>NC_064827.1:119564246-119878869 GCF_024166365.1 Elephas maximus indicus
ACTCTGTTAACACAATTCAGGGAGTGAGGATGGTACTTGTGGCCCTGGGCCAGGTCTTCCTGGGAAGCTTAGGCATGGAGAGAGCTGGCCTCCTGAACCCTGGTCCACTGGGGCATCCCGGACCAGGTGGGGGCAGGCCAGCTGAAGAAGGGGCCCAGGGAGGCATGGGGACAGGGGGAGATCGAATGTCCTCCAGGGTGGCGATGGCTCTGCATGTCCAGGACCAGAGGTGGCCTATCCACAGGCAGCACGGCAGAGTTCTGGGTGGTGGCTTATGCGCTGCATCAGTGGCAACCCACCCATGTAAAATCCATACCCGGCATAGCCCAGAAAAGTGCAGGTGTAAGCTGGCTGTAATGCCCAGGTTCATCTCTGGAAATCTCAGCTCCTTTCCTGGCATCTTCCTTCCTCCCAGGCCAGGCCATGCTCCATCTGCTGTGCTGGCCACAAAGCACCGGAAATGTCTTGAATTCAGCCTGGACCTAGGCGCCTTTTCGAGGCAACAACAGAAGCTTCCGTTCCTGCAGGATCCACAGTCCAAGGGAGTTGGGGTGCCTTCCAGACCAAGTCGGTGCCAGGTCAGTAGTGAGTAAAAAGCGCTGACTGCAGAAGAGCGAGCTTTGCCACTTAGAGGAAAGCTGCTGCTTTTCCAGCATGAGATCTGATGACCACCTTCTCCATAACCACTTCATTGTTGTTCTAAGTAGTGCATTCCACGGAAGGCAGTTTTTGTGGTGATTTTCACCTCCTTGGCTCATCCCTCCCTTTAGGGGAAGTACTTCACATTTATATCATTACATGAGGTTTGCTGGAAGTTTTTGTACAACAAATATTTTTCCATATTTGGCATTGTCTTGTGTTCCTTATTCCCTTATACATTGCTGTGATCACATTATTTTCTTTTTACATCTGTTAACATTGATAATTGTTACTAGATCGTCTAATTTTGAACCATCCTCACATTGCTGGAATAAACTCCCCTTAGAAATTTTGTTTAATTATTTTGCTCTGATAAAAAAAAATTTTTTTTTTTTTTATAGTGCATCAAAATTGCAAATGTTCTAATTACATTGTTGCCTGTTATGGATTACATTGTGTCCAGCCTGGAAAACATGTGTTAAAATCCTAACCTCTGTATCTGTGGATGCAATCTTGCTTGGAAATAGCGTTCTCTTTGTTATGTTGAAGAGATCATGCCTGAGTAAGGTGAGTTCTAAATCTAGGCATTCCTGACTTATGAGAAGAACAAACACACGCACACACATAGCACCCACAGGCACTCACACACGCAAACACGCACCATACACAGGGGAGGACAGATGCCACATGAGGATTGTCTGCAAGCCAAGGAACACCAAAGAACAAAGGAACAACCGTGGCTACCAGCAAGGAAGGAATGAGCCTGACCGAGGAGCTTGATTTGGACTTGTAGCCTCTAGAACTGTGAGAGAAGAAATCTCTGTTCTTTAAAGCCACCCACTAAGATATTTGTGTTACTGCAGCACTAGGAAACAAAGATAATTCCTATGTCTATTTGATGAAAGTTGGAGTTCAGTAATTCCTTATTTTATTTTTCCTTGTATTTTTTTAAAATCTTAACAAAATGCTAGAAGAAGACTTGTTCTTTGAAATACATGCATAGAGGTTAAAGAACGTGGAAACTATATTTTGCTGGGTCTCTACTTTTCTTACTCTTTGATTATACTGACAAAATTTTATTTATTTTGTCATTTTTCTCAAACAATCTGATTTTATTTTTGATCTTAAAGCACACTGTTACTTTTACATGTTACTAATTTCTGTTGTCTTCATAATAATTTATAAATTTTATTTAACCACATCCATTTTGTCATTCTCTTAATTTCCACTGTTGAATAACTTTAATTAAATAATTTCTAGACTCTTGTTCTAAAACTTATTTTCAACTTTTTATTTGATAATAATTGTAGATTTTCAGAAGCAATTTCAAAAACTGTACCAAAAAAAAAAAAATCCCCATATGCTTTTCGGCCAGTGTCCCCAAATATTAGCCATACTCTCCACTGCTCCACGTGTATACACACACACGTGTATATAATTTTTCAGAACTCTGAGAGTAAGTTGAAGAGCTAATTCCCCTTTTCTCCTGAATAGTCCAGTGTGAATGCCAAAACACCAGAGTGTCCTCTCACACAATCTATGTGAAATTCTAAAAATCTGAAATTTAACATTGAGATTCTGCTACCACCTCATCCTCAGCATACTTATATTTTCTTATGCTAAAACAACACTCAGTTATTCATAAGATTTTCACTGGCCAGGGGCTGACTGTGGAACAGACCATCAATTGCTCATAAGCAAGTTCAAGCTGAAACTGAAGAAAATTAGAGCAAGTGCACAAGAGCCAAAATATGACCTTCAGTATATCCCACCTGAATTTAGAGACCACCTCAAGAATAGATTTGACACATTGAACACTAATAACAGAAGACCAGATGAGTTGTGGAATGACATAAAGGACATCATCCATGAAGAAAGCAAGAGGACATTGAAAAGACAGGAAAGAAAGAAAAGACCAAGATGGTTGTCAGAGGAGACTCTGAAACTTGCTCTCTAATGTCAAGCAGCTAAAGCAAAAGGAAGAATTGATGAAGTAAAAGAACTGAACAGAAGATTTCAAAGGGCGTCTCGAGAAGAAAAAGTATTATAATGACAAGTGCAAAGAGCTGGAGATGGAAAACCAAAAGAGAACACACTAGGTGTTTCTCAAGGTGAAAGAACTGAAGAAAAAATTCAAGCCTCGAGTTGCAGTAGTCAAGGATTCTATGGGGAAAATATTAAACGATTCAGGAAGCATCAAAAAAAGATGGACGGCATACACAGATTCATTATACCAAAAAGAATTAGTCGATGTTGAACCATTTCGAGAGGTGGCATATGATCAGGAACCGATGGTACTGAAGGAAGAAGTCCAAGCTGCTCTGAAGGCATTGGTGAAAAACAAGGCTCCAAGAATTGATGGAATATCAATTGAGATGTTTCAACAAACAGATGCAGTGCTGGAGGTGCTCATTCATCTGTGCCTAGAAATATGGAAGACAGCTTCCTGGCCAACTGACTGGAAGAGATCCATATTTATGCCTATCCCCAAGAAAGGTGATCCAACCAAATGTGGAAATTATAGGATAATATCACATGCAAGCAAAATTTTGCTGAAGATCATTCAAAAACAGCTGCAGCAGTATGTCGACAGGGAACAGCCAGAAATTCAGGCCGGTTTCAGAAGAGGACGTGGAACCAGGGATATCATTGCTGAAGTCAGATGGATCCTGGCTGAAAGCAGAGAATACCAGAAGGATGTTTACCTATGTTTTTGACTATGCAAAGGCATTGGATTGTGTGGATCATAACAAATTATGGATAACATTGTGAAGAATGGGAATTCCAGAACACTTAATTGTGTTCATGAGGAAACTTTACATAGATCAAGAGGCAGTTGTTTGGACAGAACAAGGGGATACTTATTGGTTCAAAGTCAGGAAAGGTGTGTGTCAGGGTTGTATTCATTCACCATACCTATTCAATCTGTATGTTGAGCAAATAATCTGAGAAGCTGGACTATATGAAGAAGAACGGGGCATCAGGATTGGAGGAAGACTCATTAACAGCCTGCGTTATGCAGATTACACAACCTTGCTTGCTGAAATTGAAGTGGACTTGAAGTACTTACTAATGAAGATCAATGACCACAGCCTTCAGTATGGACTGCTCCTCAACATAAAAAAAAAAAAAACCATTGCCATGGAGTCAATTCTAACTCATAGCAACCCTATAGGACAGACTAGAACTGCCCCACAGGGTTTCCAAGGAGCGCCTGGTGGATTCAAACTGCCAGCCTTTAGGTCTGCAGTCATAGCTCTTAACCACTACACCACCAGGGTTTCCCCTCAACATAAAGAAAACAAAAATCCTCACAACTGGATCAATGAGCAACATCATGATAAATGGAGAAAAGATTGGAGTTGTCAAGGATTTCATTTTCCTTGGATCCACAATCAACAGCCACAGAAGCAGCAGTCAAGAAATCAAAAGACACATTGCATTGGGCAAATCTGCTGCAAAGGACCTCATTAAAGTGTTGAAGAGCAAAGATGTCACCTTGACCCAAGCCATGGTATTTTCAATCGCATCATATACATGTGAAAGCTGGACAGTGAATAAGGAAGACTGAAGAAGAATTGAATTGTGGTGTTGGTGAAGAATATTGAATATACCTTGGACTGCCAAAAGAATGAACAAATCTGTCTTAGAGGAAGTACAACCAGAATGCTCCTTAGAAGCAAGGATGATGAGACTGAGTCTTACATACTTTGGACATGTTGCCAGGAGGGATCATCATGCTTGGCAGAGCACAGGATCAGCAGAAAAGAGGAAGACCCTCAAGGAGATGGATTCACACGTGGCTGCAACAATGAGCTCAAGCATAATGATTGCAAGGATGGCACAGGACCAGGCAGTGTTTAGTTCTGTTATGCATTGGGTCCCTATGAGTCAGAAACGACTCGATGGCACCTAACAACAACAATAACATGGGGATAATACCCATGGATTTTTACCAACCCAATATGCTCACATGAGCTTCAGCGTCCAGAGTTCCTTTTGAGGTTTCGTCCCATAGGCTTGATTGATGGAATCATTGCATATGTACCTGAACTCCAACCCTCCATTTGCTTGTCCATCTCCCAGGTCTGGCTGGTGTCATGGCCCCGAAACCCTGTTATAAGAAACCAAACTCCATTTTGTAAATGCCTCAACATCTCTTTCCTTCCAGCCTGTGCTTGAACATTCCATATTTCAAAAGAACAGGCCTACTGGTCTCCCTAATCAACTAACCCTCACAACCGCATGCGAAATCCCAGATAAGTATCCAGAAGCAGTTCCTCCCTTCTCCAGTTGTCCTTTTCCCCAGCTATGTTTCTACAGGTCACACCTGGGAATCCAGATAAGGACCCCACGCCCTCGCTGCCAGATTTGCGCCCCCAATCCAAGTTTCCTGCCACTTGTTTTAAATTAGCCAGTAATTTTTTAAATTAAGCTCAGAGTATGGAGTGTGCTCCCTCCTGGAGCCTGTTACAGGCTGAGCCCAGGTCTGTTTGTGCTCTCTTTGATTCTCCCCTTCTTGGTGCTCCTGTGAACTCAGTATGCAGTGCTGGAGTGTGCTCTCCACTGGGACCTGTGAGTAATAAGCACTCATTTCTTCATTTTGGGTGTTGAATGTTAAAGTGTAGCTTTGTAACCAAGGAAACCCCACCTAATTTCTATACAGGAAGTCTCAGCAGATGACTCCCTCTGGGTGGCTGTGTGTTTCCTCCTACAGTGTGCTCTCATTTAACTTTCGCATTTGCCTAGTGTTAACGCAAACCCCAAAGCTATTATCACATGGTGGGTCTTTCTGGCATGACCAGCTTCCACTGTGTGTCACCCCTTTAGTATAAAGGATCAGGTGCGGACCAGGGGGCCCACCAGGAATCACAAAGGCAGTCTAGCACTCTGGAAATTCCAACAGTTTAGAGGTTACCTCCCAGGGGCCAGGGCAAAGACCAGAACTGTCTTTGTTATTTTTAGTTGCCATGAAGTCCATTCTGACTCATGGTGACCCCATGTGTGCAGAGTAGAACTGCTCCACAGGGTTTTCAAGGCCGTGACCTTTTGGAAGCAGATCCCTAGGCACCTCTGGCTGGGTTTGAACCTTCAAACTTTTGCTAGTAGTTGAACCCTTAAATGTTTGTTCCACCCAGTAGCCATAGACCTCTCTTTGGTGAGACATCAAATTTCTTGCTACAGAAGTAGAATTCAACTGTCCATTGTTCTAAGATACTGGAAAACATGAACAGAAAATGGTAACGAAAATCCATGCAGGAAATCCTTCACTGGGAGACAACCGCTCCTAGTTTGAGTAATTATAGTGTTGGCGTGTGTGCACCGTTGGTTTCTGTCTTAGCTAGCTAGTGCTGCTGCAGCAGAAGTACCACAAGTGGGTGGCTTTAACAAACACAAATGTATTCTCTCACAGTTTAGGAGGCTAGAAGTCCTAATTTAGGGTGCCAACTTTAAAGGAAGGCTTTCTCTGTCAGTTCTGGGGAAGGTCCTTGTCATCAGTCTTCCCCAGTGTAGGAGCTTCTGAGCACAGGGACTCCGGGATTCAAAGGACATGCTGTTCCCCTCACTCTTGTTTCTTGGTGGTATGAGGTCCCCATGTCTCTCTGCTCACTTCTTTTTTTTAATATCTCAAGAGAGTTTGATTTAAGACACAACCTAATGTTGTAGATTGACTCCTGCCTTATTAACATAACTGCCTCTAATCCTGCCTCAACCTCATAGAGGTAGGATTTACAACACATAGGAAAATCACATCAGATGAGAAAATGGTGGACCATCACACAATACTGGGAATCATGGCCTAGCTAAGTTGACATATATTTTGAGGGGACACAATTCTATCTATAGAATTGTGATCAGATATCTATCTGATCATTTCATAAATAAGTTCTACAAATTTTCCCAAGGCCTTAAATATTTTTACACTATCATGTTAAGAAGGGGCTGTGGTGGTGCAATGGTTAGGCACTCAGGTGTTAACCAAAAAGTTGTTGGTTTAACCCATTCGGGTGCTCTATGGGAGAAAGAGCTGGTAATTGGCTTCTGTAAAGATTATAGCTTAGAAAACCCTATATGGCAGTTCTCTTTCACATGAGTTTGCTAGAAGTCAGAACCAAGTTGACTGTGTCTACCAACAAGTTAATAGTAAAAATAATAACTGTATATGTGTATATGTGTGTGCATACATAATGATCTCTTAACTAATTCTTTGATGCTGATTTTTAACTTGTTTCAAATTTTCTCAGTTAATAAACCCTCTGCCAATGTCCTTTTACTTTTTGTAATTTTTATTGTGCTTTAAGTGAAAGTTTACAAATCAAGTCAGTCTCTCACACAAAAACTTATATACACCTTGTTACTTACTCCCAATTGCACTCCCCTTGATGAGACACCTTGCTCCCTCCCTCCCCTCTTTCTTGTCTTGTCCATTTCTCCAGCTTCTAACCCCCTCTACCCTCTCATCTCCCCTCCAGACAGGAGATATCAACATAGTCTCAATTGTCCACCTGATCCAAGAAGCTCACTCCTCACCAGCATCCCTCTCCATCCCATTGCCCAGCCCAATCCCTGTCTGAAGAGTTGGTTTGGGGAATTGTTCCTGTCTTAGGCCAACAGAAATTCTGGGGGCCATGACCACCGCGGTCCTTCGGGTCTCAGTCAGACCATTAAGGCTGGTCTTTTTAAGAGAATTCAGGGTCTGCACCCCACTACTCTCCTGCTCCCTCACGGGTTCTCTGTTCTGTTCCCTGTCAGGGCAGTCATTGATTGTAGCTGAGCACCATCTACTTCTTTTGGTCTCAGGCTGATGTAGTCTCTGGCTCATGTGTCCCTTTCTGTCTCTTGGGCTTGTTATTACCTTGTGTCCTTGGTGTTCTTCATTCTCCTTTGCTCCAGTTGGGTTCAGACCAATTGACGCATCTTAGATGGCCACTTACTAGCGTTTAAGACCCCAGACGCCGCTCTCCAAAGTGGGATGCAGGCTGTTTTAATAGATTTTTTTATGCCAATTGACCTAGATGTCTTCTGAAACCAAGGTCCCCAAGCCCCCGCCCCTGCTACGCTGGACTTCAAAGCTTTCGGTTTATTCAGGAAACTTCTGTGCTTTTGTGCTGACCTTGCCTGTATTGTGTGTTGTCTTCCCCTTCACCTAAAGTAGTTCTTATCTACTATCTAATTAGTGAATGGAAACAATGGTGGCGTAGTTGTTAAGTGCTATGGCTGCTAACCAAAGGATCGGCAGTTCGAATCCACCAGGCATTCCTTGGAAACTCTATGGGGCAGTTCTACTCTGTCCTATAGGGTTGCCATGAGTCAGAATCAACTCATCGGCACTGGGTTCTGGGTAATTAGTGAATACCCCTCTCCCTCCCCCCTCTCGTAACCATCAAAGAATATTTTCTTCTCTGTTTAAACTATTTCTTGAGTTCTTATAATAGTGGTCTTATAAAGTATTTGTCCTTTTGCAACTGGCTAATTTCACTCGGCATAATGCCTTCCAGATTCCTCCATGTTATGAAATGTTTGCAGATTGATCACTGTTCTTTATCAATGCATAGTACTGCATTCTGTGAATATACCATAATTTATTTATCCATTCATCCATTGATGGACACCTTGGTTGCTTCCATATTTTTGCTATTCTGAACAGCGCTGCAATGAACACAGGTGTACATATATCTGTTCCTATAAAAGCTCTTATTTCTCTAGGATATATTCCAAGGAGTGGGATAGTTGGTTCGTATGGTAGTTCTAGTTCTAGCTTTTTAAGGAAGCGCCAAATCAATTTCCAAAGTGGTTCTACCATTTTACATTCCCACCAACAGTGTAGAAGTGTTCCAATCTCTCCGCAGCCTCTCCAACATTTATTATTTTGTGTTTTTTGGATTAATGCCAGCCTTGTTGGAGTGAGATGGAATCTCATTGTAGTTTAGATTTGCATTTCTCTAATGGCTAATGATCGGGAACATTTCCTCATGTATCTGTTAGCTACCTGAATGTCTTCCTTAGTGAAGTGTCTGTTCATACTTTTTGCCCATTTTTTAATGGGGTTATTTGTCTTTTTGCAGTATCATGTAGATTTTAGACATCAGGTGCTGACTGAAAATGTCGTAGCTAAAAACTTTTTCCCAGTCTGTAGGTAATCTTTTTACTCTTTCAGTGAAGTCTTTGGATGAGCATAGGTGTTTGATCTTTAGGAGCTCCCAGTTATCTAATTTTTCTTCTGGATTGTTAGTAATGTTTTGTATACTGTTTATGCCATGTATTAGGGATCCTAATGCTGCCCCTTTTTTTTCTTCCATGATCTTTATCGTTTTAGGTTTTATATTTAGGTCTTTGATTCATTTCGAGTTGGTTTTTGTGTGTGGTTTGAGGTATGGGTCTTGTTTCATTTTTTTGCAGATGAATACCATATACTCCTAGTTGCTCTCCCTGTAATGAGACAGCACACTCCTTCCCCCCACTTTCTATTTTCATCTCCATTTGACCAGCTTCTGACCCCCTCTGCCCTCTCATCCCCTCTCCAGACAGGAGCTAACCACATAGTCTTATGTGTCTACTTAATCCAAGAAGCTTGCTCTTCACCAGTGTCATTTTCTATCCCATAGTCCAGTCCAATCCCTGTCTGAAGAGTTGGCTTTGGGAATGGTTCCTTTCTTGAGCTAACAGGTCTGGGGACCAGAACCTCTGGGGTCCTTCTAGTCTCAGTCAGACCATTAAGTCTGGACTTTTTATGAGAATTTGAGGCCTGTATCCCACTGCTCTCCTGCTCCCTCAGGGGTTCTGTGTCGTGTTCCTTGTCAGGGCAGTCATCGATTGTAGCTGGGCACCATCTAGTTCTTCTGGTCTCAGGCTGATGTAGTCTCTGGCTTATGGTGCCCTTTCTGTCTCTTGGGCTCATAATTACTTATGCCAGCATTATTGGTTACAAAGACTATCTTTTCCCCCATTTAACTGACTTTGGGCCTTTGTCAAATATCAGCTGTTCATATGTGGATGGCTTTATGTCTGGATTCTCAATTCTGTTCCATTGGCCTGTGTATCTGTTGTTGTACCAGTACCAGGCTGTTTTGGCTACTGTGGTGGTAGAATAGGTTCTAAAATCAGGTAAAGTTAAGGCTCTCACTTTGTTCTTCATTTTCAGTGATGCTTTACTTATCCGGGGCCTCTTTCCCTTTCATATGAAGTTGGTGATTTGTTTCTCCATCTCATTATAAAATGTCGTTAGGATTTGGACCGGAATTGTGTTAAATCTATAGATCGCTTTTGGTAGAATAGACATTTTTACAATGTTAAGTCTTCCTATTATGAGCAAGGTATGTTTTTCCACTTATGTAAGTCTTAATTTTTTAATTGGTTTCTTGCAGAAGTGTTTCGTAGTTTTCTTTGTATAAGTCTTTAACGTCTCCAGTAAGATTTATTCCTAAGTATTTTATCTTCTTGGAGGATACTGTAAATGGTTTTCATTTGGTAATTTCCTCTTTGATGTTCTTTTTTGTTGGTGTAGAGGAACCCAACTGATTTTTGTATGTTTATCTTGTATCCTGATACTCTGCTGAACTCTTCTACTACTTTCAGTAGTTTTCTTGAGGATTTTTTAGGGTTTTCTGTGTATAAGATCCTGTCATCTGCAAATAGAGGTACTTCTACTTCTTCCTTGCCAGTCTGGATGGCCTTTATTTCTTTATCTAGCATAATTGCTCTGGCTAGGATCTCCAGCACAATGTTGAATAAGAGCAGTGATAAAAGGCATCCTTGTCTTGTTCCCAATCTCAAGGGGAATGCTTTTAGGCTGTCTCCATTTAGGATGATGTTAGCTATTGTTTTGTAGAAAAGCCCCTTTTTATGTTCAGGAATTTTCCTTTTATTCCCATTTTGCTGAGCGTTTTTATCATCAGCAGGTGCTGAACTTTGTCCAATGCCTTTTCTGCATCAATTGATAAAATCATGTGATTCTTGTCATTTGTTTTATTTATATGATGAGTTATATTAATTGCTTTTCTACTATTGAACCATCCCTGCATACTTGGTATGAATCCCACTTGGTCATGGTGAATTATTTTTTTGGTATGTTGTTGCATTCTATTGGCTAGAATTTTGTTGAGGATTTTTGCATTTAAGTTCATAAGGGATATAGGTCTCTAATTTTCTTTTCTGGGGGTGTCTTAACTGGTTTTGATATCAGGGATATGCTGGCTTCATAGGATGAGTTTGGTAGTATTCCATCCTTTTCTATGCTCTGAAATACCTTTAGTAGTAATGGTGTTAACTCTTCTCTGAAAGTTTGGTAGAACTCTGCAGTGAAGCTGTCCAGGCCAGGGCTTTTGTTGTTGTTGTTGTTGTTGGGACTTTTTTGATTACCTTTTTGATCTCCTCTTTTGTTATGGGTCTGTTTAATTGTTCTACCTCTGTTTGTGTTAGTTTAGGTAGGTAGTGTGTTTCTAGGAATTCATCCACTTCTAGGTTTTCAAATTTGTTAGAGTACTATTTTTCGTAGAAATCTGATATGATTTTTTTTAATTTCAGTTGGGTGTGTTGTAATATTGCCCATCTCATTTCTGATTTGGATTATTTGCTTCCTTTCCTGTTTTTCTTTTGTCAGTTTGGCCAATGGTTTATCAATTTTCTTAATTTTTTCAAAGAACCTGCTTTTGGTCTTGTTGATTCTTTCAATTATTCTCTTTTCTATTTCATTTAGTTCTGATCTAATTTTTATTATTTGCTTTCTTCTGGTGCTTGAGGGTTTCTTTTGTTGCTCTCCTTCTCTTTGTTCAAGTTGTAGGGATAATTCTTAGATTTTGGCCCTTTCTTCTTTTTGGATGTGTGCATTTATTGATATAAATTGACCTCTGAGCACTGCTTTTGCTGTGTCCCAAGGGTTCTGATAGGAAGTGTTTGCATTCTCATTGGATTCTCTGAATTTCTTTATTCCATCCTTAATGTCTTCTATGACCAGTCTTTTTTGAGCAGGGTAATGTTCAGTTTCCAAGTGTTTGATTTCTTTTCCCTGCTTTTTCTGTTACAGATTTCTACTTTTATGGCCTTATTGTCAGAGAAGATGCTTTGTAATATTTCAGTGTTTTTGATTCTGTTAAGGCTTGCTTTATGACCTAATATGTGGTCTATTCTAGAGAATGTTCCATGGGCACTGGAAAAGAAAGTATACTTGACTGCTGTTGGGTGGAGTGTTCTGCATATGTCTATAAGGTAAAGTTGATTGATTGTGGCATTTAGATCTTCCACGTCTTTATTGAGCTTCCTTCATGAACGTTCTCAATATTTCTGTTCTGGTTGTTCCCTTTCCACTAATCTTGTTTCTCTGCCCCCTTAGATTCTTCCCTTTGTTTTAAAATAATTGTTGACCGTTAGGTGTCCTATAGATGATTTTTTAATTGAGTGCAGTGTTCACAGGTAATAGTCTTTATTTTGTGAGCCAATCTCTTATTTAGCTAAAAGGAGACCTCAGTGGCTAGTTTCACTTCAAGGTTTAAAGGGTATCTGAGGACAATAGTCTCAGGGAATCCTCCAGTTTCAACTAGTCCAGCAGTGTGCTTTTTATTTATTTTTTTAAGGAATCTGAGATTTTGTTCCACATTTTTTTCCTGTTTTATCTATCAGGATCCTTCTATTATGACCCTGATCAGAATGGTCCATAGTGGTAGCCAGGCACTATCTTATCTAGTTCTGCTCTCAGGGTAGATGAGGCTGTGGTTCATGTAGACTGCTAGTCTTGTAGACAAGTTTCTTCTTTAAGTCTTTGGTTTCTTTTTTTCTCTTTTGCCCCGGACAAGTAGAGACCAGTAGCTGCATCTTAGATGGCCACTTACAAGCTTTCAAGAACCCAGACACTAGTCACCAAACTAGGATATAGAACAGAAACTTTATGAACTATATCACACCATTAGACCAAGATGTACCAGCACACTATGGTTCTAATCCTTGAAACCCATGAAATGAATCCCTCGGGATGTTTGGCTATGTCAGGGAAGTATCTGTAAATGTGATGCCCGAGTCTTAATCCATAATCTCTGTATTGTTTAGTTTTGCCTCTTTTGAACTCTTTGTAAATGTCATTATAACTGTGTCTGTGTTCTTCTGTGACCTGTTTTCCTCAGAATGCTTTTGAGTTTCATACACTTTGGTGTATGTAGCTCTAGTCTACCCATGTTGCTATGTACACATGCTCCCATTGTATGAATGGAACAGAGTTTATCTACCCATTGTAGAGCTTACAGGATTTGAGTGATTCAGGTGTAACATTTACTGTTGTGAATATTTGTATGCTTATTCTCTTCATTCTTTTTCCAAACTCCAAGTGCTCTTGCTCAATCACTCTCTATTGAGGGGAAATTGCTGAGTTGCACATCATAGCCAAGTTCAAATTTACTAAAAGAGATGATGTAGTTCACAAATTTTCCCTCCAACAAAATACTCATATATATTTTATTAATTCAGTCTGCTTATCTAATGAAGTGATTTTTTACTCTTGTAATCAGTGTTTCAAATAATATGTTACTTTGATTAAATTGTTCAAATCCCTTACAGTACTCCACTACAGAAATGCTGTTCATGTTTTCCCACTGTCAATTTATACTGCTGTGAGTTTTCAAGGCTTCTTTATAAACTTTGGAAAATTTTCCCCTAGTATGTAATTTATCTTCTCACTCGCTTTTGCAGCCCTTTGATGAATTGTTGTGAATTTTAATATAGCTGAATTTTTCAGACTTTTCCCTTGTGTCTTAATGTTAAGATTTTTTCTCTAATCTGATGTCATAGGATTATTTGCTTTTAACTTCTGAAAATACTGTAATTTTACATTCTCATAAGGTAATCTACGTGGAATTGATTTTGCATATGGAGTATGTGGAATAGACTATTTCAATTAGATAATTATATGATAATAAACTATTACTTGTTTCTGAGTTATGACAACCCCATGTGTTTCAGAGTAGAACTGCACTCCACAGGATTTTTCAATGACTGATTTTTCAGAAGTATATCGCCAGACTTTTCTACCAAGGTGCCTGTATCTTGCCTTTAACCTCCAACCTTTTGCTTTGTATGAGCACTTAATCATTTAGACAACCAAGAGACTTCAGTTAGTTGCTTCTACCCCAGGAATTAAAGTGTGAGTGCTTTCTTTTTCTGGCCTTTACTGCTTGCTGGGTCATTAACCAATTATCTGTAGAGATTGATTGTCCTTTTCTGGGACTTTTTTTTCCCCCTGTTGGTGCATTTCTCTAATGATACCTGTGATGGTTAAGGTTACGTGTCAACTTGGCTGGAACTTGATTCTCAGTGGTTTGGCAGTTAGGATGTAATTTGGCAGTAATACGATGATGTGCTCACTTCCACGATGAGATTTGATCTAATGTGATCACCACCATGATGGCATGTGCTGTTGAGTAGCCAGTCAATTGAAAGGGAGTTTCCTTGGGGTTGTGGCCTACATCTAATGTACATAGACTCTCCAGCAAAGCTTGCTGGCTTTTGCTTGCTCTGGATTTTACACCTGGCTTGTGTTTGTCTGACCTCTGGTTTTTGGAACTTGAGCTAGCAGCTGTGGTCTTGCCTATCAATTTTGGAATTCAACGGTCTTCACATCCTGTGAGCAAGAACCCCGCTGTCTGATCTTCTGATCTTGGGTTTGCCAGCCCCTGTGTGTACGTGAATCAAGAGAAGCCTCTACCCTGACCCACATATTTGGGACATTCCAGCATCTACAACCACGTGAGCCATTCTCTTGATGCAAATCTCTCTATAGTGATATTTATATGCTTTACTGGTTTTGCTTCTCTAGAAAACCCAGTCTAAGACATTTGGTATTGAGAATGTTCAGAGAAACTAAATTGTAAGGATGAGTTTTCTAAATTGGTTCTTAAGTCTGGTTAGTCTTAAAGATGTTGATGAATGTGCTTGCAGTAGTAAAGAGGGCACTGCTAATTCATGGTAGGAGGTGGTTACAGAAATATGCAAAATATCACCACCAGTAGGTCAGATATTGGTGGAAGGCAAGGCTCTGGGTGATTGCTTGTGTGATACTTTTCTACAGTTTTGTCATAAGAAGTATAAGGAAGCAGGTTGGGTGGTCCCGTTTTCACTAGACAAACAGGTGAAAGAAAGAGATGAGCTCGTGGCTTCAGAATCAAAGCTCAAGCACTACATAAAAGACCTCAAAATTTCCTTGTACCTTGAAAGAAAGTCTTGTTTCTTGTAGTAATAGAGCTGATATTGCCAAAGATCCAACCCGGAGTCTTATTGTGAGAGTGGCCAAATTACAACGCTAACTCAATTCTCAACACCGAGTGCTGTCTGAAGTTAAAGTGAAGGCATTGTTTGGGAAGAAATGGCGTCCTAAAACTTGGGATGGGGACCTATGGGCAGGTAATCAGGAAGCTGAGGACATTGAGCCTCTAAATGCCATTAAACCTCTCCTGCCAACAGAACCAGCCCTCTCACTCCCATCTAAAAATATTACTCCATGGTTGTCTGCTAAGCCACCCTCCCCAGAAAAACTATTATCCCTTCAACCCTCATCTTATGAAATTTACCCAGAATTGTCTAAAGAGCCTTTGCTGAGTCATTACCTGGCATTGCCTGAGGCAGATGCTTTATAAGACAATGCTGAATGTTCCCAAAACACATCCAAACAGTCCATATTGGCTTCTAGACCTATAACTAGACTTGTGACCCAGTGAGCCCCAAAAGGTGAAGTACAAAGTGTGACCCAGGAGGAGGTACACTACACTCCAGAAGAACTGCTTGACTTTGCTAATATGTACAAACAGAAAACTTGGGAATATGTGTGGGAGTGGCTATTTAAAGGTGTGGGATAATGGTGCAAGGAACATAAAGATGGATCAGTCTGAGTTTTTTATATGAGCCCACTAAGAACAGATCCTTCATTCAGTGTTTCAGCTCGAGAGGTTAGGAAATGACCTAATAGTTTATTTGGTTGGGCCACTAAAGCATGGATTCGGTGCTGGCCTACACTAAATCAAGTTGAAATATCAGACCTTCCTTAGTATACAGTAGAAGAAGGTATCCAAAGGCTTAGGGAAATTGGCATGCTAGAGTGGATTTATCAGGCTAGACCACAGATCTACACATGGAGTGCCTAAAAGACACACCATTTACCACAACTGTACAGAACAAATTTGTGAAGGGAGCCTCAGCATCCTTGAAGACTGCTGTGATTGCGATTTTATGTAAGTCAGATTTGACAGTGGGAACTGCCCTATAAGAATTAAGACACTTAACAACAATGGGGCTGATTGGACCCCTTGGTAGTAGGGTCAAAGCGGTGGCACCCAATCAACGAAGGCAAGGTGGGTGATGACAGAGGAGTCAGACTGGTAATCAGAATAGTCTGACTTGTATGGACTTATGGCACTGGCTACTTAGTTATGCTGTCCCTAGAAGTGAAATAGCTAGGAACTCTACTAAATATTTATCTGTATAAATGGAAGCATTCTAAGTCAAGTTGATAGCAGTCTGAATTGCCAGAGTCTCAACACTCAATTAATTCTCAGACTTGAGCAAGTTTACGTGCGCACAACCCCTTGAATGAAGGGGAGATCTGGTCCCCTTGAAGAAGGACCTCACTAAGCTGCCAAAAATTTACACTGTTAATCTTCCTCCCAGCCTTCCCCAAAGGGATCTATGGCCTTTTGCTACAGTGGCTGTTCATTGAGGAAAAGGAAATAATCAGACATACAGGGATTACTGGATACTGGATCTGAACTGACACTAATTCCAGGAGTCCCAAAATGTCACTGTGGCCCACCAGTCAGAGTGGGGGCATGTGGAGGTGATGTTGTTAATGGAGTCTTAGCTCATGTCCGTCTCACAGTAGGTCCAGTGTGTCCCCAAAACCATCCTGGTAGAACCCCCACATTGGATCCCTAACAAATGGAGTAAAAGGGCTGTTATGGTCAGGAAAGCCAAGTAGAAGCCATTAGAACTGTCCCTACCTAGGAAAATAGTAAACCAAAAGCAATATTGCTTTCCTGGAGAGATTAAGGAGTTTATTGCCAATATCAAGGACTTGAAGGGTGTTAAGGTGGTGATTCCCATCACATCCCCATTCAACTTGCCTATTTGGCCTGTGCAAAAAACAGATGGATCTTGGAGAATGTAAGTGGATGATCAAAAATTTAACCAAGTGGTGACTTCAGCTGCAGCTATTGTTTCAGATGTAGTCTCATTGCTTGAACAAATTAATGCATAGCCTGGTACCTGATATACAGCGTTGATCTGGCTAGTGCATTTTTCTCCATACCTGTTTCTAAGGACCATGAGTAGAAGTTTGCTTTCAGCTGCCAAGGCCAACAATACACCTCAGTGTTCTACTTCAGAGCTATATCAGCTCTCCAGCCATATATCATAATTTATAATCCGGCTGATCCATTGATGCTTTAAGTGTCAGTGGCAGGTAGAGGTGATGTTTAGAGTCTTTGGCAGGCCCTATTGGTGAATCACAGTGCAGAACCTTAGGATTTTGGAGCCAAGCCCTGCCATCCTCTGCAAATAACTACCCTTTTTTTGAGAAACAGCTTTTGGCTCGTTACTGGGCCTTAGTAGTAACTGAATGCTTAACCACGGGACACCAAGTCCCCATGCAGCCTGAGCCGCCCACAGAGTCATAAAGCTGAATGTGCACAGCAACCCTGCAGCATTAAATGGAAGTGCTTTATTCAAGATGGGACCTGAGCCTGACCTGAAGGCACAAGTAAGTTGCAAATTCCCATGGCCTCCACTCCTGTCACCACACCTTCCATTTTCTTGTGTGCACCTATAGCCTCATGGGGCGTTCCTTATGATCCGTTGAGTGAGGAAGAGAAAACTTGTGCCTGATTTACACTTGGTTCCGTGTGATGTACAAGCACCACTGGGAATTGGAAAGCAGCCTCACTACAGCCCCATTCTGGGACCTTCCTGAAGGACAGTGGTGAAGGGAAATCCTCCCAATGGAAAGAACTTTGAACATTGCACCTGGCTGTTCACTTTGTTTGGAAGGAGAAATGACCAGATGTGCAGTTGTATACTGATTTACAGGCTGTGGCCAATGGTTTGGCTGGATGGTCAGGGACTTGGAAGGAAAATGATTGGAAAATTGGAGACAAGGAGGTATGGGGAAGAGGTATGTGGATAGACTTCTCTGAATGGGCTAAAGAAGTGAAGACATTTGTGTCCCATGTGAAGGCTCCCCAAAGGGTGACCTCAGCAGAGGAGGATTTTAACAAGTGCATAGGATGTCCCGTTCTGCGGAAACCAGTCATCCTCTTCTCCCAGCCACTCCCGTCATTGTCCAATGGACTCATGAACAAAGTGGCCATGGTGGCAGGGATGGAGGTTATACAAGAGCTCAGCAAAATAGACTTTCACTCACCAAGGCCGACATGGCTACAGCCATCGCTGAGTGCCCAATCTGCTAACAGCAGAGACCAGCACTGAGACCTCCATACTGCACGATTTCACAGGGTGATCAGCAAGCAACCTGGTGGTAGGTTGATTACATTGGACCACTTCCATCATGCAAAGGGCAGCGTTTTGTTCTTACTGGAACAGATGCTTACTCTTACTATGCATTTGCCTTCCCTGCATTCAGTGCTTCTGCCAAAGCTACATCCATGGACTTATACAATGCCTTCCCCGCCATCATGGTATCCCACACAGCATTGTCTCTGATCAAGGGACTCACTTCATAGCAACTGAAGTGCAGTAATGGGCCCATGCTCATGGAATTCACTGGTCTTACTATGTTCCCTATTATTCTGAAGCAGCTAGCTTCATAGAATGATGGAATGGCCTTGTATAGACACAATTACGGTGCTAGTTAGGTGGCAATACCTTGCAGAGTTGAGGCAATGTTCTCCACAGGCGTGTATATGCTCTAACCTCACATCCAGTATATTGTGCTGTTTTTCCAATAGCCAAGATTCATGGGTCCAGGAATCAAGGGGTGGAAATGGAAGTGACACCACTCAGTATTACCCCTAGGGACTCAATTGCAAAACTTTTTATTCCTGCCCCTGCGACCTTATACTCTACGTGTCTAGAAGTCTTAATTCCAAAGGGAGGGATGCTCCTAACTGGAGACACATTACTGATTCCATTGAACTGGAAGTTAAAAATGCCACCTGGCAAATTTGGGCTCCTTTTGCCTCTGGATCAACAGGCAAAGAAGGGGGTTACCATATTGGCTGGTGTCATTGACCCTGATTGCCAAGAGAAAATCAGATTCATATTACATAGTGGAAGTAAAGAAGGATATGTCTGGAATGCAGGTGATCCATTAGGGCCTCTCTTAGTACTACCATGCTGTCGTGGATTGAATTGTGTCCCCCCCAAAATATCTGTCAGGTTGGCTAGGTCATGATTCCCTTGTACGAGTGTGTGATTGTCTACCATTTTATCTCCTGATGTGATTTCCCTATGTGGTGTAAATCCTATCAGTATGATGTAATAAGATGGATTAGTGGCAGTTATATTGATGAGGTCTACAAGATTAGGTAGTGTCTTAAGCCAATCTCTTTTGAGATATAAACAACAGAGGCAAACAGAGAGACACAGGGACTTTGTACCACCATGAAAGCAGCGTCAGGAGCAGAGTGCGTCTTTTGGACCTGAGGCTCCTGCACTGAGATGCTGTCAGACCAAGGGAAGACTGATGTCAAGGACCTTCTTCCAGAGCCGTCAGAGAGAGAAAGCCTTCCCCTGGAGCTGGTGCCCTGAATGCAGACTTCTAGCCTACTGGACTGTGAGAGAATAAACTTTTTCTTTGTTAAAGCCATCCACTTGTGGTATTTCTGTTATAGCAGCACTAGATGACTAAGACACATGCTCTGTGATTAAAGTCAATGGAAAATTATAACAACTCAATTCCAACATGACTACTAATGGCCCAGATGCTTCAGGAATGAAGGTTTGGGTCACCCTACCAGGCAAAGAACCACGACAAACTGAAGTGCTTTCCTAGGACAAAGGGATTATGGAATGGGTCGTGGAAGAAGGTAGTTCTAAATACCAGTTTGTGTCCATGTGACCAGTTGCAGAAATGAGGACTGTAATTGTTATGAGTAGTTCTGCCTTGTATGTATGTTCTTTGTATTGTGTTAGGCTGAAGTATGACCTTATACTCCTTTTCATTCAGGGTTTATGTACGGTTTAAGGAGATGTGTATGGGTGCCAAGTTGACAAGGGGTAGACTCTAATTGTTAAGATTGTCAGCTTGCCTGGGCCATGATTCTCAGCAGTCCGGCAGTTATGAGGTATTTTGGTGGTTATGTGAAGATGCGTTCACTTCCATGATAAGATTTGTTATAATGTAATCACCTCCATAATGGGATATGCTGCGAGAAGATCAGCTGAAAGGGAGTTTCCTTGGGAGTGTAGCCTACATTCGATATAGGTGGACTCTCTGGCAAGGCTTGTGGGCTTTTGTTCACTCTGGATCCTATAGCTGGCTCGTGTTTGTCTGACCTGCAATTCTTGGAACTTGAGCTAGCAGCTTACCTGCAAGCCCCTGTGGCTACATTAATCAGGAGAAACTTCCACCCTGTCCTTCAGTTTTGGCACCTTTCCAGCCTCTACAACCATTTGAGCTATTGATATAAATCTCTCTATATTGATATTTATATGCTTTACTGGTTTTCCTTCTCTAGAGAACCCAGCCTAATACTGTATTAATATATTATAGCTCCATTTGTAAAATAAATATGTATGAATGTAATTTCCTATATGATATGTGTGAACAAGTCTATGCCTTCTTCCTTCAAATATCTGGGCTGTTTTGACATTTGCACATACATATACATTTTTGAAGAATTTTTTGTGAAGTTCAGAAAAATAAAATCGGATTGAATTTTATGGAAGTGCTTTGGAAACCATCTATCTGTAGAAACAGTTGTCTAAGAATATGCTCTGTCTTTTCATTTATTACAGTCCATTTGTATGTCATTTAATAATGTTTTATAATTTCTTCATTAGGATCTCTTATTAAGTAGACTCCTTTTTTTGATACCTTTTGTACTTTTTTTTTGATACCTTTTGTACTTTTTTTTTTATACTTACTAAAATACATGTTATGTTTTTCAAAGTTAATTTCTCAACTGCTTGGTGGGATGTATATCAAGGTAAGTTTTATTTTAATTATTATATATATTTGTATACTACATAGTATATTTTTATATATACTATATATAAATATATAGCATATATATATTTATATACACTATATTTTTCTATGTATATGTTTATATACTATATATAAATATTTAATTATATATAATTATAATTAAACGATATACATTTTGTAACCTCAGTACTCCCAGTACTAAAATCATCTGTGCCACCTTCAGGGATTTTACATATATGATTATTTAACCTAAAAAATACAGATTTTTATTTTTATATTTAACATACTTCTTTACCTTTTTTCTTTTTTGTTTATTTATCAGCTACAGCCTCTAGGATTGTGTTTAATAGGAATGGAATAATGAATACCCTTGCTTTTTACCTGCTTTTTCTAGGAAGGTGTTGATATTTTCAGTATGTATGCTCTTTGATGTACATTTTTTTGTTTATGCTCATTTTTATCATTTCTTATCTGATTATGGCTATAACCTATTTTCCAGCTTTTATATTTACCCCCACATACAGGTTCTTTAAATTCTTTAAGAGCTGCCATATCATTTTCCATAACTTATCAAAAGCATGAAATTGCTCTTCATTTCACTCAGACGAGAAACCAGAGTCTTTTCAGAAGCCAGCAGGTTCCCCAGAACATGATATGCCTCCTGGCTCCGATCCCCTCTCCAAATTCCTCTACTGTTGCTCTCCAGCATCTCACCTTGTTTTGGTCACGCTGGGTTTGGGTCTCCCTAAGTCACAGGGCAAACAACTGCCCCCAAAACTGGAGAGACATGTAGGCATTCTGCTCCTGGATTTCTGCTCTGGAATGATTCCCTCTGCCTGCCTGTATGTCCTCTAATTTTAGGGGCAGTCTTTTTCCTCTGGTCTCAATAGCCTAATTAACTGAGTTTCTTGAATGTCCTGTGACCTCTAAATAGCCTAATTAACACTGCTGACTACTTTGTCAGCTCTGTCAGTACTCAGCATTGAAACAATTAGGCCTCAGTCTCTAGGTGAACCTGTGCCCCTGGGCAGTGACTTCACTAGTGCTTCTCTGCTTCTTCCCTCCCCACATACTGAGACAGGAAGCCTGGATGGGGCGGAGTTTGAGTATTTCACTACTCCACATCTGTTAAAAAAAACTCCAGTAAAATAGTTTCCCTTGAGAGCATGTCTTGTGAAGAAGAACAGGATGCCTCTGGGTGAGTTTCAAAATGGCTGGGTTCCCTCCAGCCCCTACTGGCAGCACAAGGGAATTTTTCTCTGATCTTCACACCAAGGACCTGACAGGGTTTATGGAGGTAAAATTCAGAAAACTGTATGGGTCTTCCTGATCTGCTCCCTGGCATATTTCCCCCAGAAGCTTGTGCACACCAGGCCTCCAGCAATTCCTCGGTTACACTTTAAGTCTTCCTTCTGTGCTCCTGATCCTGGCGGTAGTTTCTGCTCCTGGGCTTCTGCTCTGGAATGATCCTCTGTATCTGCCTATGTGTCCCTCCAGTTTTGGGGGAGCCATTTGCCTGTGACCTCAATACTCTTGGTTCAATATGTTCAGTTTTTTTTTCTTGAGGATGGTAGCAATGACTTCCAAGCTCTTTACGTATGGACAAAAACCTGAAAGTCTTCATTTGTGTTTTGTATCATTACTATTGTCTGTTTTCTTTTCTTGATAGTATTTATTCATGCTGCTTTTATTCCTCCAGTGCCCCAGTTTACATATAATGACCCTGTCATTTTGTGTACAACTGGTGTCTTCCCTTCCCCAGCCTTGCAGGTCAGTACACTCTTTGACTCTGTGCCTTCACTTTGGAGAGTTGCTGATGTTAGTGAGCATCTGAAATCTATATGGGTGTTTGCAAAATCACCACACAGTGCTTCCAGATTTTTAGAATTGAATATGCAATTTTTTTCTTTACCAAGCCAGGTTTTAGTAAGTAGTTTTTCCTAAAATGATTATTTTGCTAGAAATAAATTCACACCTGCCCATCTCCATAGACTCTGAAGAACAAAGTTTTGGCTCAGTGTCAGGGAACTGTCCCTTTCTTCCCTCACGATATGCCTTTTTTCAATTACCACCATGTCAGCTACACCCATTTGTTCTCCCAGAATAGCAAGAGGAAGACCTGAGGAGAGTGCAGAAATCTCACTTCCAGGACCAGTGTGTCAGGGGCACCAGGAGGCATGTATTCTGTGAAGGACCAGGCCTGCATGGAGGGAATGAGGTTTGAATAAATCAGTTAGAAAAAGTCTCTTTTGGGTTGAGCAATATGTGCTTCACAGATGCCTGATCTTGTTTTTCTGGCCTTCATCAATCCTAACACACTGGTGTTCATGGAGAAAGATCATCCCCTTTTCCTCTTTAAATATTCTGTGTGCTTTGTATCCAGCACATTTTGTCTTTGCTCTCTTAATTACCCCCATTTATATCACAAATACTCTCCTAGTCAATCTCCTAGTAAATTGCTTTGTGACAATTCACCAAAGCACTGAAGCAGCAAAATGCAACAAAGTGTTTCTTTTTGCACAACTCTCTTGTCCCTGTGAGTAATTCCTTTCTTTTTTCTTTTCTTTTTTTTTTTTTTTAATATTGTGAACCTTAACATAAATTATGGGTCAGTTTCTCAAAATCTTAATCATGGAGAAAAGCTATCCACTGAAAATATAATTGTATGATTCACAGAATATGACACCGTGTCCTCAAAGGGAGGAGAAATGTTCGAATTGCATGACACTGAAGATCAGGATATCAACCAGAAAACACATGTGAGGTGAGTGTCACTCACTGAATAGAAAACAGTGTTTCAGGAGAAACTCTTAAGAAGGTATCATGGCATTAAAATATTTATATATATATATATATATATATAAGGAGCTCAAGTAGCACAAATGGTTAAGCACTCTGCTACTAACCACAAGATTGGCAATTCTCACCTACCCAGTGGCTCTGCAGGAGATGGCTGGCAATACGCTTCCACAATAATCACAGTGACTGAACAGCACCTACCTGTCTGTCTGTCTATCTATCATCCATCTATCTATCTATCTATCTATCTATCTATCTATCTATCTATCTATCTATCTATCTATCTATCTATCTATCTATCTATCTATCTATCTATCTATCTCTCTCTCTCTCTCTCTCTCTCTCTCTCTATCTATCATCTATCTATCTATCATCTATCTATCATCTATCTATCATCTATCTATCTATCTATCATCTATCTATCTATCATCTATCTATCTAATCTATCTATCTATCTATCTATCTATCTATCTATCTATCTATCTATCTATCTATCTATCTATCATCCGTGTATAGGTTTATGCAAACCCATTACTGTCGAGTCTATTCCAACTCATATAGACCCTGTAAGACATAGAATAGAACTACCACTTAGGGTTTCAGGACACATACACCTACATATATACATATCTATACATATATCTCAAACCCATTGCCGTAAAGCCTATTCTGACTTGTAGCAGTGCCACTGAGTGTGTTCAAAACACCTACCTTTAGGTTTTAGTCTGGCACAAACCTTTTGTGCCATCCAGGGATCTTAACCATCACAGACCCAGTGCCATCGAGTCGATTCTGACTCATAGCGACCATAGAGAACAGAGTAGAACTGTCCCATATACATGTATATAAAACCAGCTCTAAAATTATGTGTTTATAGAACTTTCACAGTACAATATTTTCATAAATGTGAGTCAGATATTGAATATTTGAAACATATTTCACTTATATACAATTATAAAACTTCATATTTTAAGATATACACTAAAAATAATTGTAGCATCTCTGCCAGGTGATTTCATGTATGAAACATAACACAATTCAGGGCAAGAAAATACATGTTTAATATATGTGGTAATGGTGAAATGGTAAAAAAAATTATATCTAACAGCATGCTGCCTATTTTTAACAGAAGGTGTATAGAAGATAACCTCTGTGAAATTAACAAAGATGATCAATGTGGGCAGACCTTCAGCGGAATTCCAAATCATTCTGTGCTCTAAAGAATTCCTACGGAAGCATATCTTTCTGAATGCCTTGAGTGTGGAAGATCTTTGATGGATCATTCATTACTTAAGCATCATATCAGATCTCACACTGGATGCTGTGCCTTTCAGTGTAATGAATGTGGAGAATTCTGCAGTGTCCCTCTCACCTCAGCACTCCTGTGAGAACTCTTACTGGAGACAAGCCCTTTGAGGGTAAGGAATGGGGCAAAGCCTTTTGTTACTCCTCAAAGCTCACTAAACATGTAAAAACTCACAGTGGAGTGACACCTTATGAATGTAAGGAATTTGAGAAGGCCTTTAATCAGTGCTCACACCTTACTGAACATCTAAAAACTCACAATGGAGAGAGGCCTTATGAATATAAGGAATGTGGGAAAGCTTTTACTGTGTCTAGAATTCCCACTGGACAAATGATAACTCACAGTGGAGAGAGGCCTTACAAATATAAGGAATGTGGGAAAGTCTGTGGTTCATCCTCAAACCTCACCTTACATATAAGAACGCATAGCGGAGAGAGGCCTTATGAATGTAAGAAATGTGGAAAAGCCTTTACTCACTTCTCAAATGTCACTAAACATCTTAGAGCTCATAGTGGAGAGAGGACTTATAAATGTAAGGAGTGTTGGAAAGCCTTTAGTCAGCTCTCACACCTCTCTGACCATACAAGAACTCACAGTGGAGAGAGGCCTTATGAATGTAAGGAATGTGGGAAAGCCTTTAGTCAATCCTCACACCTTACTGGACATATAAGAACTCATAGTGGAGAGAGGCCTTATGAATGTAAGGAATGTGGGGAAGCCTTTAGTCAGTTCTCACACCTTATTGCACATATGAGAATTCACAGTGGAGAAAGGCCTTATGAATGTAGGGAATGTGGGAAAGCTTTTAGTCTGTCTGGAAGCCTCACTAGACATATGATAATTCACAATGGAGCGAGGCCTTATGAATGTAAGGAATATGGGAAAGCCTTTCGTTGGTCCTCAAACCTCACCATACATACAAGAACTCATAGGGGCAAGAGGCCTTATTAATGCAAGAAATGTGGCAAAGCCTTTAGTCAGCCCTGACATCTCACCAAACATACAAAAACTCATAGTGGAGAGAGGCCTTATGAATATAAGGAATGTGGGAAAGTTTTTAATCGGTCCAGAATCCTCACTAAATGTATGAAAACTCACAGTGGAGAGAGGCCTTATGAATGTAAGGAATGTGAGAAGGCCTTTAGTCAGTAATCAAACTTCCATAAACATATGACAATTCACAGTTTAGAGACTTTATAAATGTAAGGAATCTTTCCATACATATAAATTATTATGATGAAATAACCAGTGGTTAACTTCAGGCGTTGAATTCACCCTCCGATCTAAGCATGTACCCCCTAAAAATAAGGCCAATTTCCTACCAAAAAACCCAAGATCTTCAATGTCCCATGCAACAAATGAAAAATTTTCCAGTTCTTAAAGTATCTATTGTAGTTGTTGGGCTTTTTGAAACTAGGATCCAAACAAGATTTCCACATTGCCTTTTTATTTTTAGATCTGTTTAGTCTATTTTACACAGAACATTTTCTGCTTGTCTTTTAAAGTGTTCAGCATTCTGATTCAGTCAAACCTGTGACACCCAGAACCTGTGAAAATTAGAATCATGTCAGAGAAGGAAAATTCACTGGGTGCTTATGAGGTAGGATTCTTAATAGAGAGCGAGAGAAAAGTGGTAAGCACCCTACCACAGGTGGAGGATGTGCAAGACCTGGAATAACAAGGCAGTCCCATCAAGTTCCAGCACTCACAGGGTCCAGTGTTGGATCATGAATTTGTTTAATTAGTTTGTATTCTGTATTTTTTGTAAGATAGACATTGGTTCTAGGACAGTTCCTTCTAATAAAAATGTAATCTGTGCAAAGATGTAATTGGAAATATTTTAAATGCCATATTAGAAATTAAAAATGTAAATGAAATTTAACCCAATAAATCTCTGTATTGTCAATGTAAAAATTATAAATGAAATTAACAACTAATCAACATGAACTTATTTATAGAACATTTTACATTTTCTTCTTTTGTACCCAGTCTTCCAGAATCCATAAGCAGCACATTTCATAAATTTTGTTGTTGAAAAAGTAGATTTACAATCCCAGGATATTCCAAACATAATTTTTCAATAATTGAATCAAGTTTATGATATTTAAATTAATTAAAATTAAAGTTAATTCAGTTTCTTAGTTCATTAGGCAGGCACATAGGTTGTGGACACTACCCTATTAGTGTCTGAATGCAAAAGAAGTCCTTGGATCATTTTGTACCTTCCTGTTCTAGATCTGGAATCAACCATTTCTCCCGAAACCTCTGGTTCCTTTTAAAAAATGAAGGTCTGTGCCATACACAGGCTGAGTGGGAGACCAAAGCCTGTTGCTATTGAGTTCATTTTGTCTTGGCCTTTCAATGAGCATCTAAAATACACATTTTTTCATATCATAAATTCATACTCATATTCCTAATACAAATTTATGATTGTCTTCATTATCTAATACCGCTATAACAGAAATACCACAAGTGGATGGTGTTAACAAAGAGAAATTTATTTTCTCACAGTGTAGTAGGTCAAGGCGTCAGTTCCAGAGGAAGGCTTTCTCTCTCTGTTGGTTCTGGAGAAATGTCCTTGTCCTCAATCTTCCCCTGGTTGAGCAGCTTCTGAGGCACAGGAATTCCATGTCTAAGAGACATGCTCTGCTCTTGGTGCTGCTTTCTTGGAGGTATGAGGTCCCTCCCCCCATCTCTCCCTTGCTACTCTTTTACCTCTTTAGGGATAAAAGGTGTTGCAGGTCATACCCCAGGGAGACTCCCTTCACATTGGATCAGGGACGTGACCTGAGTAAGGGTGCTATTACAATCCTACCCTAATCCTCTTAACATAGAATTACAGTCACAAAATGGAGGACATGGAGGACAACCACACAATACTGGGAATCATGGCCTAACCAAGTTGATACATACATTTTTTGGGGGAAATAATTCAATCCATGACGATGATTATAATGCTTTTGATGTAAAAGAAATTCTGCTGGACAATGTTAAATAGGGAAACTAGACTTTCTAGACTATTCAGGCTATTGCTATAAGAAAGATGTCAGCATAACTCCGAGTTCAACTCCAGAGAGTAAGGTGAGGCTAGGTCTTTTTTAATGAGTATGGGTGACAAGGGGCACTGGAAAGGAAGAGGAAATTGGCAAGCAAAAATGGGGCAGAAAGATGGGTTTTAGGCAAGAATACTAATTTTTTTAGAAATGTTTGCTCAAGGCTGACTTACTAGGCTGAACCATGAAATATTCATGGGGGAAATGGATGGTGTAAGTGGGCAAATTTTGTCACTTTCTGTTATTTTATACTTGTATCTCTTTTCTATTAATAAAAAAACTTTCATTCCTATTAATATTGAAATAGCTTCAAAATGATACTAGTAGAATTACTAACTAAAAACTTGTTCAATAAAGTACTGAGTTTTTACGTGTGCCACTTAATGTCCACAATGTGTTTGTGAAATAGGACGTTATGTGATTTGGATGTTGTGCAAGCATGCCTAAATTATGACCAATAGCGGTCCGTGATTTTCCACCTTCTTGTTGTTTAATAACCTTTTCTTTCACTTCCAAATCAGTACTTCTCCTTTGCCTCTGGCTCTGTTATCACTAGCACTGGTTTTGCTTCATTTGGGAGCCATGATGCACTTCACAAGGAGGGGAGCGGAGGGGACAAGGACCCCACAAGAGAATACCTAATGGGTGAGACGTGAGTCTCAAACCACTTTTCCCTTGTGGCTTCTCAGTCCCATTTGTGCTTAGGGACCCCTGTGGAGGAGACTTATGGAATGAATTTCCTGCTGACCCCTTTACTTAGCTACGCGACCAAAAGCAAATTACTGGACTTGCTGTGCCTCTACTTCCTCATTCTTAAAAATAAATAACATCTTTCCCTCACATGGGTCTTCTGAACTCTAAGACACTGCTCCTTGACTCTGCCTCCCAGCCCTGTACCTGGACACCCTATTCCATTGCTCTCCTGGAGAACTCACCACATTTCTGCTCTCTGTCTGTATACCTGTTGCCATCGAGTCAATTCCTACTCATAGTGATCCACTAACGTTCTGACACTCAGGTTATGTCTTGGTTATCTAGTGCTGCTGTAACAGAAATACCACAAATTATGATTTTAACAAAGAAAAATTTATTTTCTTACAGTGAAAGTAGGCTGAAAGTCTACATTTAGGGCGTCAGCTCCAGGGAAGGCTTTCTTTCCCTTTCGGCTCTGGAGGAAGGTCCTCATCCTCAGTCTTCCCCTGGTCGAATAGCTGCCCAGGCTCAGGGTCCCCAAGTGCAAAGTACGCACTCTGCTCCTGATGCTGCTTTCTTGGCAGTGTGAGGTCCCCCCTCTCTGCTAGCTTCCCTCCCATTTATCTCTTGAGAGATAAAAGGTGGTGCAGGCCACATCCCAGGGAAACTCCCTTTACATTGGACCAGGGATGTGACCTGGTAACGGTGTTATAATCCCACCCTAATCCTTTTAACATAAAATTACCATCACAAAATGGAGGACAACCAGAGAATACTGGGAATCATGGTTTAACCAAGTTGATAACACACATTTCTGGGTGGACATAATTCAGTCCTTGACAGGCCACTAGTTTTTCACTTGTACTAGGTCCACGGGAGCAGCCTGAGGAGGAAGGGGCAGTTATTACCCAAGGGAGATGTGGGCTCACAGTGCTGTCTACATTAGAGGGGCTCCTACTCATCAGGCTGAGTGACAGTCATGAAAATGCCATCCTACAACTGCTGTGCTTACCTAGGACTGTAGTTTCCCCTGAAAATAAGACCAGTTCCCTAGTGATGCACTTTTTCTAAGGACTGCCTAGAATCCCTCCATCACCCCACATCAGGTCCGCATGGAAGTTCCAGTGCCCCAAAGTCTGAGCCACACTGGCCTCTCTAGCAAACAGCGCCCAAGCCTCCACCTGCCCTCAGGAAGGCCTTTAGTTAAAATTTTTCACCTTTTATGAGGAAAATGTCTCAGCTTTCAATATATATGGCCCACACAACGCTAATCTTTGACGCTGAATTGGTTCAGACATTATAAATAGGCAGGCAGCATCCCTGATTCACAGCACACCAAAGAGATTCCTATGGATGATAAGGATGAGAATCCAGTTCTGTTGGGTTTAGGGACTTGCAGACCTGGAAAGTCAGGTGGGCCTGCAGGGGTGGGAGTGGTAGGAGAAAGATTAAGCCCTGCCCCATACTGGCTCTACCTCCCATCCAGGCCCCACCCCTGCATGGTACTCAACCAATTGAAACAGGCTTCCTGCCCAGGCCTGGTCACTGTCCACACCCTGCCCCTTCACTGCCCCACTCATATCCCACTTGCACACAGTTTCCTGCTGACCTGGAAGCCCTCTGCTTTGAGCAAATGTGTCCAGTGGTGAGTTTCCTTCTGTCTAGATCTGTGTTTGGCACCTTTTCCAGCACTCCTCCCCACCCCGTCTTCCACACACCAACAGTGTTCACTGAGGACTTAAATCCCTGCAGCCATCCACCTTGTGCAGGTCCAGGCCAGCTGCCCATGCCTCCTTGGCCAGCCCAACCCTTTCTTCTAGGGAACTCGTCCTTATTAAAGTTCCGTTATCAGAAATGCTGGTTTCAAAAGTCAGCCTCTTGCACCAAAAAAAAAAAAAAAAAACATTTAAAAAATAACGAAATGCATGTGCTTTGTGGAAAACTCATCAAATGGTACACAAACGTGAAAACAGAAAGTGAAAGTCTTCTCCTTCCCCAAGTCCCTCAGGGTAAACTCTGCACCTAGCTTGACTGTAAGTGACCAGGTGTTACACGTGCATTATGCACGTGCTTTGTACATTTATATTGGTGTCATTTTAAACATCACCAGTAGGGACCATACACCTGCTCCTGTGCAGCTGGGAATCTGTGGACACAGCCTCCCCTGGCTGCTCCTGCAGGAGCAGGCATGGGGGTGGGGCACTTTTCCTGCGGGCGGGGCACTTTTCCTGGGGGCCAAGGGCCTACCATGTTGGGGGCTGCTGGGGAGGAGTAGCACGCAGAGTGATGAGTCCTGGACTGGATGATGTCACTCGGTTCTGAGGCAGCTGGCTGGGCTGGGTGGTCCGTGGCTCACTGTCTCCAGACAGGTGACTTCACCCTGAGCATACACATCTCACCTGTAAAGGGGATGGTGAGGTATGGGTCCGTGTCCAGCAAAGGCCCCCACAACCACCCTTAGCAACTCCTGACCAGAGCACCCTGCTGCCTCCACAGCAGGAGTGGCCAGTGGCTCAGAGAACACCTTCTCTGATGACCCCAGAATCTAGGTGGGGGTCTGCAGGCCTAGCTGACAAGGTTGGAGTCGGAGGGTCACCTTTGAACCCAGAACTGTCCTGTCTTGGGGGAGTCACCCTGCAATACATGAGCATCAGGTGAAGTACCTGGTACTGGATCACCAGGGGAGTGAGGCATGTCCCTAGGCATGCACTGAGTGACCCAGAGTGTCCTCAGTCCACATTCGTTATGTCAGTCTGAGCATAGTTACCAAGCTCTGCCCTTGGCTAGGTGTGTTGACTGTACTGCCCACTCCTGTCTCTGGATCAGAAGTCTAGGTATTGACCCAGGGAGGCTTCCTGGAGGTGGCAGCACCTGGGCTGAACTTAGAAGGATAATTAGGGTTTCCTGTTCAGTTGAGTCTCTTCCCCTGGGCCTCAGTTTCCCCATCTGAAAGCTGAAGGGTTTGCTCAAGTTGGTGGTTCTCAGACCTAAGTGAGTATGAAAATACCCTGGAGGGCTTGTTACTGCACATACGCTGCCCTGCACCGGAATTTTTGATGCCGGGGTCTGGGGTGGGGCCTGAGAATGTGCATTCTAATGCATTCCTAGGTTCTGCTGCTGCTGGCTGACTTTGAGGGCAGTGTTCTGTGAGTCTGAGTCCCCCCAACCTGGAGTGAGGGCAAGACTTAGCCCGGTGGCCACTCTCAGAGGGCTCCCACCCAGGGGCCTTGCTGGAGTTCTTGCCCAACTTGCAAAGGGCTTTTTTTCCTGAGAATTCCAAGGAAACACGTTCAGGAGTCTGTAGGGAGACCAGTGTTGTCTGGGCCTGGCCTGGTGTCCTCTTTTTCTTCTCATGAGGCTCAACAAATGCAGAGTGGAACTCAGCTTTTTCTGCTAATATTCCTTGTGGTCACTAACCTGTGGTCCTCTCACAATAGTAGAAATAATCACAGCTACTGTTTGGTCTGCACAGAGGGGAAACTGAGGCCCAGAACAGCCCAGTCTTTAGGTCGGAGAGCAGGCCTGATGGTGAGCAGTGGCAGCACCCAACGCCTCCTTCAGACCCCCATGTCCCCTACGGTAGCTGCTGAGCACCTTTCGGGGCTGTGCAGGGAAGGCACACAGGTGTCTAAAGGAGGCCTTGGGTGCACTTTCTGCCGCTTTTTGAATAACAGCCGGCTACTGTCTCACTCCGAGACACACTCCTCACCCTGGCCCTGAATGGCTTCAGTCCTTGTCTGCAGCCACTCAACCACTCTTTCTGCTTATGCACTCCACCCACCCCTGCCTCAGGACCTCTGCACCTGCTCCCTTGTGTGCCTAAAATGTCCCTTTCTTATCCCAGGGAGCCCCTGTCTTTGTGCAAACACCGCATTTACCCCCAGGCTGCCATGATCACCCATGTTTTCTCCAGCGTCTTTGTTCCCCCACTGGAAGTAACCCATGATGGCAGGCTGTGTGTCCCAGGGCCTGCAATGAGAGGGAGTGCATGTAGCAGGTGCTGAACCAGCCAAAAGCCAGCCCTCCACCTGAGTTGATAGCTATTGCCCCCAATAAGTGTTTGGTGTCCTCACCCTTCCTCCTTAGATCTGACGGGGACTCCCCAGTGCACCCTGTAATGCCTAGAGGGGTCCCTCAGGTGGGCAAATGTCATGTCTCACAGCCTTGTCCTTCTCTTCCAGAAACTATACTCTGGACATCCAGCTTCTGTAGCATATTTAGTCCCAGCTGTACTGGACAGGGTCAGCCCAGCTGGGGTTGTGTGGCCGAGACCTTAACTTCCAGGTCCCCAAATGGCTGGCACAGACTTATCTTTTTATTGTCTCTTTAGTTTTGTCTTTTCCATAGTGTCTTCATTCACTTCGTAATATGCATTTAAGATTCATTCAGGTCATGACATGGCTTGATAGCTCAGTTCTTTTATTGTTGAATGAAATTCTATTGTATAGACATTCCACAGTTTGTTCATCCATTCATCTGTGGAAGGATGTAATGGCTACTTCCAATTTTTGGCAAATGTGAATAGAGCTGCTATAAATATTCGTGCAGGTTTTTTATGCAGTAAGATGTTTTCAACTTATTTGTATTAGTTCATAGGAACCCTGGTGGTGCAGTGGTTAAGAGCTCAGGCTGCTAATCAAAATTTGGCAATTCTAATCTACCAGCCACTCCTTGGAAACCCTATAGAGCAGCTCTGCTCTGCCCTATAGGGTCACTGTAGGTCAGAATCGACTTGATGGCAATGGGTTTGGTTTGGTTTTAGGTTTACCAAGGAACAGTATTGCTGGGTGATAAATATGGCTAGCTGATGTGTAGCTTTGTAAGAAACCGCCAGAGTGTCTTCCAAAGCAGCTATATGGTTTTACCATTCCCACCAGCAGTGAAGGGGAGTTCCTGTTGCTTCATGCCCTCATCAGCATTTGATGTTGCCAGTGTTTTACATTTTGGGTATTCTAATAAGTGTGTAGTGGTATCTCGTTGCTTTTTGAAGTTGTAATTTACTAAGGATGTGTGATGTTGAAGATCTTTTCATATGCTCATTTGTCATTTTTATATCTACTTTCGTGAGGTGTTTGTTCAGATATTTTACCCATTTTCTAATTTTTTTTCCTTGTTGCATTTTGCATTTTAGAGAAGAGCTGTCAGAGAAACAGATCTCTTCCCGAGCAGAGCTGTCCTGAAGCTATAGGTTGAGACCTGGACAAGTCAGTGACAGGGAAGGAGCAGAGATTAGCTGTGACATGCTTGGGGCTGTGATGGCGGTGGTGGTTGCAATGGTGCCAGAAGTAGAAGAAATAATAAGTGGGTTTAAAACAGCTGCAGCAGCTGCAACAGAGGCAGCAGAGGTTACTACAGCAACAGAAGTGGGCAGTGGGCCTCCCCGAGAGCTGGAGCCATGCCCCTAGAGCAGAGAACTGTGACCCAAGAACAGGGGTCATGCCTCAAGAACAGGGGACTGTGCTCAGAGAGCTGGGACTATGCCATGAGAGCAGAAGGCCAGGCCCCAAGAGCAGAGGGCTGCTGCACTTGGACCAGAGGGCCACACATGGAGCAGGGTTTGTGTTGCAAAAAGTAGGCCACACCCCAAGAGGAGCACTGGGCCACTCCCCAAGCTCAAGGGACTGTGTTTCCCTTGCAGAGTAGTTATGCTCAAAGACTTATTCCAATGTTGATCCTGATTTTGATCCTGAGTTTTATCGTGTTCTGGATGTTCCCGAAATTTACCCTGAGTTGTGTCCTGTCAGAAAACTGCAGGCGAGAGTGAACATCTGTGTTCAGGAGGATGCCTGCACTTTGCACTGGGATGCCTGTCAAGCCTCACCTTATATGTTTCTTCATTTATGTTTTTCTCTGTTTATACACTTTTCACACTTTTCTGTTTTTATTAAAAGCTGTTATCCCGAGAACGGTGTTTCCATGAGTTCTGTATGACCATTACAATAAATTCAGCAGGGTGCTGGATGACATTCTCTATTGTTGAAAGAGTATGATGGTGAATAGATCAAAAGCCCAGGGGGGATAGAAAAATGAAAGCTACACCAATGTTTACAGGGAAAGTTAATATTCAATGAAAACTACACTGAGAAAATCATTGATAATTGCTAGTTAGACTTATTCTTAAGTATTTTATCTTCTTGGGGGCTATTGTAAATGGTATTGATTTGGTGATTTCCTCTTTGATGTTCTCTTTCTTGGTGTTTCCATGTGATTTTTGTATGTTTTTCTTGTAACCTGATACTTTGCTGAACTCTTCTATTAGTTCCAGTAGTTTGCTTGTGGATTCTTTAGGGGTTTTCTGTGTATAAGGCCATATCATCTGCAAATACAGATGCTTTTACTTCTTTCTTACCAATTTGGATGCCGTTTTTTTTTTTTTTTTTTTCTTTCTTTTTCTAGCTTCATTTCTCTGGCTAGGACCTCCAGTACAATGTTGAATAAGGGTGATGATAAAGGGCATCCTTGTCTGGTTCCTGTTCTCAAGGGGAATTCTTAAAGGGAATGCTTTCAGACTTTCTCCATTTAGGATGATATTGGCTGTTGGCTTTGTATAAATGCCCTTTATTATGTTGAGGAATTTCCCTTCTGTTCCTATTTTGCTGAGAGTTTTTAATCATGAATTGATGTTAGACTTTGTCAAGTGACTTTTCTGCATCAATTGATAACATCATGTAGTTCCTGTCCTTTATTTATGTGATGGATTATATTGATTGGGTTTTTTTTCTAATTTTAAACCGTCCCTGCATACCTGGTATGAATCCCACTTGGTCATGGTGACTTATTTTTTTGATATGTTGTTGAACTCTATTGGCTAGAATTTTGTTGAGGATTTTTGCATCTAAGTTCATGAAGGATATCGGTCTGTAATTTTCTTTTCTTGTGGTGTCTTTACCTGGTTTTGCTATCAGGGATATGCTGGCTTCAGGGAATGAGTTTGGGAGTATTCCATCCTTTTCTATGCTCTGAAATACCTTTAGTAGTAGTGGTGTCAACTCTTCTCTGAAAGTTTGGTAGAACTCTGCAGTGAAGCCGTCAGGGCCAGGGCTTTTTTTTTGTTGGGAGTTTTTTTTTTTTTAGCTTTGTAATCTCTTGTTATAAGTTTATTTAGTTGGTTTATCTCTGCTTGGGAAACCCTGGTGGCGTAGTGGTTAAGTTGTATGGCTGCTAACTAAGAGGTCTGCAGTTGAAATCTGCCAGGTGCTTCTTTGAAACTCTATGGGACAATTCTACTATGTCTTCTAGGGTTGCTGTGAGTCGGTATCAACTCGACAGTAGTGTGTTTGGGTCTTTCGGGGTATCTCTGTTTGTGTTAGTTTAGGTAGGTAGTGTGTTTTTAGAAATTTGTACATTTTCTCTAGGTTTTCAAATTTGTTAGAGTATGACTTTTCTTGGTAATCTGATATGATTCTTTTAATTTCAGTTGGTTCTGAGGTGATATCGCCCATCTCATTTCTTATTCAGGTTATTTGCTTCCTTTCCCATTTTTCTTTTTGTCACTTTGGCCAATGGTTTATTGATTTTGTTGATCTTTTCAAAGAACCAGCTTTTGGTCTTGTTAATTCTTTCAACTGTTTTTCTGTTCTCTATTTCATTTAATTCTGCTTTAATGTTATTTGCTTTCTTCTAGTGCCAGAGGTCTTCTTTTGCTGTTCTCTATTTTTCCAGTTGTAGGAGTAATTCTTTGATTTGTGCCCTTCTTTTTGGATGTGCGCATTTATTGCTATAAATTGACCTCTGAGCACTGCTTTTGCTGTATCCCAAAGGTTCTGCTGGGAAGTGTTTTCATTCTTATTTGATTCTATGAATATCTGTATTCCATCCTAATTTCTTCTGTAACCCAGTTGTTTTTGAGCAAGGTGTTGTTCAGTTTCCATGTGTTTGATGTCTTTTTCCTTGCTTTTTCTGTTATTGATTCCTACATATATGGCTACAATCAGAAAAGATGCTTTGTAATATTTCAATAATTGGATTCTGTTAAGGCTTGCTTTATGACCTAATCTGTGATCTTTTCTGGAGAATGTTTCATGTGCATTGGAAAAGAAAGTATACCTAGGTCCTGTTGGGTGGAGTGTTCTGTATACGTCTATGACGTCAAGTTGGCTGATTGTGGCATTTAGATCTTCCGTGTCTTTACTGAGCTTCTTTCTGGATGTTCTGTCCTTCACCAAAAGTGGTGTGTTGAAGTCTCCTACTATTACTGTGGAGCTGCCTAGCTCACTCTTCCATGCTGTTAGAGTTTATTTTACGTATTCTGAAGCCCTGTTGATGGGTGTATGAATATTTATTATGGCTATATCCTCCTGGTATATTGACTTTTTAATCACTATATAGTGTCCATCTTTATTGTTTGTGGTGGATTTTAAAGTCTATTTTGTCAGAAATTAATATTGCCATTCCTGCTTTTTTTTATTGTTGTTTGCTTGATATATTTTTTTCCATTCTTTGAGTTTTAGTTTGTTTCTTTAAGGTGTGTCTCTTGTAGGCAGCATATAGACAGACTGTGTTTTTTTAATCCTTTCTGCCCCTCTCTGTCTCTTTATTGGTGCATTTAGTCCATATAAATTCAGTGTAATTTTTGATAGGTATGAGTTCAGTGCTGTCGTTTTGATGTCTTTGTGTGTGTGTGTTGTTAACAGTTTCTTTTTTCCAGTTAATTTTCTGTGCTGAGTTATTTTTCTTTATATATTTTCTTTTCCTCTTTTTCATTGTTGTTGCTTTTATATCTGCTGAGTCTTTATGTTTCTTTTGTTTTTTATTATGATATATAGGATTGTTCATTTCCTTTATGGTTACCTTAATATTTACCCCTATTTTTCTAAGTTTAAACAAGTCTTTTATTTCTTTATCCTTCCTTGACTTCCTCTCCATATGAAAGATCTATAAGTACAATTTTTAGCCCCTCTTTTTTTATTTAACATTGTTATCTTTTATGTAATGATGTCTCTCTTTTCCTGTTTTGAGTGTTTAGCTTTGATTCATTTTTGTGATTTCCCTATCTCAGTTAATATCTGGTTGTTCTGTCCTGTGTTATAGTCTTGGGTTGTTATCTGATGTTATTGATTTTCTAACTGGAGGACTCTCTCTGATATTTCCTGTAATTTTGGTTTGGATTTTGCAAATTCCTTAAATTTCTGTTTATCCAAAAATGTCCTAATTTTGCCCTCATATTTAAGAGAAATTTTTACTGGATATATAATTCTTGGTTGGCAATTTTTCTCCTTGAAGTCCTTATACATTTCATCTAATTGCCTTCTTGCCTGCATTGTTTCGCTGAGTAGTCTGAGCTTAGTCTTCTGGACTTTCATTTGTAGGTTACTTTTCATTTATCCCAAGCCACTCTTAAAATTCTCACTTTATCTTTGGTTTTGCCAAGTTTGATTATGTCTTGGTGAGTTTCTTTTGGGAGCTACCCTGTTTGGGGTTCGATGAGTATCTTAGATAGATATTTTCTCATCCTTCACGATACCAGGGAAGTTTTCTGCCAACAAATCTTCAAAATTCTCTGTATTTTCTGTTATCCCTCCCCTGTTCTAGCACTCCAGTCACTTTTAGGTTATTCCTCTTGAAAGAGTCCCACATAATTCTTAGCGTTTCTTCATTCTTTTAAATTCTTTTATCTGTTTTTTCCTCAGATATGTTCTTGTCAACTGTTTTATCTTCAATCTCATTAATTTTGACTTCCATTGCCTCAGTTCTACTCCTATGACTTTCTACTGAGTTGTCTAATTCTGAAATTTTATAGTTAATCCTCTGAATTTCTGTTTGCTGTCTTCTATGGATTCTTGCAGCCTATTAAATTTGTCATTATGCTCTTCTCTAATCTTAAGTTCCTCTGATACTACGTCTGTGCGTACTTTGGCTAGTTCATCCAATTACTTGGTTGAGCTGTGAATTTTCTCCCCTTCATGAATTGTTCTTAAAGAAGAAAGGACAATTTCTTTATTTCCTCTGTAAATACCTGGCCTTACTGAGGCTAGTCCAATTTGGTAAACACATTATGAGACCATCAAGTCTACCTCATTCCCTGACCCATTGTTTTGCTGGCCCAAGTGATTTCTGGCACCTCAGTGCAGTAAGAAATGTTTCCAGAGGATCAGGTGATTGCCAGGCCCCCATGTGAACCTATAAAATATCTCTGACAGCTCTGGAAGGCTGTGGACACCCTCCCCAAGACTATCATGTCAATGAAGACCAGTTCAGACTCCACATGGGGACTTGGAAAATTTTCAGATCCTCATCCAAGGAGCAGAAACCCATTGGGAATGCAGGTGTGTGTATGTGTGAATGGGACCCCTGTCATCATCTCCAGTTCTTTGTGAATTTTGAACTTTTTTCAATGACGTGACCACCACTAGCACCTCCACCACCAAAACTTATAATAATAATGATAACAATGACCTACCCGTTGGATATTTCTTGCTGGCTGCAGCTGGTCTGGACCGCCAGAAGGGGACTTGGAAAACTTTCTGCAGACTCAACCAAAGACCACTGCATGAAGCATCTCAGAATAGCACGGGTGTAGGATACTGATATATCAATTGATCAGTGCACACCCAAGTCATCATCTTCTGTCCAAGGATTAAAAAGTCTCTATGTTGTGACATGGAAATATGTCCAGAATATATATAGTTAACCCAGCACAGCCACTGCAGAGGGAACTAGGGGAGATGGGACTGGACAGCAAGCAGAGTGGCCACAGGGGCCAGAGTCATGTAGCGGGCACATGCCAGGGTCCCATCTGTAGTTATAAAAAAAACCCTCTGGCTGCTGCATGAATAACAGACTGGAGGGGGCAAGAGAGAGTGTAGGGGAGCAGCCAGGAGGACACTGCACAGAAGGAACAGGATGGAACTGAGGCATTCCTAAAGGCAGACTCAACATGAGTTATGTTGTCTTATGAGGTGAAAAACAAACTGAAGCAAACCCGCTGCCACCACGTCAACTCTGACTGATAGTGACCCTATGGGGCACAGTAGAACTGCCCCAATTGGGTTTCCAAGCAATGGCTGGTGGACTTGACTGCCGTAGCTCTTAACCACTGTGGGAGGGGCGGGAGATAAGCCCACAATCCCTTATTCAGAACTCTTTGGGCCAGATGGATTTTGGAATGGAAGGTTTTTCAGATTTGGGGAAGTGACGGGAGATATGTTTCATGCATTACCGCAGCAAGATCTGGCCCACATCCTATAATCGGACGTACTCTTATTTATGAAGCAAAACATAAAACAGTACAGTTCATGGATAAGTAAAGACCATAAACAGCTTTGCACCAACACAGGTCAGGGTTTGCTGCCAGGTAAGTTCAGGCTGAATGTGCCACCAGATGAGTTTCAAAGATACTCCTGGCTTTTAGAGTTTTGGATAAGGGATCAAAGTCCTGGGACTCATTCCCCATTTGTCCCACTGATGAGAGTGTTAACACTCAAGACTTGACATTGTTCGTTTTGACTCTCTCACTCTTTTCATTAACTGTCTGAGCGTCTGGCACAGGGCTGCCGCTCAGGAAATATGTAATAAATGAATGTTTTTACATCAAGTCACCAGGCTAACCAGAGCTGAGTGAATGGAGGTGGGGAGGAGAAGGTTTTCCCTTTTGGCCATGGACTCTGGCTGACTTCTGGGCTCCCCTGCTCTGGGCCCCCCGCCTGCAGGTCTGCCCTACCTCCAGGAGTCTGCCTAGTGCTGCTCCTTCCAGGCCAGGGCAAGCACACAGACCAGGACAACATCCTTTCTGTCCAGCAGGGACAGGTGGAGTGAGCTCCCCAGCACGGCCTCAACTAAGGGCTTCACCTGGCGAGGTCATCCCAGAGGTCCTGGCACAGCTTTCCCGCAAGGTCCACTGGCTCTGCCTGGAGTGGGCAGGTGCCCAGCTCTCCTTCAGCAGCTTCAGGAAGCTCTGCATCACACCCTGGCCCATGCTGCAACACAGGGGACAGTGGGGGCAGTGCTGACCACGTGGTCTCAGCACAGTCCTCAAACCAACCAGGTGGCCCCATTGTCACCTTGTGCCTAGACACTTGGAGGAAGATGAGAACCCACCTTAGAGAGACAAGGGTGAGTCAGAAGCCACTAGAATTTCTTTTCAATGCCCGAAAAGCCTTCATGAGCTCCATGTATGCCAGGTACTGCTCACAGCTGTCCCCGCCAGAGTGCTCCTCACTTTTCAGACACCAGTCATTCCCTGGGGACATGTTCTCTGGGGCCCAGACCATAAGGCCTGTTGTTCACCCCTCCCCTGGCTCCTCACTGCCTCCTCACTCCTACTACAGTTTCTGCTGATGGCCACGTCCGACTCAACTCTGGATCTTAGTGCATGGGATGGGGACTATGCCATGTGTCCGGGGTCTCCTCAGCCTTTGCCAGGTGACACCAGGGGCTCCTGTATCCCTTTGGCACCGGGCTGACCCAGGACAGTAGCCTGTGGCCTAGACAACACTTATGTACACTTTCTGCATGCTCCCAAATTACATCTGATTCTGTAATGTTCTTCAAATGCGTATATATAAGTCACTACCATGGATGCTGTTACATTATATGTATGTCATTTATAATATGGTGTTACAGAACTTCTGAACTTAGAAATAAAAACATACATTTCTATAATGTTCCTTAACCATTCATTGTAAGTCATTAAAAAGTTGCTCTAACATTGAAAATATAGTAGAAATATATGAAGTAGCTTGTAAATAACTTCCCTAAATTGGGCTTTGTGCCTGCACTCTGTGATAATGAAACATGATAGTAATAAAATCTCTATAAATTAACAAAACATAAATATGTCACTAAACAATTACCATAATTTTTAAGTAATCAACTTGGCCTTGAAACTTTATCTAGTAAAGAAGAACATAAATATGTCATCCCCTAATTTTCAATAATTCAAATACCTATAAATTAGCAAAATATTCCTATGTCATACTATACCACCCTTAACTGACAATAAAGCACCAATTGTAATTGAACATGACAGCACACAGGGTATATAAACCCAAGGATTCATGCTTATATTCAGGGAAGACAGAAGCAAATGTTCTCTCTGACTCTTTGTCTGAAGACTGAGAAGCCTGCTGAGACACTGCTCACCCCAACCACCTCAAATACTAGCTACAAGGGACCTCCTTTGAGTTGGAGGGCTAGTCGGATCTCCTCCAGAGACCACTTTAACGTTTAATCTAACTTTGTAGTTGTCAATTCTGGCTCTCCAATGCCAAATGAATGTCTTGAGGTCTTACTTGCATGCCTTGCCCTGACTACCTTGAAATAAACTGTATGAGTGTATGCATGACAAACTGAGCATTTCTTATGTATTTTTAAGGTAAAATCCTCCAGGACACCAACTAAAGCAGCAGGACTAGCCCTCTCTGGTATTAACTATTTTGTTTTGAAAACAATTCTTATTTGAAAAGTGAAAAACACAAAGAAGCAAAAGTTGCCCTAACCCACCAACTTCACAAGAAATGAAATCTGTCCTTCACAGCAACCAGTGCAGAGATGCCAGGTCAGGTCTGCACCCTTTGGCTCACTAAGAGCCCCCCCTCCCCTTTACAGGGCTGACTTCCAAGACTCCCTGAAAGATGACTCCAACAGTCTCGCCCCAGAGCCCAAGCACTGTCCCCTTGGCACCCCAAACTCCCACTCTGTTACCCGGGGGCCACCAGGACTCACCATCAGCGACACTCTGCTTGCGCACGCCAAATCCCGTCCAGTATGGCTCACAGACTTTCTGAATTCTTGAAATTTATGCAAATGTAAATATATGTACACGCACCCATTTTTAAAACAAACAGAGACTCGCTGCTTAGGCCGATGCTTCGCCTAACATCACAGACATTTCCTGGCTTGTAGCCGCCCTGCCCAGCTTCGTTGACACCGGGACCATAGCATCCACCAGGGACGTCCAGGCCGCCGTCTTCATCTGCTTTTCTGCATACAAGTCTTCTTATTTCCATAGAACACACTCTAGAAGTGAGGTTTGCAAGTAGCGGGACCCCGACACCCACACTGCTAACATATACTGAGAAGCTGCTTTCTACAAGAAGTGGGATCCCCGTGCAGCTCAGCAGGCCCAGGGTCCTCCAGGTGAGGGGACCTGCTCAGGCACCCTTGCAGCCCCGACGTGACGACCAGAAGTGATAGAGACCCCTTCGCCGGTGGGTGGAAGCTTCAGGCCAGGTTCAACCCACACTTGCCCCCCGGCTCTTGGACACGTTGGGGTCACCTGGCTTTAAGGTGGCCTGGCTGTTTCCAAACCTGTACATTTGGGGGTGAAAATAATCATAGAGGAACCCTGGTGGCAGAGTAGTTAAGAACTCAGCCGCTAACCAAAAGGTTGGCATTTGGAATCCACTTGGCCCTCCTTGGAAACCCTAGGGGCAGTTCTAGCCTGCCCTATTGGCTCACTATAAGTTGGAATCAACTGGAAGGCAATGGCTTTGTTTCTTGTTTGTTTTTCAATGGGCAAAGAGGGGAAGGTGACCCTGAAAACAGATTGCAAGTCCGGGGCAGTTCCCCCACCCGAGGTCCTGTGATCCCTTACCTTTAGGAGAACACTGTCCAGGAAGCCAAGTCCCCCCAAGTAGGCGCCCAGTGGGTCTACGCTCAGTGGTGGAGGTTGGCGAGGAGCAGGCAACCCACCTACTACGCCCCTACCCCAGGGCTGTGCTTGTGCTCTGGCCGGACCCCAAGAGGAGTCTCCTTAGTGACCTCAGGCCGAGGTGGCTACAAAGTGTCTGCAGCCATAGTCCAATCCGGACGCAGGGCAGGGCGGGAGGGGGTCTCCAGCTGGGTGGCCCAACCTGTGCATGGGGCATAGTGCTTCAAGTTTGCAGAACCCTCCACCCAGACTGAATCCCTACCGGGGGTCCCCTGAGCCCCTGAGACAAGGGTCCTGGCTCCTGAGACCTCAAGGCCATGGAAGAGGTGCCCTGAAAAGGTACAGGACAAAACACAGCCTGTCCAGGAGTGGGGGGCCATAACCTCCCTTCAGAAGCGTGACCTCTGAGTGATCCTGTCCTGCCCACTGGGCTGGGACAGGGTCTGGCTGAATTGTAGCCCCATGGGGCTCACACTTGGTGGTCTGAGGTATGATGGTCTGGTGCTGATCCAGTGCCCTGGGAGGTACTGCACCTAAGTGGGACCCTGTGGGTGACCCTGATCCCAGGCGGGCCCTACATCACCCTGAGAGTGGGCGTCTAGGGTCTCGATGACCCAGGTTAAATAAGTGTGGGGTAATCACAAACTCCTCAAAATCTGCCCAGGACACATTCCTGTGAGCACAGGCCAGCTTCCCCTTGTCTGATTTACCTTGTATGGTGCAAATCAAATGCCAAGTTGTCATACATGATTAGCAAGAAAGAAATTCTAGAGGTTAAGAACTTAAGAAGACTTTGAAGTGGGTTTCTAAATGATGAAGATGGCCCAACTGGAAAGAGAAAAAATTCTATGACTTCAAAGCTCATGCATAAGCTTCTGCAAAAGAATTAGGTAAAAAGAGGAGCATTTCAGCATTTCCTCAAATGAAAAACTGGAAGCAATTTTAGCACCAGTAGGAATTTGCTAAATAAGCCACGGTTCTTACAGAGGATGGGCTACTGGGAGGTTAATAATAATTATACAGAGACAATACTTATTGACCTGGGGACCTATATCACAGTACATTGTATAACAAAAAATGTCGTCTTACAAGACAGTTAAAAAGACCTGAGCCCACTTGGAGCATAGAGACAAAATTACAGACGCCACATTGTAAACCCTGGTTGTACCTAGAGTGATAAAGTAATTAATTAATTTTATTATTTTTAAAGGGAATTTCATTTTCTTCTTTTTCCTTATCCTAGTTTCTAATTATTATAAAATGATGATTTTCTGTTTTTTAAAATCTGTTTTTAAGGACTGGAAAAAGAACATAAAGGATATGACAGAGTTGGGTGGTGTAATGGTTAAAATTGTGTGTCAGCTTGGCTGAGTCATGATCCTGTGTGTTTTGGCAGTCACATAATGTGATCACTTTCCCGTTGAGATGTGATACGTGATCACCCCCATGTTATGATCTGCTGTGAGTAGCCAATGAGTTGAACGGGCGTTTTCTTGGACATGCGGCCTGTATCCAGCATGTATGGAGCTCCAGGCAGGCTGAGAGGTGTGGGGCATGGACAGTGGGTTGGCTCTTGCTCGCTCTGGATCCTGCATCAGGCTCTTGTTCTTTTGACCTCCAGTTCTTGGGACTTGAACTAGCAGCTTACCTGTGGTTTTGCCTGCTGATCTTGGGATTCGTTGATCTTCACAGCCTCTGAGCAACAGCCTTGCTCTCCAGACTGCCAATCTTGGGTTTGCCAACCTCTGTGGCTACGTGAATCAGGAAAAGCCTTATTCTTGACTCATGGGCTTGGGACATGCCAGCCTCTACAACCATGTGAGTCATCTCCTTGATATAAATCTTTCATTTTGTTTCTCTCTCTCTATATATATATATATTTGTGTGCTTTACTCATTTTGCTTCTCTAGATAACCCAGCCTAAGACAGGTGGACACGATAGAGATCAAAGACACCAAGGCCGGAGGCACTAGGACAAGGGAGGAGGATAAATGGTAAGTTAGAGATCCTCAGTCTGCATGTGAGCATATCTTTTGCCGCAATAAAATCTCACAGGAATTTCTACTTGTGTGTAGAAATGGAGAGCTTCAGGTGGGACAAAGCTCTGCAGTTCCCCCACCCCTGTGAGTCACGGTCCAGTCCTCCCTCTGCCACTCTGGGCTCCAGCCTCACCCCTCAGGTCAATGACCCAGCAAGTAGGGGACTCAGCACTCCCTGAACACTTTTTCTCCCAAACGAGTGTGAAGTTAGTGACACATCCAAAAACCCACTAATAAAGACAAACAAAGATGCCAGTGACCCCATGACAGAATTTTTTAAGGCTAACCACCTATTCATTGGAAATACCTTTTTTCAACAACAGAAATGGCAGTTATACACATGGACATCTCCAGATGGAATACCCAGGAATCAAGTTAACTCCAACCATGGAAAGAGGGTGGAGAAGCTCCAGATCATCAGTCAGAACACGGCCAGGGGCTGACTGTGGAACAGACCATCAATTGCTCATATGTAAGTTCAAGGTAAATCTGAAGAAAATGAAAACAAGTCCATAAGAACTAAAGCATAACTTTGAGTATATCTTTCTTGAATTTAGACACCAGCTCAAGAATCGATTTGAAACATGGGACACTAATGACCAAAAACCAAACGGGTTGTGATCTGGCATCAAGGACATCATACATGAAAAAAGCAAGAGGTCACCAATGAGACCAAAAGAAAGAAAAGACTGAAATGGATGTCAGAAGAGACTGTGAAACTTGCTCTTGAACATCAAGTAGATAAAGCAAACGTAATAAATGATCATGTAAAAGAGCTGAACGATTTCAAAGGGCAGCTCAAGAAGACAAAGTATTATTAAGAAATGTGCAAAGACCTGGAACTAGAAAGCCAAAGACAAAGAACACACTTGGCATCAATCAAGCTGAAAGAACTGAAGAAAAAAATCAAGCCTCAAGTTCCAATATTGAAGGATTCTATGGGCAAAATATTGAACGATGCAAAAAGCATCAAAAAAAGATGGAAGGAATACAAGAGTCACTGTACCAAAAAGAATTAATCGATGTTCAACCATTTCAGGAGGTAGCATATGATCAAGAACCGATGGCAGTGAAGAAAGAAGTCCAAGCTGCACTGTATGCATTGGTGAAAAACAAGGCTCCAAGGATTGATGGAGTACCAACTGTCTTAGACATCTAGTGTCACTATAGCAGAAATACCACAAGTGAATGGCTTTACCAAAGAGAAGTTTATTTTCTCACAATAAAGTAGGCTAAATGTCCAAATTCAGGGTGTCAGCTCCAGGGGAAGGCTTTCTCTATTAGCCTTCTCATCAATCTTCTTCTGGACTAGGAGCTTCTCAGCACAGAGACCCCAGGTCTAAAGGATGCGCTCTCCTCCCGGCACTACTTTCTTGGTGGTATGAAGTCTCCAACTCTCTGCTTGCTTCTCTTTCCTTTCATCTCTTAAGAGATAAAAGGTGGTGCAGGCCACATCCCAGGAAAACTCCCTTTACACTGGATCAGGGAGGTGACCTGAGTAAGGGTGGTGTTACAACACATTACCATCACAAAATGAAGGACAGCCACACCATACTGGGAATCATGGCCTAACCTAGTTGATACCCACATCTCGGGGGGAACATAATTCAATCCATGACACCAATTGAGATGTTTCCACAAACAGATGCAGCACTGAAAGTGGTCACTTGTCTATGCCAAGAAATTTGGAAGTCAGCTAACTGGCCAACTGGCTGGAAGAGATCCATATTTGTACTCATTCCAAAGAAAGGTGATCCAACAGAATGTGGAAATTATCAAACAATATCATTAATGTCACATAAAAATAAAATTTTACTGAAGATAATTCAAAAAATGTTGCAGAAGGACATCAACAGGGAACTACCAGAAATTCACAACAGATTCAGAAGATGACATGGAATGAGGGATACCTTTGCTGATATGAGATGGACCTTGGGTGAAAGCAGGAAATACCAGAAAGATGTTTACCCGTGCTTTATTGACTATGCAAAGGGATTTGACTGTGTGGATCGTAACAAATGATAGATAATATTGTGAAGAGTGGGAATTCGAGAACACTTGATTGTGCCCATATGGATCTTGTACACAGACCAACAGGCACTCATTCAAACAGAACAAGGGGAATACATGTGGTTTAAAATCAGGAAAAGTGTGCATCAGGGTTGAATCCTTTCACCAAATTTATTCAATCTCTATGCTGAGCAAACAATCCAAGATACTGGACTATATGAAGAAGAACATGGCATCAGAATTAGAGGAAGACTCAGCAACCAGTGATATCCAGATGACACAACCTTGCTTGCTGAAAGTGAAAAGGACTTGAAACGCTTACTGATGAAGATGCAACCTTCAGGAGGATTACACTTCAACATAAAATGAAAATCCTCACAACTGGACCAATGAGCAACATCATGATAAATGGAGAAAATGTTGAAGTTGTGAAACATTTCATTTTACTTGGACCCACAATCAACATCCACGGAAGAAGCAGTTAAGAAATTGAACAACGAATTATAGTGCGTTGGGCAAATCTTCTGCAAAAGACCTCTTTAAAGTGGTAAAAAGCAAAGATGTCACTTTGAGGACTAAGGTGTGCCTGGCCCAAGCCATGATATTTTGAATCGTCTCATACGCATGCACACGCTGGGCATTGAGTAAGAAAGAGTGAACAAAAATTGATGCCTTTGAATTATGGCGTTTGCAAGGAATATTGAATACACCATGGACTGCCAGAAGAATGAACAAATTTGCCTTGGAAGAAGTACAGGGAGAATGCTTCTTAGAAATGAGGATGACAAGACGTGTTATCTGGAGGGACCTGTCCCTGGAGAACGACATTATGCTTGGTAAAGTAGAGGGTCATCGAAAATGAGGAAGTCCCTCAAGGAGGCGGACTGACAGAGCGACTGCAACAATGGACTCAAACGTAGCAAGACTGTGCGGATGGTGCAGGACTGGGCAGTATTTCATTCTGTTATCCATCGTGTTGCTGTAAGTGGAAACCAAGTCAATGGAACCTAACAACAACAAAAAAGACAAATAATAATTTAACGCAATATTTTTAGAAATCAAAATTAATGGCTAAGAATCTGATGAACAAAATGTCAACATTTTGATTACAGGTAGGATCAGTATCACTGATTTTTTTCTTTTGTCTCTGGCTGGGAGGTGGCTGGGCAGTGGCCCTGCACCCAGAAATGCCCCCTTTCAGCAACTGCAGTTCCTCTTTCCTGTTGTCCTAAGTCAGGAGTGGGGTGGAGGATAGGAGCCCAGCAACGGAATGCTATGTATCGAACCCGTGCCAGACACCACTCAGGTCACCTAACACAACAATTGTGCTAGTTAGGTATCTGGCCAGTTTCAAATCACATGAATGCCTATCAGAGAAGTACAGTCAATGGCCTAGAGTCACTCCGCTGGTAGAGGGTGTGTTTAAGGCTCAGACAACTCCCATCTGGCTCCAAAGTATGTGCTTTGTTCAACATGACCCAGTCAGTGCCTCTGTAGCTCTGGCTTTCGGGGACAAGGTGTGCCTCCCAGAAGCAGAGGCCTTCTGTGTCTGCCGTGTTTTCATGTTACCCAGCAGCACAGAGGTGGAGGAGTCTCACCTTAACCTACATTCTGTCACCACTCAGCAGGACTTTCTCAATGCCCCTTATGCTCCAGGCCCATGCTGGGCACTGACCTTCGAGATAATTATGCACAGTCACTGCCTTTGGGAAATTCATCCCCTGAGAACATTGGATAGCTCCAATAAAATACTGAAATGTTCATTTTAATACCTAATTTTGGACTGTGTGTTATTATAAAGCATTCAGTTACTCGGAAGTAATTTTTAGGTTATGAAATTAATGTTGTATGAGTCAGAAATGCCTCAACTGTGTAAGCAATATTTCAGTCAACTGTTTCCATGTAATGAAAAGATCAATTATCTTAGGAATGCATCCAAGGTCACATCATTTGAGGAACATAGCATAAAATTTTGTATTCCACCTCCCAACAAATTCATCTTTTTCTTTATATTTAGTTTTTCTTTTCAGTGTACAAAATCTTTTCCTACTCTGAAATCACAATGATATCTTCTCGTATTATCTTCAGAACTCACTTGCTTTACCTTTATATTTAGGTTACAATTCACCTCAAAATGCATTCTTTTGAATAATAGTAGGCAGGTTTCCAGCTTCATTTTTTTCCATGTAGTTACCCAGCATCCACTTCCCAGGCACATGTGAATCTGTTTTTGAATTCTCTTCTGCTCTAGTTGTCCACCTACTTTTGCATAAATTCTCTCTTCATTTCTACAGATTTATTGTTACTTGTTACTCTTATTTCAGGATCACCTTGGCTGATCTTTGACCCCTTTGATTTCCGAAAATTTTAAAATTAGCTTCTCAGGTTGCATAATAAAATTTATTTTTGATTTCCATTGTATTACAATGAATCTATAGACCAACTTTGGAAGATACTTACATTACATGGCTCTTTTATGAACATGGCAATTTTTTCCATTTATTTCATATTTTATACCTCTTTGTGAAATTTTATGATTGCTTGTCAAAGATTGTGGACATATTTCGTAGGAGTTATTTTGAGGTATCTGGTAATTGTTGATACTTTATATATGGCATAATTTTAATAATTTATTATTAGAATCTAGAAATAAAACAGAATTTTGAATATTTATTCTATATGTAGTAATATTGCTGAACACGTTGTATTATGCGATACATTACTTCTACAATACTGTGGATGCTTTTGGCTTTTATATATATACATATGCCAAATGCAAACGCTGACAGTTATTGAACTTCTAATGTAGTCCTATTCGCTTTCCTCCCTTACAGCACAGGCTAGGCCATCCAATACAATGATGAAAATAAGAGGTGTTAGCAGTCATGCTTGTCTTCTTCACAGTGTCAAAGGGAAGTGTTCAGAGTTTCACCATTGAACATGATATTGGTTGTAAATTTCTTATATTTACTCTTAAAGAAGCTCTTTTCTATTTCTCATTTTCAAAGTATTCCTTATGAGTAGAGGTTTAATTTTGACACATCTTTTTTTTTGTATTTATTGAGATAATCACTTGCTTTTTTCCCTCTTCAACCTGTTACTGTGGATAACATATCCAGGACATAGCCTTCAAAGATTGTGATTTTTAAACAATAAGATACATTAAGGTAAAAAGGATGCAATTTATCCCTTACTCTGGAAGAAGCAATCTAAAATGCCTCAAAATCATTTGCTCATCTGACAGTTCACTGAGATGTTAGCTCTCAACATTCTCATGGAATTTAGTTCCCATCCATTGTTACCCATGTTACACTTAAGAATTCAGGACACCTTTTATATCCTGCTCCTCAGGTCATCTCATCAGGGTGTCGTCAATGTAGTAGAGCATGGTATCTGAGAAACAAAGTCAATCAAGGCCTGTGCTAATTAAAAGATGCTATAGAGCCAGTTCTCCCACGTGCAGTGAGATCAGTCATTGAATTTCAAGGTTAGCTTGTGCATGCCCTATCTAGGAAGAGAAGCCAGGAAAACACTTGCAACCATAAATTTTTCTGGGACAGTTACATAGATAGGGGAGTAGACAGAAACAAGAGACCTACCCCAGCCGTCTTCTTTCCCACAGTATTTGATTTCTCACATCAACATTATGCCAATATTTCTGCTTCTACAGGGCAAATTTGCAGGTGGATTTGCATGAGACTACATAGCAAACTTTAAATTCTAAATCTGGGTAGCTGTACAGTAAATGTAGACTTTCTCTTAAGTGTTTATTTTATCATCCTTGGTACATCAATGACAAAATGCATTTTCATATTATTTCCCATTATATGTTGAGAATATACTTTAGCTAATACCTGTAATTCTTTATGTAAGCTTTCTGTTTCCTTCTGTGAATCACCATTCTTCACTCCAGATATCTTGAGATTAGATTCTATACAATGGGCTGAACCTAGAAAAGGTTACCAAAAACCAAACCAATTCCACTGCTGTCGAGTCGATTCTGGCTCATAGTGACCCTACAGGACAGAGTAGAACTGCCCCATAGCGTTTCCAAGGGGTGCCTGGTGGATTTGAACTCCCAACATCTTGGGTAGCAGCCATAGCACTTAACCACTACTCCACCAGGGTTTCCCTAGAAAAGGTTAAAAGAAAAAAGGTTAGGCATTGAGAAATCATTATATTCACTGTTCAAGGAAATAACAGTTTATTTACATAAGAGATGGGATTCCCTTCTCAAGTAAAAAGTACAAATGACAATGTTTCAGAAATAATTGCAGTGTAGAATCCTTAGATTCCTCCAAGATAGCGCTGATCTAATTGCTGGGCACCTTTCATGATGGACCAGTCATGGCTACATACAGTGTGGGGGATTTTTTATCTCAAAGAAATCAAGATGTTCTCACCAGCTAGGGTAGAATAGATTCCAGGATACTCAAACTTATGAAATGAACACTATATTGATTTCTATTAGTTAAGAGGTAACTGCTAGGCCCACTTACACAGGCTGGAAAATAATAACAGAAAAGATTTGTAGTATTGAAATGCACTTCTAATAAGCCATAATATTTTACTGCCAAGTTATTTAATAAGAAGCAAACTGATGGCATATCATGTTTCTGATACACTAGTTAATTTATGTTTCATCTGTGACATTCAGAAGTAAAATGCCAAAGTATGTGAAATTCATATTACGGAGTACATATTAACAAAAAAAAAAAAACCTGTTGCCGTTGAGTCAATTCCAACTCATAGTGACCTTATAGGACAGCCCCATAGGGTTACCTACAAGTGGCTGGTGGATTTGAACTGCGGACCTTTTGGTCAGCAGCCATAGTTCTTAACCACTGTACCACCAGGACTCCACACAGGACATAAAGGAATGTAAAACCTAATTATCCCTGTGTTGTTTTTGTTAGGTGCCCTCGAGTCAGTTCTGAGTCACAGGGTTCCTATGTATAACACGATGAAATAATGCTTCGTGCTGCACCATCCTCACAATCCTTATTACACTTGAGCCCATTGTTGCCACCACTGTGTCAATCCATCTTGTTGAGGGTCTTCCTCTTTTTTGCTGACCCTCTACTTTGCCCAGCAGGATGTCCTTCTCCAGGAACTGATCCCTCCTGATAGCATGTCCAAAGTATGTGAGACAAAGTCTCGCCATTCTTGCTTCTTCTGATGAGCATTCTGACTGTACTTCTTCCAAGAGAGATTTTGTTCTTTTGGCAGTCCATGGTATATTCAATACTAGTCACCAACACCACAATTCAAAGGCATCAATTCTTCTTTGGTCTTCCTTATTCATTGTCTACGTTTTACATGCATATGAGGCTATTGAAAACATCATGACTTGGGTCAGATGGCCCTTAGCCCTTAAAGTGATATCTTTGCTTTTTCACAGGCCTTTTACAGTAGATTTGCCCAATGCAATACATCATTTGATTTCTTGACTGCTTTTTTCATGGCTGTTGATTATGGATCCAAGTGAAATGAAATCCTTGACACTTCAATCTTTTCTCCTTTTATCATGATGTTGCTTTTTGATCCAGGTATGAGGATTTTTGTTTTCTTTACGTCGAGGTGTAATCCATGCTGAAGGCTGTGGTCTTTGACCATGAGTGTAACACAATGGGAATGGGTCCTACCTGGTGCCACCCCTCGAGTCAATTGAGAAACACCAGGCTTTTGAGAAAGAGAAAGTGGACTTTATTGCAAGCTAGTCAAGTAAGGAGCTCAAAGACTAAGTCTCAAAAAAGAAACTCCCCAATGTTGAGAATCTTAGGACAGTTATAGGGCTCTGGATAGGGAATTTATGCATAATTCATGAAGCTTCTGGGAATAGACAGGCAATTTCAGGAACTAATTAACATGTTTTGGGGTGCAGTGGGGGTGCAATATGATGGCTAGGGGAGATATGACACATGAAGTTTCTCTAAGGCCAGCTTTGCATCTCATTGTTCATGTCCGAATGGGTAGGGGGAATGGTTGACTAGTTGTGACGCTCCTTGAGAAGAGAAGCAGTAGGATGACCTTGTGTTGTTACCCAGACAACACAAAAATGTCTTATCAGGTACTTGGAGAGCCTGGCTGGGATGGGGGGTGGTAGTTTAACCCCGTCAGTTATATTTAAGAAGGGTGTACCCTTTAACCCAGTTGGTTATATCTGTAAGTGCTTCAAGTCCTCTTCCCCTTCAGCAAGAAAGGTTGTTTCGATAACTATGAGCCCAAGAGACAGAAAGGGCCACATGAACCAGAGACTTACATCATTCTGAGACCAGAAGAACTAGATGGTGCCCGGCCACAACCGATGACTGCCCTGACAGGGAGCACAACAGAGAACCCCTGAGGGAGCAGGAGAACAGTGGGATGCAGACCCCAAATTCTCATAAAAAGTCCAGACTTAATGGTCTGACTGAGACTAGAAGAATCCCGGTGGTCATGGTCCCCAAAGCTTCTGTTGGCCCAGGACAGGAACCATTCCCAAAGACAACTCATCAGACATGGAAGGGACTAGACAGTGGGTAGGAGAGAGATGCTGATGAAGAGTGAGCTACTTGTATCAGGTGGACACTTGAGACTGTGTTGGCATCTCCTGTCTGGAGGGGAAATGGGAGGGTAGAGAGGGTTAGAAGCTGACAAAACCGTCACAAAAGAAGAGACTGGAAGGAGGGAGCAGGCTGACTCATTAGGAGGAGAGTAAATGGGAGTATGTAGTAAGGTGTATATAAGTTTATATGTGACAGACTGACTTGATTTGTAAACTTTCACTTAAAGCACAATAAAAATTATTAAAAAAAAAGAAAGGTTGTGTCATATGCATGTCACAGGTCGTTAATGAGTCTTCCTCTAATCCTGATGCCACATTTTTCTTCATGTAGTCCGGCTTCTTGGATTATTTGCTCAGCATACAGATTGAGTATGGTAAATGATACAACCCTGATGAATGCCTTTCTTAACTTTCAACCACGAAGTATACCCTTATTCTGTTCCAACAACTGCCTCTTGGTCTAAGTACAAGTTCCTCATGAGCACAAATAAGTATTCTGGAATTCCCATTCTTTGCAGTGTTACCCATTATTTGTTATGATCCATAGTCAAATGCCTTTGCATAGTCAATAAAACACAAGTAAACATCTTTCTGGTTTTCTGTCAGTCAGGGTCCATCTGACATCAGCAATGATATCCCTCGTTCTACATTCTCTTCTGAATCTGGCTTGAATTTCTGTCAGTTCTCTGTGGATGTACTGGTGCAACCACATCTGAATGATCTTCAGCAAAATTTTGCTTCTGTGTGATATTAATGATATTGTTCAACAATTTCAGCATTCTGTTGGATCATCTTTCTTTGGAATGGATAGAGATATGAATCTCTTCCAGTCAGTTGTCCATGTAGCGGTCTTCCCAACTTCATGGCATATAGGAATGGATGCTTCTAGTGCTGCATCTGTTTGTTGAAACATCTCAATTGCTATTCCGTCAAATTCTGGTGCATTGTTTTTGCCAATGCCTTCAGCGCGGCTTGGACCTCTTCCTTCAGTACCATCGGTTCTTAACCATATGCTAACCCCTGAAATGGATGAATATCAACCAATTCTTTAGGTATAGTGACATGCGTATTCCTTCCATCTTCTTTTGTTGCTTCCTGCATAGTTTAATATTTTCTGTGCAAAATCCTTCAATATTGAAACTCTAGGGTTGAATTTTTTCTTCAGTTCTTTCAGCTTGAGAAATGCTGAGCATGTTCTTCCATTTCGGTTTTCTATCTCTAGGCCTTTCCACATTTTATGATAACACGTTACTTTTGTTTTCTCAAGCTACTCTTTGAAATCTTCTGTTCATGTCTTTTACTTTATCATTTCTTTCTTTTGCTTTAGCTACTCTATGTTCAAGAGTGACTTTCAGAGTCTCTTCTGACATCCGTTTTGGTCTTTTTTTCCCCCGATCTTTAATGACCTTTTGCTTTCTTCACGAATGATGTCCTTGATGTCATTGCACAAGTCATCTGGTCTTCAGTCATTAGTGTTCAGTGCATCAAATCTGTTCTTGAGATGGTCTGTAAATTCAGGTGGGATATACTCAAGGTCATACTTTGGCTCCTGTGGATTTATTCTAATTTTCTTCAACTTCAACTTGAACATGCTTAGGAGCAATTCATGGTCTATTGCACAGATGGCCCCTGGCCTTGTTCTGACTGATGACATTGAGCTTTTCCATCTTCCCTTTCCACAGATATAGTCCACTTGGTTCCCGTATATTCCATCTGGCGAGGTCCAAGTCTATAGTTGCTGTTCATGTTGTTGAAAACACGTATTTGCAAGGAAGAAGTCGTTGGTCTTGCAAAATTCTGTCACGTGATCTCCTGTCATTTCTATCACCAAAGCCATGTCTTCCAACCACCCATACTTCTTTGTTTCCAACTTTATCATTTCAATGCCCAGGCATTATCAATGCATCTTGATTTGCATGTTTGATCAATTTCAGACTTCAAAAGTTAGTAAAAATCTTCAATTTCTACATTTTTGGCTTTAGTGGTTGGTACATAAATTTGAGTAACAGTCCTAATAACTGGTCTTCCTTGAAGGCATATGAAGATTATTCTACAATTGATAGCACTGTACACCAGGATAGATTTTGAAATGTTGTTTTTGATGATGAATGCAACGATACTCCTTTTGAAGTTGTCTTTGCCAGCATAGTAGACCATATGATTGTCTGATTCAAAATGGCTGGCACCACCAGTCCATTTCAGCTCACTAATACCTATGATATCAACGTTTATGCATTCCATTTCTTTTCCATTACATTTCTAATTTTCCTAGATTCGTACTTTTTACATTCCACATTTCAAATATTAAGGATGTTTGCAGCTTTTTCTTCTCATTTTGAGTAGTGCCACATAGGCAGATGAAGGACCCGAAACCTCGACTCCATCCACATCATCAAGGTTGACTCTACTTTGAGTAGGAAGCTCCTCCCCCATCATACTTTGAGTGCCTTCCAACCTGAGAGGTTTATCTTCCAGCACTCTATCATACAATGTTTTGCTTCTGTTAATAAGTATTTCACTGGCCAGTTTTTTCAGATATACACTGCCAGATCCTTCTTCGTTAGTCTGGAAACTCTGCTGAAACCTGTCCACCAACGGTGAGCACACTCGTGTTTGAAATAATAATGGCAAAGGTTCCATTATCAGAGCAACAGGCAAGCCACCACAGTACAACAAACTGGCAGACATGAAATTATCCCTGTAGTTCTAAAGATATTATTTCTTTCTGATGTCCTGACTATTACATTTATTCACACACTTCAAGATATTCATATCCCACTATGAACATGTCTCACATATATGAGTAATTTCTCTAATCTTTATTTTAAATTTTGGAACATCTAAAGCATTATTTTCTTTGTACTATTTTCTGCAGAGAATTCTTTTTCAATTTAATTAAAATAATAGGTATTTTCAGTATGAATTTAATAATTGGTGAAGTGAACCTTCTTGCTGAAGGTGTTACCTTATTTGATCCATTCTTATATCATCATTCCTAAAAAGTATTATTAATAATTTTGGGAGTAGATTTTTCACAAGTTTAAATAAATTATGTGCTTCAAGGTTGTCCATTCTGTATTTATTTGCTTTATTGTTTCCTCCTTTTGAATTTTATATTTAATTGTAAGTTTCCAACAATCATTTTATTCATATGGTTATTTACCAGCATAAGCTGTTAGACAATCTGACTTGCTAAAAACTTTCCCACATCCATGGAATTCATACAGTTCCTATGTGAAATTTCTGATGTTAAATGAGCTATAAGCTAAAGGCTGTACCACATCCACAGTACTCACATTTTCCACCTTTTGTGTGTTTTTTATATGTAAAGAATACATTTTTCTGGATGGCCCTTACATATTCCCTGCTTCATAAGTTTTCTGTTCAGTGTAAGTTTTCTGGTTTGTAATGAAATGAGCCCAGTTACACTGTTTCCCTTCTATATGAATTAGTATTTCCTGTAAATTGACTTTTGAGACAGTTTCTCACTTTTAATTCATTAATATGTTTCTTGTCTTCGTGAGTTCTCTGATGCATGAGCTGTGACTCCCAACAAAAGGTTTTCCCACATTCAGTGCATTTACAGAGTTTCTGTCCTGTATGAGTTCTCTGATGAGCACTAAGAATTGATTTCTGAGAGATCTTTCCACATTCATTGCATCTGTTGGGTTTCTCTCCTGAGTGAGGTTCATGGTATACAATGAGTTGAGATTTCCTAATGAAGGCTTTTCCTCATTCAAGGCATCTGTAGAGTTCTGTTTTGGGTCTTTACTCTGATGTACAAGCGGTAAATCCCACTGAATGATTTCTCACATTGACTGTATTTATGCAGTGTCGTGGATTGAATTGTGTTCCCCCTGCCAAACATGTGTCAGCTTGGCTAGGTCATGATTCTCAGTATTGTATGATTCTCCGTCATTTTGTCATCTAATGAGATTTCCCTACGTGTTGTAAATCCTATCACTATGATGTAAATGAGACAGATTAGCTGCAGTTATATTGATTAAATAGTGTCTTAAGCCAATCTCTTTTGAGATATAAAAGAGAGAAGCGAGCAGAGAGACTTGAGGACATCATACCACCAAGAAAGCACCACTGGGAGCAGAGTGAGTCCTTTGGACTGAGGATCTCTGTGCCTGAGAACCTCCTAGTACAGGAGAAGATTTATGACAAGGACCTTCCTCCAGAGCCGACATAGACAGAAAGCTTTACCTTGCAGCTGAAGCCCTGAATTTAGACTTCTAGCCTACTAGACTGTGAGAGAATAAACTTCTGTTTGTTAAAGCCATCCACCTGTGTTATTTCTCTTACAGCAGCACTAGATGACTAAGACAGGATTTGGTGCTGGGAGTGGGGTGCTGCTCCAACAGATACCTAAAATGGGGATCAGTTTTGAAACTGTGAATGGATAGAAGAGTCAGAAGCCAATGAGCAGATCTGTTAATACTGGAGAGGGGGCAGATAGTGAGAAGCAGAAGCAGAGAAGCAGCAGTGGCAGACAGCCTGCAGCAGCAGAGAACAGGAAGCAGCAGAACCAGGAGAACAGTGTGAGACAACACTGGAGCCTCGGAGTTGAGTGCCTTCCAGATGACGTTTACTGGTGAGTGGGGTGCCTCCAAGCACTTACCAGTGGAGCTACAGACCTTTGGAAATTCTGCTTGTCAAAGCCATCCACTTGTGGTATTTCGGTTACAGCAGCACTAGATGACTAAGACATATGAGATTTCCCCTGAATGAGTTCAGTCATGTACAATGCATAGTGACTTCCAAATCAAGAGTTTTCCACATTCACTACGTCCATATGGTTGTCCCCAGAATGTGTTCTCATGTACAAAATTACATGTCACTTCCTGCAAAAGGGTTTCCACAATCATTGCTTTCATAAATTTTCTCCCCAGCATGAGTTATCTGATAGAGAGTTTTTTCCCCCTCATATTCCCTGCATTCATGAGGATTCTCTCCTTTGAGAATTCTCTGATGCATGCTCATTTAGGAATTAAAACTGAAGGATTTCCTGCATTCATTGCATTCATGTGGCTTCTCTCCTGTGTGAGTCTTCATATGTATATGAGGTATGACTGGTTCTGAAGGCACTTCCATATTCACTGCATCCATATGATTTCACTCCTGTGTGACTTCTCTTATGTACAATCAGCTGTGACTTCAAACTAAAGGCCTGCCCATATTGAATGCAGACATAGAGTTTCACTCCACTGTGAACTCCCTGATGTATGATCAACTGTGACTTGAATGTAAAGGCTCTCCTGCATTCATGACAACCAACAGTTTCTCCCCTAAATTAGGTCTCTGATGTGAAATGAGCTGATCTTCCCTGCTGAAGACGTTCCCACATTCATGACATTCATTGGAATTCTCACCTTTGTGAATTCTCTGATGCATAACAACTTGTGAATTCAAACTGGAAGTTTTCCCATATTAACCGTATTCATGAATTTCTCTCCTGCATGAGTTCTCTGATGTACAATGTGTTGTGACTTGCTGTTGAACTCTGTCCTGCAGTGGCTACAGTTGTGCAGTTCCTCTTCTGCATGAGTTAGCTGGTATACTACAAGGTATGATTAGACGCTGAAGGCCTTCTCAAAGTAACTGCATTCAAAGGGCTTCTCTCCCATACATCTTCTCTCAGATAGGAGTTGTGACTTCCTATTAATACTTTTCCAGATTCAGTACTTTCACAGTATTTAAATTCAATAAGAATATCCTCATGTTTAGTATAAATAAATGGTTCCTTATGTACATTAGGATTTTTCCCAGCATAATTACTAGTAAAATCTATATTATATTTCAGATGCTTTCCATGTGTGTCACATTTACGATTTTCTTGAAGAATCATGATTTCTACTAAGAAGACACTTTTCAAAATGGCATACCTTCTTAACATTTTGCCACACTCTCCAGATTCCTGTGATTTTCCTGATGCCAGTCTACATGATCAATTTCCCAGGTGTTTTCTAGAAAGAAAAACAATCACATTATGAATAATAACACAATACTAGCATAGTATAAAATTATCTTTAAAATGCCATGTCATTAAGTTGTTCATTAAATTTAGGAGATCATATGTGAATTTAAATAATCTCTCAATTATACATACTCAAATTTCCAGCACTGCGGAAAACAAAGTGAAACAAACAACTGTAGATAAGTATAGAACACTGACAATGAGTAAAAATGATTTTGTTTTTTAATAGGCTGCATAACCGGGAAGAGGTAAAATACTAACAACGAACAGAGAGTGAGCATAGTATAAACAGGTTGGAAGGGAACTCTGAGCATTAGATTCATTCAACACATATTTGTTCCGCATTTATTACATGGCACCACTAACTGTCATTTTCCTGTATTTTTTTTTTTTAGGATGACAGGCGTTACTGTGCTTGGAAGCTGACACAGGTGTTTGAAACACCAAGAAACAGCCACCGAACAAATGACATTACAGAAGTGGAAAATCCTCCAAGCCTGAGACCTAAGGAAGCCCAATTTCATTATCAGTGTAATAGAATTGGCCCTGCCCACTGACACAGTAGTCATTCACAATTCAAAACCCAGGAGTGGGGTAGCAAAGGATCACTGGGAGCAAGAAGGACACTCCCTGAAGGATCCTGCCAGGGACATCCCCACTCAGGTGGCCATCGCTTTGGCAATAACCTTTGCCCTCACAGGGATGTCAGAGGTAGCAAGAAGAAGAAGGAAGGGAAGGTTACCTGGTCACTTGATGGATTCCAGTAGATTGGACAGGCCTATGACAAAAAAAATAACACACCTGAGGAAGGTGCTTCTTAGGTCAATGGAGTATATACGACCAAATGGACAGCTCCCGTGTGAAAGCAGGATGAGAAAGCAGGACTGGACAGGAACTGGGTGAATGGACACAGGAAGCCTCGGTGGAAAAGGGGCGCGAGCTGTCACATTGCAGGGATTGCAGCCTATGTCACAAAACAATATGCGTGTAGATTTTCAAATGAGAAATAAACCTGAGCTTTAAACTTTCAACTAAAGCACAATTAAAAAAAAAGTCGAAAGACTACTATGTCCACAAAGCCTCAACTCAGTACCACTGTCTTTGGGTTTATGCCAGACATGCAGGAACAGACCTGCTTCCGGTGTTTTAGGAAGGGAAATGGTTGACACGGAGAGGGGTTCACTGGAGTCAGCTGTGAGTGAGGGTGGCCAGACTCTCAGCCCAGAGACCCGGCTGGTGGCTGGGAGGAACTGTTGAATGTGGTAGCCAGTGGGAAAGGGGAGGGAGAGAGGAGGTGGGGGTACGGTCCTGCGGAACAAGGTGCATGATTCTGAGTGGTTTGGCAGCTATGGTATAGTTTTGCAGTCCCGTGATGATATGATCACTTCCATGATGAGATTTGATAGAATGAGATCATTTCCATGATGGAATCTGCTATGAACAGCCAATTGGTTGACAGGGAGTTTCCTTGGGAGTGTGGTTGCATTCACTCTAAGTGGCCTCTCTGATATAAGACACACAGATGGGAATCTTTACGTTCAGGACACCACCACTAGTGACCCAATATAGTACAATTAAGGTGTCAGCAACGATTGGTTTCAGGTGTATAAAAAGACCACTGGAAGAAAAAAGTACACCATTATAATGGCATCTCTTGAATCTGGGAATTACCCAGTGGAAAACCTAAACCTCACCATTGGAAGCCAGTCCTCCCCATGTCTTTACATGGTCCTTTCTCTGTAACCGTGCAGGCACTAATCGCCAGGGATGAGACAAGCTTGCAGACATCTTATCAAAGGAATGGTGGGGACACTTTTGGGGTGCAGTTGACCGTATCACCTGACATTGGTCCATATGCTCTCAATTTAATGCTGGTCTAGGCTGTGTACCTCCCTTGGGAAGGTACCCCTTACCTCTTCGGCCAATGTTTGAATGTCAGTTGGTGCCCTCTGGTAGATATAAATTTGTTTTAGTAAAAATTTGTAGATATTTACAATGGGTTGAGACTATCCCTAGCCAGAATGCCACAGCATCATTTGCAGTCAAAAAGCTTTTAGGGAACATCATCCCTAGTTTGGGTACCCCAAGAACACTTTTCAGTGATCAAGACACCCCCTCATCCAGACAAATCAAAAAGGAGTTATGCAATGGTTTTCCTATTTCAGGGGCTACCTTGCCTGTACCATCCACAGTCCATGGGTTTAGCTGAGAGAACGAACAGTATAATTAAAAATCAATTGGCAAAGCTATCCCATTTTTTAGGACCGGGTATGAATGCTACCCACAGTCCTATTAAATCTAATGTCAGCACCTTTTAGTCCACACAAGCTGAGCCCACATGAAATTGTCACTGGATGCCACTTGGCCCTTCCACATGGGTTGGCGTAGTTTGATTCCAACTTCATACAAGCTAGCTTTTTAAAAACTCTGAGGCCCTAATCCATTGTGCCCAGGCCTATAACAATCCTAGCTTAAAAATCTTACAATCAGGAAAAGCCTGTGGAGCCCACTGAAATGCCTATCCCTCCAGGAGATTATGTATACTGGAAGAGACACTAATTAAAGGATTCCCTAGAACCAGGATAGAAGGAGAATTATTAGTTTTTCTTAGTAATCCATATGCTGCAATATTACAAGGAATAAAAGCTTGGGTGCACTTGTCCCAGTTAAGGAAGGCCACAACCCCTGAGTGGACCATGCAACCCATGGAAGCCCTCAAACTGAAGTTTAAAAAGGGCCAGGAGAAGAAGCAGCTGACAGCTAAGCAGACAGCTTCTGCCCAACGTGTCAGGATCAGGTGTGTATGAAATCGATTGTAATTCTTGGACTAATTTTCACTCTAATGATTGCATCTATTACTCTCATAATTGTCCTTCAAACATTAGAAGTGATGCCATGTATAGTATCCTGTGAACCTAGACATTTGTTTATCTACAGCACCCACCACCATGCAGCACACCAGGAATAGTTACCTTTGCATAAACCAAAAAAAGCAAACCCAGTGCCGTCGAGTCGATTCCGACTCATAGCGACCCTACAGGACAGAGTCGAACTGCCCCATAGAGTTTCCAAGGAGCGTCTGGTGGATTCGAACTGCCGAAGCTTTGGTTGGCAGCTGTAGCACTTAATCACTGCACCACCAGTGTTTCCTACCTTTGCATGGAAGATGAAATTTTACTAGGCACAGCTTTATATTTAATCTTGATCACCTTTAAGATTTCCTGATTCTTAAATTGGGAGTATTCAATTAAGTAGTTCATGTCCTCTACTAATTTTGAAACCTTGCTATATCTTTTCTTACTAAGATTTTTAGCTATTTGTTTTTTTGTTCTTGTTCACGGTCATAAGAGGGATACAAATTTTAGTCCCACATACTCACGTGTTACTTACCAGAGGATTTTATTTCATTATAGCTATTATTTGCATGCCAACCCCACCCCCCAAAAAACACCCATTGCCGTCGAGTCGACTCCGTCTCATAGCGACCCTATATAACAGAGTAGTACTGCATGCTGGTAGCACTTATATACCTCTTTTGGAGAATTTTCTTACACTATGAAGCTTATCTCAGGTACCTTTCTATGATTATTCAAATTCAAGTTGACACCTGGCATGAAAATGCCTTTGTTAAATTGTCCCACGCAGTAGCTAATACAGGTAATCTCGCTAAATGTTCAGTTTGTTATTCTTCCCCCAGATGCAGTCTTGCTAATTCTGATCCTTTAGCATCTACGATATTAAATTATAGTTTCATACCCAATGCAACCATTAACCTCAACATCACCCTTAAGTGAGCCATACATGTTAGGATATGGCACCCTCCTGGATCACTGCAGAAGGCATGTTTTAATTTAATCCAATCCATAACACCAAAAAAAAAAAAAAAAATTTTTTTTTTCTTATAACACCTGACCAGGTCATGCAGAGGATTAGAGCGTTTTACAAAACGTAGGGGTGTTCATGTTTGCTGAATCAGCTTTTCATTCCAACATGGAAAATTCCACAGATACGTTGAGATTTTATCAAGTAAGGCAAAAGAATTAACTGACTTCCCCCTTCTTTGTACCAGTCCCTGGACAGTTATCCATTTGTAACAATTTCCAAGTAGAACCTTAGCTTATGCAAGTAAATCAAAATATCCCCTTCCCACATAATTATAAGCAAAACAAGTGATCTATATGCCTATACTTTATGTGTTTTTATGGGGGGAGAAGATTACCTCACCGCAAATAAGCCAGACAGAAGCAATAAGCTCTACACTTGGGTATGGCCTTGTTTACATGGATAGAACACGATGGGCCGATGTACCTTGGGACATATAGGTATCGTCCTAGATATTCCTTCATACAGTGAGAGTGTACATTACACCAATGATTTAAATTTACTAGAGAAAAAGAGAATAAAGAGAGACTCCATTGACAACCCAGTGATAGAGAGATCTGGTGATGGACGGGCTTTCCTCTGAGGTATCTTGCCATTGGTAGGCATCCCTGATATTAGGAACCCACTCAAAATCCTTCAGCCACCATGGAACAAATAAGTAATGATGTTGTTAATGGGAAGGCAGCTCAAACCTGTTGCCGTTGAGTCAATTCTGACTCACAATGACCCTTTAGGACAGGGTAGAACTACTCCATAGTGTTTCCATGGAGTGCCTGGTGGATTTGAACTTCTGACTGGTTGGTTAGCAGCCAAGTGCTTAAAAAGAAGGGAATTCTCTTGGGAAAAGAAAACTTTCAGTGTGATCAGTGAGAGAGACGCATAGTATGTTCACTATGCTAATTTTGATCTGAATTTCTAGACTAACAGCTACGTTTTTGAGGAAAATGTGTTTTTGCTTAGTGGTCAAAACCAGGATGTGAAATCATATGTCCTGAGGGTTCTTGACTAAGTGATGATCTACAACCCTCAAAATACACATACTCAGGAAGGGTGCTGAGTGCTATTGTCAGCAAGGTCTTTTCGCAAGGTAGACAAAGATTCTACATGAAGCATCTTGTGATGATTATTTAAGTATCTTGTGAGAGTTATGTAATCTCTAATGTGAGCCATTAATAATTAAAAGCCACCCAGTGTCTTACACCTATACCCTCTAAACCAGTAAGGTACACTTACCCCACCTCAGAAGGATCCCACATTCCACCCCCCTAATCGGAGATGCATCCACTCGTGAATAACCTATGGCTGATGCTTGCTGCAGTAGTATAACTATCCCTGATTCAGACCCCCTCTTTACACATCACTGTCTCAACTCAGTGATACGTGCTGTTCCCAGTTCTAATTGTGATCTTTGCTTGGAATAAACCTGTCTGATTTTATCTGAAACAGACTTGGTTTTCTGGAATTGGTGACAGTCTTGAGACAAGAAAATATATTTGCCAGGAATTGGCTGCAAGTCAGGAAAACTGGAGCACAACAAATACAGAGGACTGGTCAGGAAGCTTCTGCAGTGGTCAGGGTGAGGAACAATGGTGGTAGCGCAGGTGGGAAAAGTGGGCGGCCTTGGGGTGTTCTTTGGAGCCTGAGCTGCCAAGAATTGCTGGTGGATCAGACTTATGACGTGAGGGGAATGGAGAAACAAAGGTGACTTCTAAAATTCAGGTGACAGAGCATGCTCACCGGAGCCATTCTCCACCATGTAGAAAACCACAGAGAAACAAGCTTGAAAAATTTACCAGAAGATTTCTTCTGGACATGTTAGATTTAAATATTTGGAGATACCAAACTTTGGGGAGCAGTGCATAGCTATGGTAAAACTGAGGCAGAGTAGTTTTCTGGGTTCTAATCAAGAATTTGTAGATCATCACCCTATAGCGGATTTGAAAGTCACTATGAGGTCAATGGAAACCCTGGTAGCATAGTTGTTAAGCACTATGGCTGCTAACCAAGAGGTTGGCAGTTTGAATCCGCCAGGCACTCCTTGGAAACTCTATTTGGCAGTTCAACTCTGTCCTATAGGGTCACTATGAGTCGGAATCAACTCAAGGATTCTACTCTGTCCTGTAGGGTCGCTGTGAGTCGGAATCGACTCAACGGCAGTGGGATTGGTCTTTTGTTTTATTTTCTGGTATGAGGTCAATACGATGTCCAAAGGGTAGAACGCTATATTTACTATAGAATACAGCTGTATAAGGTGTCCTAAGGAGTCACTGGACCGACAATCCAATTTGATATTTAAACAAAAATTTTATTGAAGGAATGATTCCGCAGGAGAGAATGCATTCAGATCAACTCTAACAGTATGCTCTGCCTTGCAGACAGAACAAAGATATTTAACAAGTAAGGCGAATACAGATAACCCTCTACATCAAAGCAATTGAAGGGGGAAGAAATTTTACAAGCAGGCAATTAACTGTGAACCTTCTCATGAGCTTCCAGTTTCACACAGATCTCTCATTTTCTATATAATTTAACTAAGGAAATATTTCCACAATGAAAAGTACAAACAATTTCAACATGAAAGTTTAACGATATGTTTGCAGCTGGGACAACTTAATTGGAATCTTTGGATACAGAACTGACCATTAGGTAGGAAGGTGTAAAGGTCAGATCAATTTCAAATCTAAGTCTTTTGAAAAGCAAACTCTGCTTATTTACCTCGGAGACAAAGAGATAAAGTCTTTGTGTCTGCTAAGGAAATTCTTTTAAGGTAGTTAAAACAACATGTTCATCTATATGTTCTAATTTATTTATCAGCTCAGTGAGGCTTTTTCTAAGGCAGGCTGCTGGAGCACTATTAACATAACAAGTGCTGAGCTTTGTCATTCAAATGGTAAACTTCAATAGAAACAATGTTTATCAGGAGTGTAGAAGTGAGATTTCAGTTAAAGTTAGAATACAGTGCCTAATTTTAGTTCTGAAATCCCCCCAATTACACCTATCAGTAGGTCAAAATTTTCCTCACACAAAGGAGAATCAAGAAACAGTTTGTTTACCATATTTACTAATATGTAATGATTTACAAGATACATTAAGTGAAAAAAGGCAGAATGAGAGCTTCTACTCTCTTCCTCATCTCTGTTCACTGCATGTCTATGTACATTGTGCCACTTACGTGGATGAAGTGTGAATTTTCTCCTCTTCATGAACTGACTTAAAGAAAAAAAGGACCATTTCCTTATTTCCTCTGTGAATACCTGGCCTTATTGAGGCTGGTCCAATTTGGTAAACATGTTATGAGACCATCATTTCTATCTCATTGTCCTGCTGGCCCAAGTGATTCCCAGGCACCTCAGTTCACTAAGAAAAGTTTTCCAGAGGCGAAGGCAATTGCCAGGCCCACAAGTGAACTTAGAAAACATCTCTGGCAGTTCTGGTAGGACATGGGCACCCTCCCCAAGACCCTCAAGTCAACGCAGATCAGTTCAGCATCCACATGGGAACGTGGAAAATTTTCAGAGCCTCATGTAAGCAGCAGGAACCCAGTGGGAATGCAGGAAAGAGCATGGGCTCTAGGTGTGTGTATGTGTGCATGGGACCCCTGTCATCATCTCCGGTTCTCTATGCATTGAGAAATTTTACTCAACAGCATGACCACCACCACCATCGTCATCATGAATAATAATGATAACAATGACCTACCCCATGGACATTCCCTGCAGGCTGTGGATGGTCTGGACCACCAGAAGGGGACTTGGAAAATTTTCTGGAGGCTCAACCAAAGATCACTCCATGAAGCATCGGAACAATATGGGTATAGGATACTGATATATCGATTGGTCAGTCCACAGCCAAGTCATGACCTGCTATCCAGGGACTAAAAGGTCTCTACAGAAATATGTTCAGGATATACAATAATTAATTGCAAAAGGAGAGTTGAAGGCATTAAAACTTTAATTCAATGCGATTGAACATTTTTACTGCAAACACAATGAATTATAACCTGCTGGGGCCATTGCCAGCTAGCTTGCCTCTTGGCATTCAAGGGAGAAGCCCTCAGGAACACAGGGATGTCAAAATGCTACCAACAACAAAGAGAACTAGGTGGAGAAGTTTTTACCTTATCCTACAGGAGAGGTGGGAAGGTGGCCAGCACTAGAACATTCTTTTCCCTCTAGGAAGGACTTGTCCCAGGAGCTGGACTGTCTGCTTTGCCACTGCCGGAGTGGGAACGAACCCACCTTTCAGTTCTTATCTCTTGAACATTTTCAAATACTGCCTCCAATATCAAACTGTTGAAACATTAGCTGTGGGCAAGAAGCCCTCCATGTTTCTCAGGTGACCTCCCTGCCAAGGAACTCTGGGAATTTCATCTTGTATTTGGGGATAGAGTTCCACAACTTGTCTTGAACAGCCAGACAATTCACATGTGTTCCTCTTGGAGTGCTGGCCATCTCCCAAGAGTCACCTCAGCCCAGGCTGCCCCCTGAAAACTCAAAGAGCATCTGTGCTCCCCAAAATGCATCACTGGAGGTTTGACCATCAGGCCACTGTACCTGGAAAACCAAACACAACATTATACACTCTGCTGCCAGGCTTCGGGGCTCTGCCTTTTCAACACAGAGAATTTTCTGACCCTGCATGAACACCACCCACTTTTGCAGCCCTGGTAGTAAACATCTCCCCATAGCACTCCATATCCACCTCCCCTCACAGCTCCCATTTTGCCAACTTCCAACCAGGAGCCCTCTTTTCCACCTGACTCATTTTTGCCTGGTTGATACACTCCAAAGGCAGCAGCTGAGCTTCTCCTCTATGCCATGCACGGGGGATACAGGAGATAGCAGGGAAACAAAGGTGCCTGTAGGAAGACCTCACCTGGCTGGAGGTCTGGGGCTGGCTTAGCTCCATGGTGGACTCAGGGTGAGGGAATGAGGACGTGGCCTGAGTCGGTTCTTGGGGGCTAAAAAGGAAACTGGGTGTCAGAACAGGGTCTGTCTCGAGTACCCAGGCATGCTAAGAAATAATAGCCACCCGTTTGGCGATGCGTATTGAGTATTTTCTACATATCAGGAACAGTTCTAGGTGTTTGACATTCATCAGGAACAAAACTTTCTGTGCTCGGGCACTCCGTTTTGGTGGAGAGAGGCAGAGAATCATGTGGAATTCGTTAGGAAGGGATGAGTGGTGTAATCTAGAGCAGAGTGGGCTCCCAGAGACAATTACAGACAGGATGTCAGCGTAGGCCTCCTTCAGCAGAAACATGAGGGCAGGAGAGATACCAGGGAAGGAGCAGACCTGGGGCGTGAAAGAAGAAAAGAGGCCAAAGTCACAAACAGATCAGAATGAGGATGAGGGACAGCAGGCAGTAGAACCATGGCAACCACTCTGGACAACAGTTGGCAGTGTTTTTTAAGGTTAAACATACACACACATAAAAATCAGGTGGGTTTCAATACACCAGCAATGAGCATTCTGAAAAGGAAAGTAAGATAATTCCATTTACGACAGCGTCTAAAAGAAGAGAATACCTAGAAATAAATTTAACCAGGGATGTAAAGGACTTACACAATGAAAATTATAAAACACTGCTGAAAGAGATTAAAAGCAGTAGAATCCACCGGATGTTCTTGCAAACCCCATGGAGCAGTTCTACTCTGTCCTATACAGTCGCTATGAGTCAGAATTGACTCGACGGCAATGGGTTTTATTTTTGGATTTTGGAAGTAAATTCGAATTCGCTGATTTGGAGACTTAATTAACATGATTAAGATGTCAACATTTCCCAAAGCAAGCTCCAGATTCAGTGTAATCATGGTCGAAATCACATAAGCTTTCTTTGCAAAAATGAAAAATAAAGTCCTCAAATTTATATGGAATTGCCAGAGGCCCCGAATAGCCAAAGCAGTCTCAATGAAGAAGGATGGAGCAGGACTACTCACACTCCCTGATTCCAAAGCATACTATAGACTATAGTAATCAAAAAGTCTGGTACTGATGTAATAATAGACACGTAGACCAACAGAATAGAATTGAGAGTGCAGAAATAAATGCATACATGTAAGTTCAACTGATTTTTGACGAGGGTGCTAAGTCCATGCAATAGACTTAATAAATGTGCTGGAACTACTGGATTTCCACATGCAAAAGAATAAAGCTGGACTCATATCTCACATCATACATGAAAATTAACTCAAAACAGAATAAGGACTTAGAACCTTAAAACTCCCAAGGGTATTGCTTCCAGACCTATACTTAACAATGAATTCTTAAATATTACACCAAAAGCATTAGTTATAAGACAAAATAAATAACTTGGACTCCATCAAAATCCAAAACTTTTGTTCAACAAAGAAATTTAACAGCAAAATGAAGAGACAATGTAGAAACTGGGAGAAAATTTCCTGGAATGACATATTGAATCAGGGTTTAATATCCTGAATATACTCTATAAAAACATCTACAACTTAACAACAAAAAGAAAAACAACCCAATCAATAAATGGATAAAGAATGTGAATAGACAGAGGGCAAAGGATTTCACCAAAGAAGGAATACAAATAGCCAACAAGCACATGAAAGATGCTCAACATCATTAACCATTACCAGTTGCCATTGATTCAATTCCAACTCATGATGACCCACAAGTTACAGAGAAGACTGTACTCTATAGGGTTTCCATGACCTTTTTGTTAGCAGCTGAACTCTTTAAACACTGTGCCCTCAAGGCTATATGCAAATCAAAACCACAGTGAAATACCACTTCCTACACCACTTGGATGGCTAAGATTGAAAAGAAATAAAAAAGAAACAAACACAAACCCAGAAAACAGCAAGTGTGGATGGATGAGGATGTGGAGAAACTGGGTCCCTTATCCACTGCCGGTGGGAATACAAAATGGTACAGCAGCTAGGGAAAACAGGTTGGCTGTGCCTCAAAAGCTAAACATAGAACTACCATACAACCCAGAAACTCCACTCTTGGATATATTCCTACCCCTTGCAGCTCGGTTAATTTCCTTCTATTTCCAACAGTCTTCAGCATTCACCACATCAATAGCAACTCCTCTCCCAGGCTGTTCCAGGCCCTTCCACACCCCTTTAAAACTACAATTTGGAATACAGAAGCAGGATCTTGTGGCCACTCAGAAACTCCCACAGTCCCTTGTCTGGGGAAAAGAAAACACTAGGAAAAGGCTTCTGGGACCTAGGGCCACCTTGGCGAAGAAGTGAGCCCTGAGCTTAGCACACTCAAAGAGCCTCAGAGATACAGGCCAGAGGACAGTGTCTAGGTCCACTCTGATGTTTCTGGGTGTTCTTCTGCTTGAGGGAAAACTACCCTTTTTTGGAGGAAGCAGCCTGGGAGGACTGCTCTCATTTTTACATATCCCTAAGGAAAGGTCTGATCTGCACAGTCTCAGGTGGGTGAGTCTACAAGTCAGGCACAACTCTGTCAGGCAGGGCCTGCATTCTCCTTCTTTGTGGCCTATAGAAAGCATTACCCAAGCCTTGGGGCTCTGCAGGGACTACCTTTGGGGAAAGATGGATTCCGGCGGCAGCAGCAGGGGCTGTAGCTCCATGTGTCCACCACCAGTACCTGGACCTTCCTCCAGATACTTGCTCTGGGGGGTCCCGCTGGGCATGTCAGTGAATCCTGTAGGAAAGAAATTCCACAACTCACTTCAAGGAGGAAGGAGTAGGACCCGTGTCAGATAGGAGGCAACGTGTGGTGCCCAGGCTCTCCATCTGCTTGGGCCTCAGTGCCCCTCTCTGAGAAAGACAAGCTCCATGAGAATGAAAGGGACACAACCAATGATCTCAATGGCCTTCCCCAGCTCTCTCATTCTTGGCTTCAGCAGACCAAAACAAGGTTGAATTTTGCAGACTTCATATTCTGCTTTGTCACAGGTGTGACCTCATTCCAGACCCCAGTCCCAGTGACCACACATGGGACTCTGCCACAAACTCCTTCCCGCTGACCTGTGAGGGATGTGCAATCCACACAATCATTGTTTTCTTTCCTAGTCGGTGCCTGAAATGGCTGAGGCCCAGCCCTTTTCCCTTTTCACTGAACTTTTACCTTGGCTTTCCCTAAGATTTCACTTACATGTAAGGTGTCACCAGCTTACCTTCCCTTTTGACTTTTTCTCTACTTAAAATGTTACAGAGGATATCTCAAAATATCTTTCACTCCTAAAGACAAGCTACCATGGATTTGACCAGAGCTAGGAGAGACACAACAAGTAAGGTGAGAATCTACGTCCGTTTCTTCCCTGAGTCTACTAGGTTGTAAAGCTAGCAGAAGGTGCTCCTGATCTTAGGCACAAAACAACAGGTCAGCTCAACTCTGTCCATGTTTACCACCACGGTGACCTCCTGAACCCGGGGGCCACCTGTCCAGGATCTTCTTGGACTGAAGGGATCTTTACAACTATTTGGTATATGAGGCTACTTTTGCCTTCCCATTATTTTCTTATTCCTGGAGAACCCTGAAGATGTTCTCAGGTAGAGAAAGTAAGGTTTAAGTGCTAATTTAACCATCCCAAAGCAAAACCAAACCCATGGCCGTCAAGTTGATTCTGATTCATAGCGACTCCATAAGACAGAGAATAACTGCCTCACAGGGATTCCAAGGAGCAACCGGTAGACTCAAACTGCTGACCTTTTGCTTAGCAGCCGAATGCTTAACCAGTATGCCACAAGGGCTCCCTTGCCACACTGCTGCCCCACCAACAAGATCAAGTCAGTGCCAGTGTCAGGTGCAGGAAACAATGGCTCTGTCCTGTGCAGACCCACCTGTCATGACAGCATCTGGACAGGGCATCCTGAAGCCCAGAACCTGGCTGTGGACCGATTTTCCAGGCTGGATAGAGGCTTTCCTGGAGGACACCAGTGCAAGTGACATCAGCCATGACCCTGAGGCAGCCAGGGATGGGTCTGCCACACTGCCGACAGCAGCCAGAGGGGAGAGGCCAAGGCCAGGGCAGACTAGGGTAAAGGTGGCAGGATCTTGGCCAGGACCCTACTGGTGCATCTCACCACCCTGTAGGGACCTGTAGACACAGCAAACACTGTCCCTCAGTGGGCAGAGGCTCCCCTGGCCAGCGTTGGGAAAGAGACTCCAGCAAGTCTGGGAATCTGGGTCACAACTCAACCTGGGCACCTATGGCCATGGGGCCCCACACATCACAAATCACACCGTGGCCCTATTCTCCTCGTGGCACATGGTGGATGCAAGGACTAGTGGTTAGGCTCTGACAGGTCAGCCCAAGGAGACAGTTAATAAATGCTATTTCTGGAAATCTTAAATGTAGTAGCAGTTTTATTTACAACAACCTGCACTGAAGCATTGTTCCACAATACTGAAAACGCAATGTGATCAGCCAGTGCCTATAGCCCAGTGAATAAAAGATGGCTGATCTTAAGGGAATACCATGCAGTCATGAATAATAATAACTTAAAGAATGCATGTTCCTTGAATGTTCCCGGAGTCTGAGACAGAAGACAGAGCCTTTTGCTAAACCCAGATATTCTTTGCAACAACTCCACACTGCAGGTCTTGTCATTATTCCCCATTGAACAGGTGAGAAAACTCAGCACTGAAAGGCCATGAGAACCTGCCCAACGTCAGACACCTGGATGGTACTGGCCCAGATGCCAGCCAGGCAGCAGGTATCAAAATGTTAAATGCTAAAGGAGGAACAGAGAGGTGACACGTGGTGTCATGGTTAGGTGGGGACTCAGGCTTGGCCCAGGCCTGCAGGGTGCAGTCCTGCGAGCACAGCACCTTCTCACCCAAGGACTGACTCAACACAGGACAATCTTGGGGCTCAAAGAAATTGCTTAGAACAGCATGTAGCACCTTGCAGAACCCCACAGACGGTTGGCAATGACATTTTTTTCTCAATGACATTAAAAAAAAAACACAAAAGACCATAAGAGACCACAGTAACCACAGGGTTGTATTTCAGAGGCAGGCTGGTAAGGTTTTTCCTTCTTTCTGAGTCTGTTTCCTTCACTCTCTAGGCTACAGAGGAAGTCAGGCTCTAGGGAGTATGCTCAGGGTTGGGAAATGCTGCCTGAACTGTCCCTGATGTGATCCCTTGCTTGTGCCTCCCCTTGACCCCTAGGACCATGGCTATCTCTCTTCTCATCACCCTGGGCCCCAGTGTCAGGGGGCCATGTCTCCTATCCCTGGGGAAGAGGAGGAGGCCAGACAGGTGAGCTGGTCATGCAGCTGTGGGGTCTCAGTACCTGGGAGCCAGTGGCTTTGAGAACCTCTTGTCTCCAGGAAGGCCCAGGGCAGGAACCAGCGGTGCCCACAATCCTTTAGTGGCCTCTGGGGACCATGGAGGCCCCTTTTCCTCACGTCCTGATTACAACAGAGCACAGTCAGATGGGGAAGGCTTAGTGGTGCCCTGAGTCCATGGTCTCCTTCCCTCAGGCTCTAGCTGTGCTTCCCAGAAGGTAAGAGTTAACCCCAACGTCCTTTGTCTCTGCCCTTTGGTCTGAACCAGCATTCTAGAGAACACAGGAGAGCCCAAACCCTGGTGCTTAGTTGGCCCCCCAGGTTCATTTGCCAACTGCCTCTCTCTAGCCACCTGATGCTGTCACCAGTCAACTCCTCCCATGGCCACACTGTAAGACCTCAGTGCACAATGGAGGCTATAAACCTATGGCCAGGCCCAGCGCCACAGACAAACCCCTGAGCCTATCCCGTGCCCAGCATCAGCCTCAGCAACCTCACTCCCTGATGAAAAATGTCCAATCTATAGCCTGACTATTAGCTTTCACCACTGGGTGAACCCCATCCCTGCTGAGGGGCCGCCTGCCTGACCAGAGCGACCCTGGACATAGTGGGGAGTGGGGGGAAACTGAGGGTCCAATATTGCCCTAAACCACAGGAGGCTGGGCCCTTGGGCCACTCACTCACCTGAACACTGAGACCTGTCCCTACACCAAGGGTCTGCATGGGGGTCCCCTGAGGGACAAGGGGGATCCAGACCCCTCCCCCAGGCATCAGGACCTTGTGCTGCCTTCCCCTCAGCCAGTTCTACGTGCTGGAGAAGGGCTCTTCGTTTCCGGTGATAATTGGCAAACCAGTTGTAGACTTGCTCCTCTGATAGGCTTGTCTCTGACGACAAGGTCTCCTGTGGAGACAACAGAACCCTGTGCCTGCTTCCACACCAAGAGGCACAGAGGGCTCCCCAACCATCATGCCCACTGAGAAAGGGCCCCGAGTCTGCCATGATCCCTCCAGGACCCGGTCATGTGTCCTGGCTAGAGGAGTATCTGCTGAGTACTTGCTCTGGGCAGCCCCTGGGGGACGCAGCCCCTGAGGGAGAATGGACTGCGTCCTCCCGCCATGGCCACATGACTGTTGAGGATGGGTCCTCACTGAGAAGCAAGCCCCACAGTGCAGGGACTGCCTTGTGGGCCAGCAAGACCCTCCGTCCCCAGTGAACTTGAGGGGAGCCCAGTCCACCCTCACCCTGGCAGATGGGGGCCACTCAGTATGTCTGAGGTGCCACAGGTGGGACAGCTTCCTCTTACCCGCTGGGCCTTGACAGGGTTGGTGCTCACGCCTGAGGCGAAGTCTTGCAGCTTCTGTCGAACCTCCCTGGGCAGGTTCCAGCTCCTCAAGCCCTCGGGACAGAGGGAGGGGGAGGGCGGTGGTGGGTTCCTGGATGAGGACAGGAGGAGGCAGTCTCAGAATAAGACCCCAGAATTTGCCTCTACCCAGACGCTGTCTTCCAAGGAAGTGATGTCCCAGGTCTTTTCGTCATGGAGCCTCTCTGGTTTTGGGCAGATAAGAAGCTCTTCTCTCCCCACAGAAATGAGAACACACAGAAGGAGTTCCCAACTGCATGGAGCCCAGCGGTTCCCCAGCCCCAGGTGCAGATGCAGAAGAGCGTGCTGAGGTTATATAACAGTCCCTCTCCCACAGCATGGCCCCCTGGACAGCACCCATGCTTGAGGTGTGTCTCCAGGCTGGTGGTGTGTACCAGCATTCCTGCCCATGTTCTGGCCACCCCTTGCCACAGTGTGACCCAGGAGCCCTCAACACTACCCACACTTGCAGTGAGTCCCTGAGCTCCTCCCACACGGCCATCTGGCCCCTCCAGGACTCCATGGCCTGTCACCAAAGACTCTGAGACCCTGACGTGCAGGGCACTCAGTCTAGGCTCCGCCTGGAATGCTGGTTCCCAGCCAAGCCTGACTCGAGGATAATCTCCTGCCTTTATTCCCTCTTTCACCATGAAAATTTCTTCTACCGAAGCATCCCCATTAGCAGATGAATGCTCTGTGCATCTCCCTCCCTCTGCCTGGGCAGCTCCTGTCTAGCTTAGGCCTCCCTCCAGGGCCCACAGCCTGTGCTGACTGCCTGTCCTAGAGAAGCCCTCCCGTGCAGCCCTCAGCTGGCAAGGCCTGGGGAGAGGTCAGAGGAGGAGGGCAAGGTCAGGGCACCCAGCTCCACCTCTCTGCAGCCAGCCTCCTTGTGGTCCTGGAGACTGCTCCCTCATACACTGCCTGGCCAGCCCTGGTCACCACTCAGGGTAAGCCTGACCACTCTCAGCCTATACCAGAGGTTCGTAAAGAGCTCACTCACACCAGCCCACTGTTACCATTGCGCTCCATCTGACCGGTGCCACCCTATTTTCCCTCTTCTGCGCTGCCTGGACCCCACCTTGATCCCTGGGGTGCCCCACAGGGCCTGCGTGAATAAACATACCCTTTCATGCAGTGGAACTTCTGCATGGGGCTCAGCATGACCACACCCAGCTTCCTCATGGCCAGACGGTAGTGTATGTCATTCCAGAGCTGCACCAGCTCCAAGCTTCTTCCAGGCACCCGACAGTCCTGCCGAGGAAAGCCTGGCTGAGCCATGGCTGCCTAGGCTGGGGGCACCTGGGGCCTACCCTCCTGGACCAGCCCGACCCCCGCACAGGCCAAGCTATCTGTGGAAGAATAGGGCCCTTGTTCCAATCCCACTCTCGCTGTTCACCAGTGGACCCTGGAGTTAGGTGGTCAAGGTGGAAATCCCTGCCAGCCCTGTGGTGTGACCCTGGGTAGCTGGTCACTCAGGGTGCTAGCCCTCCTGCCCCTGAGACCCTGCAGCCCTCTCAGGATGCACAGGAGGTCAGCACACAAACGTTTCAGGAGGGCCAGTTGTCAGGTGCCTGGTGAGTCCTGCGCTGGGTGGAACGGGGGTTCCCCTCTGTGTTGGCAGAACCTGCTGCACAGAACTGGACCTTCAGGATGACGGGCTCTCCTGTGAGGCTGTGGCCATTCATATAATTCAAATCATCTGCACAAGGCCACCCGTGACTCAATGATTTTGAATAATGTTCTCAGGATCTCAATGTAAACAATGTTCTTCTTTCTCCACATCGGGAAAGTCCTGGAATCCTGCCTGGCCTTGTGCTGAAGGCCCCACCCAGAGCTGTCTGCAGCAAGTGTGTCTGTGGGCCAGTCTACTGGATCCTCTCCACCAGGATGCAGTCACTGGGCTCGTACTGGAGCACCAGGGAAACATCATGGACACTCCAAACAGCTCAGACTCACCTCTCAGGGCCCAGCTTACATCTCTGCTCCCAGAGGTCACAGGCCCTGACTGGGTGTGTGAGCCCTCTCCTGGAGCTCTCTATCATCACGCCACTGACTGCCTTCACAGCAGCACTCACAGCTCTAAGGATGCGTTCCCATGTTTCTCATGTCATTCAGTTGTACTGACAGATTTGAAAAGCTCAAGTTCCTGCTGGCCCCGGGTGCTATCCTGTGTGCCAGTGGTCCCTAGGGTGGGGAGGACCAGATGGCCCCTCCCTCACAGGGCTTGCAGTGAAGTGAGGGAAACGGTGATACACAGATACACAAATATAAGGGGAGGGGCTGTGGTGGCTAACCAGGGTGATACTGGAGAATAATAGGGGGCTCCCTTAATGGGGTCATAGGGAAGAGCTGCAGGAGGCGGTGTCACTTGGCAGGACCGTGAAGAGTCAGAGAGCACCATGCACAAAAAGGGCACAGCAGAAGGAAGAGTATGTGCAAAGGTCCTGAGATGGCAAATACCTAGCTCTAGGACAGAAAGGAACCCAGCACAGCCACTGCAGAGGAAACCAGGGGAGACGGGACTGGACGACAGGCAGGGTGGCCACAGAGACCAGAGCCAGGGTCCCATCTGTAGTTATAAAAACTCCTCTGGCTGCTGCGTGAAGAACAGACTGGAGGGGGCAGGAGAGAGCAAAGGGGAGCAGCCAGGAGGACACAGCACAGAAAGAACAGGATGCAACTGAGGTGTTTCTGAAGGCAGACTCAACATAGTTATTCATGGATTGTATTATGAGGTGAAAAACAAACCCAGCCAAACCTGCCCCCATCGCGTCAATTCTGACTGATGGCAACCCTGTGGGGCTCAGTAGAACTGCCCCAATTGGGTTTCCAAGGAGTGGCTGGTGGACTCGACTGCCAATCTTTCGGTTAGCAGCTGTAGCTCTTAACCAATGTGAGGGAGCAAGGGAGGAATAAGCCCACAACCCCTTATTAAAAACTTTGGACCAGATGGGTTTTGGAATTGAAGATTTTTCAGATTTGGAGAAGTGACAGGAGATATATTTCTTGCGCTGCCCCAGCGTGATCTAGGGCCACATCCTATAATCAGACATATTCTTCTTTATGAAGCAAAACAGACACAGTTCGTGGAAAAGAAAGACCATAAATAGCTTCTCACCAACACAGGGCAGGGTTTGCTGCCAAATAAGTTCAGGCTCAATGTTGCACCAGATGAGTTTCAAAGATTCTCTTGATTTTCAGAGTTTTGGATAAAGGATTAAAGTCCTGAACTGATCCCCCGTTTGTCCCACTGACGAGCGTGTTGACTCTCAAGACATGACATGGTTCAGTTTGACTCTCTTGTGCTTTTCATTATCTGTCTGAGTACCTGGCACAGGGCTGCCACTCAGGAAATATATGATAAATGAATGTTTTTACATCAGATCACCAGGCTAACCAGAGCTGAGTGAATGGAGGTGGGGAAGAGAAGGTTTTCCCTTTGGGCTTCGGACCCTGGCTGACTTTTGGGCTCCCCTGTTCTGGGCCCCCCACCCTTCAGGCCCACCCTACCTCCAGGGCCCTGAAGGCTGCCTGGTGCTGCTCCTTCCAGGCCAGGACAAGCACACACACCAGGACAACGTCCTCTCTGTCCAGTAGGTACAGGAGGAGGGGGCTCCCCAGCACAGCCTCAACCAAGGGCTCCACCTGGGCAAGGTCATCCCGGAAGTCCCGGCACAGCTTTCCTGCAAGGTCTGCCAGCTCCGCCAGGGGTGGGCACCTGCCCCTGCTCTCCTTCAGTAGCTCCAGGGAGCTCTGCACCCTGCCCTGGCCCATGCTGTAACGCAGGTAACAGTGGGGACAGTGCTGACCACGTCCTCTCAGCACAGTCCTCAAACCAGCCAGGTGGCCCCATCATCACCTTGTGCCCAGACACTTGGAGGAACATGAGAACCCACCTTAGAGAGACAGGTGTGTCAGAAGCCACTAGAATTTCCTTTCAATCCCTGAAAAGCCTTTACGAGCTCCGTGTGCACCAGGCACTGTGCTCCTAGCTGTCCCCGCCACAGTGTCCCTCACTTCTCAGACACCAGTCATTCCCTGGGGACATGTCCTCTGGAGCCCAGACCACAAGGCCCATTGTCCACCCCTCCCCTGGCTCCTTACTACCCCCTCGTTCGCACTACGGTTTCTGCTGATGGCCACGTCTGACTCAACTCTGGCTCCCCAGCCTTTGTCAGATGACACCAGGGCCTCCTGCACCCCTTTGGCACCAGGTTGACCCAGGGAAACAGCCTGGGTCCTGGACAACTCTTATGTATGCTTTCTGCACGCTCGCAAATCATATCTGATTCTGTAATGTTCTTAAAACACATATGCGTAAGTCACTACCGTGAATGCTGTTACATTTTATGTAGAAATTTATGATACGATGTTAGAATTTCTGCACTTAGAAATAAAAACATATATTTCTATAATGTTCTTTATCCTTTAATTGTAAGTCATTAAAAAGTTGCTCTAACATTGAAAATATAGGAGAAATATGTGAAGTAGGTTGTAAATAACTTCCTTAAATTGGGCTTTGTGCCTCCACTCTGTGATAATGGAACATGACATTAATAAAATCTCTATAAATTAAGAAAACATAAATATGTCACTAAACCATTACCATAATTTTTAAGTAATCATCTTGGCCTTGAAACTTTATGTAGTAAAGAACACAAACATGTCATCCCCTAATTGTCAATAGTTCAAATATCTATAAATTAGCAAAATATTCATATGTCATACTATACCGCCCTTAACTGACAATAAAACATACCAATTGAACATGACAGCACACAGGGTATACAAACCCATGGATTTCTGCTCATATTCAGAGAAGACAGAAGCAAAGGGTCTCTCTGACTGAGACACCACTCACCACAACTGACCTCAGATGCTAGCTACCAGGGACCTCTTCTGAGTTGAAGGGCTGGTCAGGTCTTCTCCAGAGACCACTTTAACATTTAAACTAGCTTTGTAGTTGTCAGTTCTGGCTCTCCAATGCCAAATGAATGTCTTGAGGTCTTACTTGCATGCCTTGCCCTGACTATCTTGCAATGAACTATATAAGTGTATGCATGACAAACTGAGCATTTCTTATATATTCTTAAGGTAAAATCCTCCAGGACACCAACTAAAGCAGCAGGACTAGCCCCCTCTGGTATTAACTATTTCGTTTAGAAAAAGTTCTTGTTTGAAAAGTGAAAAATACAAAGAACTAAAAGTTGCCCTAACCTATCAACTTCACAAGAAATGAAATCTGTCCTCCACAGCGACCCCGTGCAGAGACGCCCTGTCAGGTCGGCACCCTTGGGTTCACTAAGAGCCGCCCTCCCTCTTTACAGGGCTTACTTCCAAGATTCCCTGGGAGATGACCCCAACAGGGTGGTCCCAGAGCCCAAGCACTGACCCCTCGGCACCCCAAAATCCCACTCTGTTACCCGGGGGCCACCAGGGCTCGCCATCACCGACACACTGCTCTCCCCACACGGTCCAAATTCCGACCAGTAGGGCTCACAAAATTTCAGAATTCTTGAAGCTTATGCAAGTGAACACCCGCCATTTTTAAAACAATTAAGAGACTCACTTCTTAGGCTGATGCTTCACCTAACATCACAGACATTTCCTGCCTTATAGCTGCCCTGCCCAGCTTCGTCGACGCCGGGACCATAGCAACTGCCAGGGACGTCCAGGCCGCCATTTTCGTCTGCTTTTCCGCATACAAGTCCTTTTATTTCCATAGAACACACTCTACAAGTGAGGTTCGCAGGTAGTGGGACCCCGACACCCGCATGTTTACAGATACTGAGAAGCTGCTTTCCGCAAAGAGTGGGATCCCCGCGCCGCCCACAGGGTCCTCCAGGGGAGGGGACCCGCTCAGGCACCCGTGCAGCCCCAACATGACGGCCAGACGTGATGGAGACCCCTTCCCGGCTGGGTGGAAGCTGCAGGCCAGGTTCAAGCCGTGCTTGTGCCCCGGATCTCGGATACTTTGGGGTCACCTGACTTTGAGTTGGTCTGGGCCTGCCGGGCCTTTATTATTTGGGGGCAAATATAATCATAGAGGAACCCTGATGGCACAATGGTAAAGAGCTTGGCTGCTAACCACAAGGCAGGCAGTTGGAATCCACCAGGCGCTCTTTGGAACCCTTACGGGGCAGTTCTACTCTGTCCTGTAGGGTCGCTATGAGTCAGAATCTACTAGACAGTAGTGGGTTTCTTTGTTTTTAAATGGGCAAAGAAGAGGGGAAGGTGACCCTGAAAACAGATTGCAAGTCCGCGGGACTTCCCCCGCCCGAGGTCCAGCAATTATTTACCTTTAGGAGAACATTGTTCAGGAAACCAAGTCGCCCGAAGCAGGCACCGAAGGGTCTACGCTAAGCGGTGGAGGTTGCCTAGGCGCAGGCCACCGCCCCACTGTGCCCCCACTTGGGGCTGTGCATGTGCTCCGGCCCCACCCCAGGAGGAGTGTCCTTAGTGGCCCCAGGCCTAGGTCTGGATACAAAGTGTCTGCAGCCATGGTCCAATCTAGACATGGGCAACGGGGGCGGTGGAGGGTGGCTCCTGCCCGGTAACGTAGCCTGTGGGTAGCACAACACTTCAAAGCTTGCAGAACTCTCTGCCCAGGCTGAGTCCCCACCAGGTCCTGGCTCCCTAGTCCTCAAGGCCGTGGAAGAGGTATGGTGAAAATAACAGGACCAAACAAAGCCTGTCCAGGCATGGGGAGCCACAACCTCCCCTCAGAAGCGTGACCTCTGACTGACCCTGTCCTGCCTGCTGAGCTGAAACAGGGTCTGGCTGAATTGTAGCCCCGGGGGGCTCACACTTGGTGGTCTGGGATGTGATAGTCTGGTGCTGAGCCGGAGCCCTGGGAGGAACTATACCTAAGTGGGATCCTTTGGGTGACCCCGACCCCAGGTTGACCCTGCATCACCCTGAGAGTGGGCGTCCAGGGTCTCTCTGACCCAGCTTGAGTAAGTATGGGGAACTCCAGGAAATCTTCCCAGGACACATTCCCCTGAGCACCGGCCAGCCTTCCCCTTGTCTGGTTTACCTTATATGGCACAAATCAAATGCCAAGTTGTCAGATATGGTAAGCAAAAAGAAATTCCAGAATGAGAGCTGGAGAAGACTTTGATGTTGGTTTCTAAATGATCAACATGATCTGACTGGAAAGAGAAAAAATTCTATGACTTCAAAGCTCATGCATAAGCTTATGCAAAAGAATTAGGTAAAAAGAGAAATATTTCAGCTTTTTCTCAAATGAAAATCTGGAAACAATTGTAGCACCAGTAGGAATTTGCTAAATAAGCCACGGTTCTTACAGGGGATGGGCTACTGGGAGGTTATTAATAATTATACTGAGGACAATACTTGTTGACCTGGGGACCTATATCACAGCACATTCTACAACAAAAAATGTCATGTTACAAGACAGTTTGAAAGACCTGAGCCCACTTGGAGCATAGAGACAAAATTACAGACACCACATTGTAAACCCTGGTTGTACCTAGGGTGATAAAGTAATTAATTAATTTTATTATTTTAAAGGGAATTTCATTTTCTTCTTTTTCCTTATCCTAGTTTCGAATTATTATAAAATGATGAATTTTTTTTTTTAATCTATTTTTACAGAGTGGAAACAGAACATAAAGGATACGACAGAGTTGGGTGGTGTGATGGTTAAGATTGTGTGTCAGCTTGGCTGGGCCATAATGAAACAGGCAAGAAATCAGACTGGCTGAGGTGGATGAGTTCTGGCTCAATAGTCCTGTATTCCTGGATTGAAGCCTATGCACAAGCTTCACCACCCCTCCGCTTCTATGGGTTGTTAGAATGTATTCCCTTCTGAGTAAATAACCTTTTCTTTATACATTTCGCTAACAGACATCCTTGACTAATCAAGTAGATAACTACTTCAAGGCTGTTTTTCAAGTCCCCACCAGGTGCAGAGTGTGTGCAGGAAAGATCAACGTGGCCTACGAAGGACCTTCCACATGAGACAAACATGAGTAGGGACCCCTTGCCGGCACTCGAAACGATGCCCAGAGGCATCACACATGCACAACATCGCAGAATAAGTCCTGTTTGAGATCCCAGGAGCCTTTGTGACAGACTCCATCTTAGTTCCAGCAACCCCTGCGAGGAAATCCATCTTGAATTCTCATTCCTCGTGCATTTGATTTTCATAATCCCTCCCCTTCCCCTGGAAATGTCCACCCATTTCATGAATAAAAATAATGCCTTTTTCCGACCTAAAAACCTTTATAAACCCTAGGAAATCCTTTGCTTGGAGACAGACCGGAGGCTAGCGTAGGCAGAAGCCCCTCTCCGTCTCTCCCTCAGGAGCCTTTACTCTCTTTCTGTCCCTAATAGACCTTTGTTCGTGTGGAACCTGTCAGCCTCTCGTGGTCATTCCTGGTCAGTAGAAGGCAAGAACCTAGGCAGGGCTTAGTCCTGAGCTGGGAAGCCTTGCCCTGTAACAATGATTCTCAGTGTTTTGGTGGTTGGATAATGTTGTGATCACTTCCCTGTTGAGATCTGATATTTGATCATCCCCATGTTGGGATCTGCTGTGAGTAGCCAATCAGTTGAACAGGAGTTTTCTTGGACATGTGGCCTGCATTGAGTGTGGGTGGATGTTCAGGCAGGGCTGGGGGGGATGTGGTTTGGGGGGTGTGGAGTGTCAGGTGGGAGGGTGGGGGATGGGGTGTAGGGGCTCTTGCTCATTCTGGATCCTGCTTTTGTTCTTTTGACCGCCAGTCTTTGGGACTTGAACTATAAGCTTACTTGTGGTTTTGCCAGCCAGTCTTGGGATTCCTTGGTCTTCAAAGCCTGTGAGCAACAGTCCTGCCCTCTGGACTGCCTATCTTGGGTTCACCAACCTCTGTAGCTACATGAATCAGTAAAAGCCTCTTTCTTGACCCGTGGACTTGGAACGTTCCAGCTACTACAACCAAATGAGCTGTTTTCTTGATATAAACCTCTTTGTGTGTGTCTTTATACATATGTATATGACCTTTACTGGTTTTGCTTCTTGAGAGAACCCAGGGTAAGACAGGTGGACACAATAGAGATCAAATACACTGATGCCAGAGCCACTAGACCAAGGAAGGAGAACACACGGGAATTTAGAGATTCTCAGTCTGCATATGAGCATCTCTTGCTGCAGCAGAATCTCACAGGAATTTCCACCTGCATCTAGAAGTGGAGAGCTTCAGTGGGACAAAGATCTGCAGTATCACACCCCTGGGAGTCACGGTCCAGGCCTCCCCCAGGAAAGTGCCTCCTCTGCCATTCTGGGCTCCAGTCTCACCCCTCAGGTCAATGACCCAGCAAGTGGGGGACTCAGCACTCCCTGAACACTTTTTCTCCCAAACTAGTGTGAAGTTTGTGAAGCACCCAAAAACCCAGTAGTAAAGACAAATAAAGATGCCAGTGATCCCATGACAAAATTTTGTAAGCCAATGACCTATTCATTGGAAATACCTTTTTATAACAACATAAATGGCAGCTATACACTTGGACATCCTCAGTTGGAATACACAGGAATCAAGTCAACTACAGCTGAGGAAAAGAGGATGGAGAAGCTCCAGATTATCTGTCAGAACAAGGCCAGGGGCTGACTGTGGAACAGAGTGTCAATTGCTCATACACAAGTTCAAAATAAAGTAGAAAAAAACTAAAATAAGTCCACAAGAACTAAGGTATAACCCTGAGTATATCCCTCCTGAATTTAGAGAGCAACTCAAGAATAGATTTGAAACATGGAACACTAATGAGAAAGACCAAAGGGTTGTGGTCTGACATCAAGGACATCATACATGAAGAAAGCAAGAGGTCATTAAAAAGACAGGAAAGAAAGAAAAGGCTTGCTCATGAACATCGAGTAGATAAAACGAACCTAAGAAATGATCATGTAAAAGAGCTGAACGATTTCAAAGGGCAGCTCAAGAAGACAAAGTAAAGTATTATAAAGAAATGTGCAAAGACCTGGAATTAGAAAAGCAAAGATAAAGAACACACTTGGCATCAATCGAGCTGAAAGAACGGAAGAAAAAAATCAAGCCTCAAGTTGCAATGTTGAAGGATTCTATGTGCGAAATATCGAACGATGCAAAAAGCATCAAGAGAAGACGGAAGGAAGACAAGAATCATCGTACCAAAAAGAATTTGTCAATGTTCGACTGTTTCAGGAGGTAGAAGATAATCAAGAACCGATGGCAGTGAAGGAAGGAGTCCAAGCTGCACTGTATGCATTGGCAAAAAAACCAGGCTCCAAGGATTGGTGGAATACTAACTGTCTAGTCATCTTTTTTTTTTTTTTTTTTTAGTCATCTAGGGCCGCTGTAAGAGAAATACCACAAGTGGATGTCTTCAACAAAGAGAAGTTTATTTTCTCACAGTAAAGTAGGCTAAAAGTCCAAATTTAGGGTGTCAGCTCCAGGAGAAGGCTTTCTCTCTCAGCCTTCTCATCAGTCTTTTTCTGGACTATGAGCTTCTCAGTGCAGAGGCCCCGGGTCTAAAGGACATGCTCTGCTCCTGGCACATTTTTTTTTTTTTTTGGTATGATGTCCCCAACTATCTGCTTGTTTCTGTTTCCTTTCATCTCTTAAGAGATAAAAAATGGTGCAGGTCACACCCCAGGGAAACTCCCTTTATATTAGATCAGGGAGGTGACCTGAGTAAGGGTGGTATTACACTCCCACCATTATCCTCTTGACATAAAATTACAATCACAAAATGGAGGACAACCACACAATACTGGGAATCATGGCCTAACCAAGTTGATACACACATTTTTAGTGGGACATAACTCCATCCATGACACCAGCTGAGATGTTTCCACAAACAGATGCAACACTGGAAGTGATCACTTGTCTATGCCAAGAAATTTGGAAGACAGCTAACTGGCCAACTGACTGGAAGAGATCCATACTTGTACTATTCCAAAGAAAGGTGATCCAAGAGAATATGGAAATTATCAAACAATACCATTAATGTCACATACAAGTAAAATTCTGCTGAAGATAATTCAAAAAATGTTACCGAAGAACATTGACAAGGAACTACCAGAAATTCAAGATGGATTCAGAAGAGTACATGAAGAGAGGGATATCATTGCTGATATGTGATGGATCTTGGCTGAAAGCAAAAAAATACCAGAAAGATGTTTATCCATGCTTTATTGACTATGCAAAGGCATTTGATTATGTGGCTCAGAACAAATGATGAATATTGTAAAGAATGGCAATTCCAGAACACTTGATTATGCTCATACGAATCCTGTACACGAACCAACAGGCACTCATTCAAACAGAACAAAGGGATAGCGTGTGGTTTAAAATCAGGAAAGGTGCTCATCAGGATTGAGTCCTTTCACCAAATTTATTAAAAATCTCTATGCTAAGCAAACAATCCAAGACACTGGGCTGTATGAAAAGAACATGGCATCAAGATTAGAGGAAGATTCATTAACATTCAATAAGAAGGACTGAACAAAAATTGATGCATTTGAATTATAGTGTTGTCAAAAAACATTGAATACACCATGGACTGCCAGAAGAATGAACAAATTTGCCTTGGAAGAAGTACAGGGAGAATGCTCCTTAGAAGCGAGGATGACAAGACATGTTATCTGGAGGGACCAGTTCCTGGAGAAAGACATCATGCTTGGTAAAATAGAGGGGCATCAAACATACGGAAGTCCCTCAAGGAGGTGGACTGACACAGCGACTGCTACAATGGACTCAAACATAGCAAGACTGTGAGGATGGTGCAGGACTGGGCAGTATTTCGTTCTGTTATCCATTGTGTTGCTGTAAGTGGAAACCAAGTCGATGGAACCTAACAACAAAAAAGACAATAATTTCATTCAATATTTTTAAAAATCAAAATTAAAGGCTAAAAATCTGATGAACAAAATGTCAACATTTTGATTAGAGGTGGGATCAGTATTACTGATTTTTTTCTTTTGTCTCTGGCTGCGAGGTGGCTGGGCAGTGGCCCTGCACCCAGAAATGCCCCCTTTCAGCAACTGCAGTTCCTCTTTCCTGTTGTCCTAAGTCAGGAGTGGGGTGGAGGATAGGAGCCCAGCAACGGAATGCTATGTATTGAACCTGTGCCAGACACCACTCAGGTCACCTAACAGCGATTCTGCAACGTGGGTATTTGGCTAGTTTCAAATCACAAGAATGCCCATCAGAGAAGTACAGTCAATGGTCTAGAGTCATTCTGCTGGTAGAGGGTGAAAGGCTCAAGCACCTCCCAGCTGACTCCAAAGTGTGTGCTTTGTTCAACATGACCCAGTCAGTGCCTCTGCAGTTCTGGCCTTCAGGGACAAGGTGTGCCTCCCAGAAGCAGAGGCCTTCTGTGTCTGCTGTGTTTTCATGTTACCCAGCAGCACAGAGGTGGAGGGGTCTCACCTTAACCTACATTCTATCACCACTCAGCAGGACCTTCTCAATGCCCCTTATGCTCCAGGCCCATGCTGGGCCCTGACCTTCGAGATAATTGTGCATAGTCTCTGGCTTTGGGGAATTCATCCCCTCAGAGCATTCGATAGCTCCAATAAAATACTTCAATGTTCATTTTAATACCTAATTTTGGACTTTGTGTTATTATAAGCCACTCAGTTACTTGGAAGTAATTTTTAGGTTATGAAATAAATGCTGTGTGACTCAGAAATGCCTCAACTGCAAGCAATAGCTGCTAGTTTTAACCAATTATCAGTCAACTATTTCTATGTATTGAAAAAATCAATAATCTTAGGAATGTGTGCAAGGTCACACCATTTGAGAAACAGCATGAAATTTTGTATCCCCCGCCACCAAATTCACCTTTTTCTTTATATTTAAAGTGTTTCTTTTCAGTGTACAAAATCTTTTCCTACCCTGAAGTCCCAATGATATCCTCTTGTATTATCTTCAGTGCTCCCTTTCTTTACCTTTATATTTAGGTTACAATTCACATAGAAATGGGTTTTTTGAATAATATTAGGCAGGTTTCCAGTTTCATTTTTTTCCATGTGGTTACCCAGCATCCACTGCCCAGGCACATGTGGATCGATTTTTGAATTCTATTCTGCTCTAGTTGTCTACATGTGTTTGCATAAATTCTCTCTTCATTTCTACAGATTTATCGTTACTTGTTACTGTTATTCAGGATCATCTTGCCTGATTTTGACCCCTTTGATTTCTGCAAATTTTACAATTAGCTTCTCAGGTTGCATAATAAAATTTATTTTTGATTTCCATTGTATTACAATGAATCTATAGACCCACTTTGGAAGATATTCACAATACATGGATTGTTTAATTTATGAATATGGCAATTTTCTCCATTTATTTCATCTTTTATACCTACCAGTATGATTTATAATTTCTTGTCAAAGTCTGTGAAGATATTTCAGAAGACTTATTTTCAGGTATCTGGTAATTTTTGAGACTTTATATGTGGTATATTTCTAATAATTCGTTGTTAGAGCCTAGAAATGAAACAGAATTTTGAATATTTTTCTATATGCAGCAAGATTGCGGAACACACTGTATTATGCAATACATTATTTCTACAATATTGTGAATGATTTGGCTTTCATATGTATACATATGCCAAACACAAATGCTGACGATTATTGAACTTTTAATGTGGTCCTCTTCATTTTCCTCCCTTACAGCACAGGCTAGGCCATCCAGTACAATGATGAAAATAAGATGTGTTAGCAGTCATGCTTGTCTTCTTCACAGTGTCAAAGGGAAGTGTTCAGAGTTTCACCATTCAACATGATATTGGTTGTAAGTTTTTTATACTTACTCTTAATGAAGCTCTTTTCTATTTCTCATTTTCAAAGTATTCCTTATGAATAAAGGTTTAATATTGCCACATCTTTCTTTTTGTATTTAAGATAATCTCTTGCTTTTTTTTCCCTCTTCAACCTGTTACCGTGGATAATATATCCAGGACATAGCCTTCAATCATTGTGATTTTTAAATAATAAAATACACTAAGAGGCAAGGGGTGCAATTTATCCCTTACTCTGGAAGAAGCAGTCTAAAACGCCTCAAAATCATCACCTTATCTGACATTTCACTGAGATGTTAGCCCTCAACATTTTCATGTAGTTTACTTCCCATCCATCATTACCCATGTTACAGTTAAGAATCAGGATGCCTTTTCTACCATCTCATTTTGAGTAGTGCTACGTAGACAGATGAAGGACCCAACAGCTTGATTCCATCCAGGTCATCAAGGACAACTCTACTTTGAGGAGGCAGCTCTTACCTGGCATATTTTCAGTGCCTTCCAACCTGAGGGGCTTGTCTCCCAGCACTCTATCATACAATGTTTCGCTGTTGTTCATAAAGTTTTCACTGGCCAATTTATTCAGAAATACACTGCCAGATCCTTCTTCCCAGTCTGTCTTAGTCTGGAAGCTCCACTGAAACCTGTCCACCAAGGGTGACCCTGCTGGTATTTGAAAAAATGATGGCAAAGCTTCCATCATCATAGCAACAGGCAAGCTACCATAGTCCGATAAACTGAGAGACATGGAATTATCCCTGTAGTTCTTAAAATATTATTTCTTTCTTTTATTCTGATTTATTCACACACTTGAAAATATTCATATTTCATTATGAACATGTCTCACATATATTAGTAATTTCTCTAATCTGTATTTTAAATTTTGGAACATTTAAAGCATTATTTTCTTCATATTTTTACGGAAAATTATTTTTCAATTTAATTAAAATAATGGGTATTTTCAGAATGAATTTGGTAATTGATGAAGTGAGCCTTCTTGCTAAAGGTGTTACCTTATTTGATCCATTCATATATCATCATTCCTAGAGTATTATTAATAATTTTTTTAGATAGATTTTTCTTAAGGTTAAACAAACTATGCACTTCAAGGTTGTCTTTCTGTATTCATCTGCTTCATTGAGTTTCCTCCTTGTGAATTTTACATTTAATTGTGACTTTCCAACAATCATTTTATTCACATTGTTATTTACCTGTATAAATTGTTAGAGGGTCTGCCTTGCTAAAAACTTGCCCACACTCATGGAATTTCTACAGTTCCTATGTGAAATTTCTAATGTTAAATGAGCTATAAGCTAAAGGCTGAACCACATCCATGGTACTCACATTTTCCACCTTTTGTGTGTTTTTTATGTATAAAGAGTACTTTTTTCTGGATGTCCCTTGCATATTGTCTGCTTCATAAAGTCTCTATTCAGTGCAAGTTTTATGATATGTAATGAAATGATTCCATTTATACAGTTTCCATTCTATATAAATTAGTATTTCCTGTAAATTGACTTTTGAGACAGTGTCTCACTTTTAATTCATTAATTGTTTTCCTGTCCCTGTGAGTTCTCTGATGCATGAGCTGTGACTGCCAAGAAAAGTTTTTCCCACATTCAGTGCATTTACAGGAATTCTCTCCTGTATGAGTTCTCTGATGTGCACTAAGAATTGACTTCTGAGAGATCTTTCCACATTCATCCCATTCATAGGGTTTCTCTGCTGAGTGATTTTCCTGATGTACAATGAGTTGAGATTGCCTAATGAAAGCTTTGTCACATTCAAGGCATCCACAGTTTTCTGTTTCGTGTGCTTACTCTGATGTACAAGCTGTAATTTCCCACTGAATGATTTCTTATATTGAATGTATTTATGCAGGGTCATGGATTGAACTGTGTCCCTCCAAAACGTCTGTCACCTTGGCTAGGTCCTGATTCTCAGTATTGCGTGATCATCCATCATTTTGTCGTCTCATGAGATTTCACTATGTGTTGTAAATCCTATCACTGTGATGTTAATGAGGTGGATTAGTGGGAATTATATTGATAAAACAGTCTATTAAGCCAATCTCTTTTGAGGTATAAAATAGAGAAGCGAGGAGAGAGACCTGGGGACATTATACACCAAGAAAGCATCATCCGGAGAACAGCGCATCCTTTGGACAGAGGATCTCTGTGCCTGAGAAGCTCCTAGTACAGGGGAAGACTGATGACAAGGACCTTCCAACAAAAACTACAGAGAAAGAAAGCTTTCCCTTGAAGCTGATGCCCTGAATGTAGACTCCCAGACTACTAGACTGTGAGAGAATAAAATTCTGTTTGTTAAAGCCATTCACTTGTGGTATTTGTGTTACAGCAGCACTAGATGACTAAGATGGAATTTGGTACTGAGAGTGGAGTGCAGCTCTAACAGATACCTAAAATGTGGATCAGTTTTGAAACTGCCAAGCGATAAAAGACTCAGAAGGAGGTGAGCCAATAGTGAGAAGCAGCAGTGGCAGAGAGCTTGCAGCAGCAGAAAAAGAAAAGCAGCAGAGAACTGGAAGCAGTAGAAAGAGGAGAAGAATGTGAGATGACAAGCCAACCCACAGAGCCAGAAAACTGAGTGCCTTCCGGGCGAACTTTACTGGTGGGGTGCCTCCAGGCACTTTTCAGTGGAGCTACAGAGCTTTGGAACTTCTGTTTGTTAAAGGCATCCACTTCTGGTATTTCTGTTATAGCAGCACTATATGATTAAGAAACATGGGATTTCCTCTGCATGAGTTCACTCATGTACAATGCATAGTGACTTCCAAATCAAGAGTTTTCCACATTCACTACATCCATACGGTTTATCCCCAGAATGGGTTCTCATGTGCATAATTATATATGACTTACTGCTAAGGGGTTTCCACAGTCATTGCATTCATAAGTTTTCTCCCCAGCATGAGTTCTCTGATAGGAATAGTTTTTTTTTCCCCCTCATATTTGCTGCATTCATGAGGATTTTCTCCTGTGTAAATTCTCTGATGCATGCTCATTTGTGAATTGAAACTGAAGGATTTCCTGCATTCGTTGCATTCAAGTGGCTTCTCTCCTGTGTGAGTCTTCATACGTGTATGAGGTATGACTGATTCTGAAGGCACTTCCATATTCACTGCATCCATAAGATTTCACTCCTGTGTGACTTATATACCATCAGCTGTGACTTCATACTGAAGGCCTGCCCACACTGAATGCAGGCATAGTATTTCACTCCAGTGTGAACTCCCTGATGTATGATCAACTGTGACTTCAATGTAAAGGCTTTTCCGCATTCATTACAACCATACAGTTTCTCCCCTAAATGAGGTCTCTGATGTGAAATGACTTCGTCTTTCCTCCTGAAGACTTTCCCACATTCACTGGAATTCTCACCTCTGTGAATTTTCTGATGATAACAAGTTGTGAATTGAAACTGGAAGTTTTCCCATATTTACCATATTCATGAATTTCTCTCCTGCATGAGTTCTCTAATGTACAATGTGTTGTGACTTGCTGTTGAACTCTTTCCCGTATTGACTACATTTGTAGGATTTCTTGTCTGCATGAGTTAGCTGATATGCTACAAGATATGACTAGATGCTGAAGGCTTTCCCAAAGTAACTACATTCAAAGGACTCCTCTCCCATACACATTTTCTGGCATATGAGTTGTGACTTCTTATTAATACCTTTTCCAGATTCATTACTCTCGCAGTATTTAAATTCAGTGAGAATAGCCTCATGTTTCATATAGAGAAATGGTTCCTTATGTACATGAAACCCATTAGGATTCTTCCCAGCATAATTACTAGTTAAATCAATATTATGTTTTAGACTCTTTCCATGTGTGTAACATTTATGATTTTCTTGAAGAATCATGATTTGTGCTAAGAAGACAGTTTTCCAAATGCCATATATTCTTAACATTTTGCCACACTCTCCAGGTTGCTGTGATTTTCCTGTTGCCAGTCTACGTGATCAATTTCCCAGATGTTTTCTAGAAATTAAAAAAATCATGTTTAAATAATAACACAATACTAGCATAGTATAAAATTATCTTTAAAACACCATGTCATGAAGTTGTTCATTAAATTTAGGAGATCATTATATGAACTTAAATAATCTGTCAATTATATGTACTCAAATTTGCAGCACTGGGGAAAACAAAGTGAATCAAAAATAACTGTATCCAAGTATAGAAAACTGACAATGATTAAAAGTGATTTTTTTTGATAACTTGCATAACTGGGAAAGGAAAAATACTCTCAAAGAACAGACAATAAACATAATATAAACAGGTTGGAAGGGAAGTCCGAGTATTAGATTCATTCAGTAAATATTTATTGAACATCTATTACATTCCTCCACATCTTTTCTGTCATTTTGTTGTACTATGATGACTTGGGTATTACTATGATATTGGAAAATATGACCCTGATGTTTCAAACACCAAGAAACAGCCACCAAACAAATGACCTTAGAGGAGTGGAAGCCCAAATTCAAGAACAGGGTAATAGAGTTGACCTTGCCCTCCAATGCAGTGGTCATTCACAGGCCAAAACCCAAGAATGGGGTGGCAAATGATCACCAGGAGGAGGCAGAGTCAAGATGTTGGAATAGACAGACACTTGCAGCGAGCCCTCTTTAAAACAAAGACCCAAAAAAAACAAGTGAAACAAGTATGTTTATGATAAGCTAGCAGCCCTGAACATCAAAGGCAAGCTTAGAAAATGAACTGAGGGGCAGGGGGAGGAATAGACGATTCAGAAGCAGAGATGAGTTACGGGACCTGAATCGCGGGGAGCCCTCAGGCACCATTCCCAGGAGCAGGTGGCAGGCTGGTGCTAACTTTTAGCCACAGTTTCCTCAGGGAGAAGCAACCAGCCACACAGCCTACTCATACCTCCAGAACCAGAGAATAATGGCGCTCTTGGCAAAAGCTAACTACTTGTGTATATTTTACTGTGCCCCCCACTCCCAAGCCAGGTTCAGCAGCCGACTTCCCTGGGCCTGAGATAGACCCTTCTGAGTACCTACAGCCATCCTCCTGACCTTGGAGAATGAATAAATTTGCAATTGGGGGAGAAGATAATTTTCCAGCTCTGCTAACTGGGGAAGCTCAGAACAGAAGCGGCTCCTGTCCAGGCATAAACGGTCCGTGGACTTTAAGTACGTTTCACCTCTGCATATACCTGTGTGGGCCTCTTTTAGAAGACTAGGCCCTTGTTGGCAGACTCCAACTGTTTCACCTGTGCAGCAAAAAGGTGGGTGTTTGATATATGACATTGCTTTGCCTATTAAACAGGGTCCTCTTTTTTTTTCACCTACCCACATCAGGGGCCTAAGGACTGGTGGCTCCACTCAAGTCACCCAGCCACCAGTGACAGAAGTTCAAGGATAACTGTACCTCCCAGTCCTTACAACCTAAAACATTGGGTGCCCATGGTCCACCTACAGAACCTACCCACCTGTAACCTCTAGGGAACAGTGACATGCTTTCCTCAGAGTCATGTGGGGGACAATTCTCAGCCCCCTGCTTTGTTCAGAGTGTGACCCCTGCTGCAACCAGATACCGGTACCTACACTGATCACCCCTGTCCCTCTAAGACTGTAGGACAAAGCCTGTACCACACACTTGATGATCAGCTACCTGGACACCTGAGCTGAATTCATACAAAAAAAGTGAATGGACTCCTAGACTTACATACCAGATAACAGCTCTAGCTATCTGGAGACAGAACTCCAAAGGTGAAAATAATCAAGCTAGCTCACTCAAGCAACCAATTTGGGTATATCAAAACAAAACAAAGTAAGAAGCTACGACACAGTAAGCACACATAAAATAAACTAGTACAATAAGTTATAGATGGCTCGAACACAACAGTCAATATCAAGCCACATAAAGAAATAGACGATCGCTTCAACAAGCTCTCAAAACAGAGAATCAAGGGATCTTCTAGATGAAAGTGCCTTCCTGGAATTACCAGAAGCAGAGTACAAAAGATTAATATACAGAACCCTTCAAGATATCAAGAAGGAAATGAGGCAATATGCAGAACGAACCAAAGAAAACACATATAAAACAATTAAAGAAATTAGAAAGATTATTCAGGAACATAAAGAAAAATTTAATAAGCTGAAAAAATCCATAGGCAGACACCAATCAGAAATTCAGAAGATTAACAATAAAATTACAGAATTAGACAACTCAGTAGAAAGTCAGAAGAGCAGAATTCAGCAAGTGGAAGGCAGAATTTCTGAACTTGAAGATAAAACACTTGGCACTAATATATTTGAAGAAAAATCAGATAAAAGAATTTTAAAAAATGAAGAAACTTTAAGAATCATGTGGGACTCTATCAAGAGAAATAACCTACAAGTGATTGGAGTACCAGAACAGGGAGGGATAACAGAAAAGACAGAGAGAATTGTTGAAGGTGTGTTGGCAGAAAACTTCCCTGATATCGTGAAAGATGAGAAGATATTTATCCAAGACGCTCATCGAACTCCACATAAGGTAGATGTTAAAAGAAAGTCACCAAGACATATTAAAATCAAACTTGCCAAAACCAAAGACAAAGACAGAATTTTAAGAGCAGCTAGCAATGAACAAAAAGTCGCCTTCAAAGGCGAGCCAATAAGAAAAAGCTCAGACTACTTGGCAGAAACCATCCAGGCAAGAAGGCAGTGTGATGACTTATGTAAAAAATTGCCAACCAAGAATCATATAACCAGCAAAACTGTCTCTAAAACATGAAGGTGAAATTAGGACATTTCCAGATAAGCAGAAGTTCAGGGAATTCATAAAAAACCAAACCAAAACTACAAGAAATACTAAAGGGAGTTCTTGGGTTAGAAAATCAATAATATCAGGTATCAACTCAAGACTAGAACACTGGGCACTGCAATCAGAAGTCAACCCAGACAGGAAATCAAAAAAATAAATCAAGATAAAAAAAATGTTCAAAACAGGGTAACAGCGATGTTATTATGTAAAAGATGACAACATTAAAACAATGAAGAGGGTCTAAGAAATTTAGTCTCCCATATGGAGAGGAAGATAAGGTGATACAAAGAAATAAAAGTTAGTTTTAAATTTAGGAAAATAGGGGTAAATAATAACGTAACCACAAAGGGACAAATTATCCTAAACATCAAAATAAAATACAAGAAAAAAAATAGAGACTCAGCAGAAACAAAATCAACAACAATGAATATGAGGAAAGGACAATATATAAAGATAACCTATGCAGCACATAAAATTAAGTGGGAAAAAGAAACTGTCAACAACACACAAAAAAAGGCATCAAAATGATAACACTAAATTCATACCTATCCATAATTACCCTGGATGTAATGGACTAAATGCACCAATAAAGAGATAGAGAGTGGCAGAATGGATTAAAAAACACGATCCGTCTATATGTTGCCTATAAGAGACACACCTTAGACTTAGAGACACAAACAAACTAAAACTCAAAGGATGGAAAAAAATATATCAAGCAAACAACAATCAAAAAAAGCAGGAGTGGCCAATATTAATTTCTGACAAAATAGACTTTAAAGTTAAATCCATCATAAAGGATAAGAAGGACACTATATAATGATTAAAGGGACAGTATACCAAGAAGATACAACCGTATTAAATATTTATGCACTCAATGACAGGGCTGCAAGATACATAAAACAAACTCTATCAGCATTGAAAAGTGAGATAGACAGCTCCACAATAATAGTAGGAGACTTCAACACACCACTTTCGGTGAAGGACAGGACATCCAGAAAGAAGCTCAATAAAGACATGGAAGATCTAAATGCCATAATCAACCGACTTGATCTCATAGACATATACAGACCACTCCATCTAACAGCAGCCAAGTATCCTTTCTTTTCTAGTGCACATGGAACATTCTCGAGAATAGACCACATATTAGGTCATAAAGCACGCCTAATTTTTTTTTTTTTAAGCAGAATCCAAAACACTGAAATATTACAAAGCATCTTCTCTGACCATAAGGCCATGAAAATGGAAATCAATAACAGAAAAAGCAGGGAAAAGAAATCAAACACTTGGAAACTGAACATTACCCTGCTTAAAAAAGACTGGCTTGTAGGAGGAGAGCAATTAGGAGTACATAGCAAGGTGTGTATAAGTTTTTGTATGAGAGACTGACTTGATTTGTCAACTTTCACTTAAAGCACAAATTTTTAAAAAATGTAATTGAAACAAATTAAGTAGAAGACACAGCCCACTTCTGGTGCCTTCCCAGCTCCTCAGTCTCCCTCCTTGTTCTGATGCTTCTCAATACATAGCCATCACATGCCCATGTATTGAGAAGAAAGCTTAGCATGGCAGGCCGGGAACAAAGAGTTCCTGTTCTCCTCAGTGATGCTGAGCCTCCACATGTGTCAGTACTTAGGGTGGCACTACCCAGCAGGTGAGGGAAAGGACTTGCTGCTCAGTGGGCATTTAGAGAAGACATGCTGGCCAGGTACCCAGACCACCCTGGACACCTGATCTCCAGAGGCCAGGCTGGGCCCTGCAAGGTGGGACAACAGAGTTCAGAGTCACCACACAATGCCTGCTCCTGAGGGCCGTGCTCCTGGATGGGGCTATAAAAATCACATTCAAGTCAACGTCCCATTTACCCCATTCATCCCTGTCTCCCTCGCCTCCAAACAGCTGCCAGTTGCTGAGTACGTACGTTCTGAGTTCAGGGCTGGCAGTGGGCATCTGCTGTCCATGTCTACTGCTTTTGCCTTCACGTGGGTGCTGAAGCCCATGAGGGGGTGGTCTGGGTGGGCATCTGAGGTCAGCCGTGGGTGCCATCCCCAGCCACCTGGATGGAGATTCAGTTAGCGGTATTTTTTAGGCCCCCGTGACCAGGAAGAGCAGAAGGCTGAAATTTATTTTCTCACTGTTTAGGAGGCTAGATGTCTGAATTCACAGTGGTGGGTCTCAGGGAAAGCTTTCTCTCTCTGTGGGGTCTGGAGGAAGATCTTTGTGTCTTTCTGAACTTCTCCTCCTGGGTAATCTTCATGTGACTTGGTATCTCTTCCCTCATCTCTGCTTGCTAGCTTGTATTTAATCTCTTTTTAATGTCAAAAGAGATTAACATAACAAAGACAACCCATTTCCAAAGGGGACTATAACCACAGGCATAGAGGTTAGTATTTACCACACATATTTTCGGGGGATGTAATTCAATCTATAAAATTGTCCCAATCCAGGGATCTGGAATGGCCTTCCTTCTATTGATTTCAATCTTCTTTCACTTTTTTCAGTCATGGTCTAGAGTTTTCTGTGTACAAGACTTTCACCGTCCTGGTGACATTTCTTCCTAGGTACTTTCCTCTTTTAGATGCTCTAGTGAGTGGTCATTTTTCCTTCATTCCCTTTCCTGCTTGCTCATTCCTTGTATAAGACCATGTCTCTGCCAAAAGGGATGTTTGTACCTCCTCATTCCTTATGGAGATACCATCCATTGTTTTTTAAAATTGTATTTTGTCTTTTCTTATCCTATCTATCCATCCATCCATCCATCCATCCATCTATGATCATCCATCTATCCATCTATCTACCTACCTACCAACTTACCAACCTACCTGCCCACCCACCACACAACTATCAATTTATTTTTTGTCTACTTAGCCTAAAAAAAATTTTTTTTTTTTTTTAGCCTAATAGCTCTGGCTAGGACTCCCAGAAGGAGGTTGACTGGCAGTGGTGAGTCGGCACATCCCTGTCTTGTTCTTGACCTGATTGAAAAAGCTCTCAGTCTTTCTGTATTGAGTGTAATGTTAACCGTAGGCTTTTCATAAAATGTCCTTAATCCTCTTGAAGTGTTTCTCTCCACTCCTATCTTCTTAAGTGTGTGTATGTGTGTGTGTTTTTTTTTTTTTAACTAAATCAGGAAATGGTGTTAAATTTTGTCAAAGGCCTTTTCTGCATCTATGGAGACGATCATGATCATGCAGGTCTTCGAGGTCTTTTCTGGGTTGGATTGTTTGCCTCTTTGTTGTGGAGTTGTTGGTAAGAGTGGCGAGAATGTTCTATGTCCCTTTGGGAGCCCAGAGAATGGGCTGAGTGATGGGCCTGAGCTCCCACCCAATCTTTCTGAGTGTGCCTTGGAGACTGGGATCTGCCAAGGCCTCCTCCTGTGAAAAATTTTCAAATCTTCCCCAGGAGCCCCTGGAGCCAGCCTGCGCTGGCATGGGATGCCCAGGGAGGGTGTCACTCAGTCTGGTTGCCCTCCCTCCCTCCGTGAAAACGTTTCCAAGTCTGCCAGGGAGCCCAGGAATGGCCTGCATGTGTGTGTCTCAGGAAATTTTTCTAAAGTGTACCGGGAGCCCAGGAGCCGGTTTTGCTGGTCAGGGATTTCCCCGGGAGGGTGCCCTCAGTCCCCAAGCCCATGGAGAATTTTTCCAAGTCTGCCTGGAAGACCTAGCCTCAGCCCACCTCCTTTCTGAGTTTGCCCAGGGGAGCAGGAAGCACCTAGGCCTTCATGAAATGTTTTCAAGCCTGCCACCGGGAGGTCCAGAGCCCATGCTAACAGGCTGTAGTGGGGTCTTCTCCCTGGCCAGCCTCTGGTAGTACTCCACTACCCTCCTCCCACCCTCCCAGCCTGGGATTCTCTCTGGCATCTCCTGCCTGCCTGCTTGCATCTCAGGAGAATTAAAAAGAAAATTTTTGGTTGTTTTGTTTTTAATTTGGATGCCGGCAAAAATACAGATAAGAAAACATCTGCCACTTGGACAGTTTTGACATGCAGGCCCCGGTAAGCACTAATCCGCTTTGGCATCTATCATTTTCCCATTTCACGTCAGTGGGAATCCTAGGGTATCTGTCCCAATCCATGGACGCAGAATGGCCTTCCTTCCATTGATTTCAGTCTTCATTTCTTTCAGTTATGGTCTAGAGTTTTCTGTGTACAAGTTTTTACGCTCCCAGTAACATTTACACTTAGGTAGTTCCTTCCTTTAGATGCTCTGGTCAGTGGTCATATTTTTGTCATTTCATTTTCCACTTGCTCATGGCTGAAGTCTAGAAACCCAAGTGACTTTTGCCTGAGGATTTTGTACCCTGCCACTTCTCTGAATCCATTCATTAGTTCTAATATCTCTCTTGTGAATTCTTTGGGAGATTTCTAGGTATAGGACCATGTTATCTGTGAAGAGAGATAGTTTTATTTCCTCCTTGCCCATCAGGATTCTTTCTATAGTCTGTGTGTCTGTGTGACTGTGTGTCTGTCTGCCTATTCAGCTAGAATAGAAAAGCATTTTGACAGCTGAGTGTGGGTGCCTGAATACTGACCATGTGCTCCTACTCCACCTCTTGATGGTGGCATTGATGGTGGCATCTCCTTTGGGTGCTCCTGGGTCTGCTCTCTGTCCTTGTCCTCCATCCCGTGGCTTCTTGCTCCACTACCCCGTGCCACACTCCCTCTCTCTCTGACTAACTTGCTCTGGTGGATGTAAAACAGGATGTAGGCTTGTTGTCTCGGTACACAGGACACATTGCATGCCGAAACCTTGGCATTGTCTATTTGATACCACTTGCTGTTTGCAGTCTTCACATAAGAGAGGTAATGGCCCATGTGGCAAGTCCACCCAACGTGGGCCAGTACTACGTAGAGTCCATAAACAGCTGGTCCTCCATCCTGTCAAGACAGGCATCTGCTCATGTCCAGACTCTCAGGGTAGCGCACCTGCTTAGCATTTTTTCACTGGTCAAGTCTGAGAAGCATTTCAGTACAAGGACGAGGGCCTCGGGGCAAGTGTGCAAAGTCAGCATCTTGGAAGTGAGCATCTTCCTCTGACAAATCCTACAATGATATGAATTTCCATCATCCAGCTCTTCAGCCATGACCAGCTGTTCCAAAGCTTGGTTCACGCTCTGAGCTGGCAGGTCAAAGAGTAGGGCTCTCCCTCACAGGCTGCAGAATCCCAGGATGGGCAGGCGAGACCACAGAGAGCTGCTACCTCAAGTCCCAAGAACGAGAGGTCAGACCAACAGCAGCCAGCTGCAGGATCCAGAGCCAGCAAAAGCCTGCTAGCCTTGCCAGAGAGTCCACTTAGACTTAATGCAGGCCACACTCCCAGGGAAACTCCCTTTCAACTGACAGGCTACCCGCAGCAGATCCCATCATGGAGGTGATCCATTCTGTCAAATTTCATCATGGAAGTGATCACATCATCATGAGACTCCCAAACTATACCATAACTGCCAAACCACTGATAATCATGGCCCAGCCAAGCTGATGCAGGAGCTTAACCATCACAGCGAGGCTTCCCCTGCCTCGACATCAACGTGCAGAGAAGAACAACACTCCCGTTTCAGAGGCAAGTCTCCAGATGGTTGGCTTGGGCTGCCACTGCAATCCCATCAGCCCTCTTCGGGGCCAGCCCTGCCCGTACCACTACCTCCACTGCTGCTGAGCCCTTACTTCCCCCAAGGCCTGACCTGCTCCGTCACACACCTTGCTCCGGCCAGACCATTCCCCCTACCTCCTCCTTCCCTCCACTTTCCCATTGGCTACTGGATTCAACAATCCATCCCTGGCCTTTAGCTGGACCTCTGGGCTGAGAGTCTGGCCACCCCCACTCACAGCTGACTCCAATAAACACATCTCCATCAACCATTTTCTATCCCAAAACACCCAAAGCAGGTCTACACCTGCTTGTCTGGCATAAACCCAAGACAGTGGTAATGAGTTGGGTCCTACAGGGCATGGTAATATTTTTACTTCTTTTTTTTTTTGTATTGTGCTATAGGTGAAAGTTTACAGCTCAAATTAGTTTCTCTTCTGAAAATTTACACACATATTGTTTTGTAACACAGGTTGCAATCTTCACAATATGACACCCCGCTCTCCCTTTCCACCCGATGTTTCCTGTGTCCATTCACCCAGTTCCTGCCCCATCCTGCTTTCTCATCTTGCCTTCAGAAGGGCACTGTCCATTTGGTCTTTTATGCTCGATTGAACTAAGAAGGACCTTCCTCAGGTGTGTTATTTTTTTGTTTCATAAGCCTATCCAAACTACTGGAATCCATTGAGTGGCTGGGTACTCTTGCTTTTCTTCTTCTTCTTGCTACCTCTGACATCCTTGTGCTGGCAAAGGTCATTGCCAAAATTGATGGCCCACTGAGGGGGGATATCCCTGGCTGGATCCTTCAGGTGGTGGCCTTCTTGTTCCTGGTGATCCTTTGCCACTCCATTCCTGGGCTTTGGCTTGTGAATGACCACTGCATTGGAGGGCACAGTAGACTCTATTACCCTGTTCTTGAATTCAGGCTTCCACTCCTCTAAGGTCATTTGTTTCGTGGTTGCTTCTTGGTGTTTGAAACTTCAGTATCATAGCTTCCAATATCATAGTAACACCCAAGCCATCATAGTACAACAAAATGACAGAAGAGATGTGGAGGCATGTAATAGATGTTGAATAAATATTTACCCTATGAATATAATGCTCGGAGTTCCCTTCCAACCTGTTTATGTTATGCTTATTGTCTGTTCTTTGTATTTTACCTTTTCTCAATTATGCAAGTTATCAAAAAACAAAATCACTTTTAATCATTGTCAGTTTTCTGTGCTTAAATACAGTTGTTTTTGATTCACTTTGTTTTCCCCAGTGCTGGAAATGTGAGTACATGTAATCGAGAGATTATTTAAATTCATATACTATCTCCTAAATTTAATGAACAACTTCATGACATGGCATTTTAAAGATAACTTTATACTATGCTCCAACCCACCCACTGCAGTCGAGTCGATAAACCCACACACTGCCGTCGAGTTGATTCCAACCCACACACTGCCGTCGAGTCGATTCCGACTCATAGCAACCCTATAGAACAGAGGAAACTTGCCCCATAGAGTTTCCAAGGAGTGCCTGGCAGATTCGAACTGCTGCACTTTTGGTTCGCAGCCGTAGCACTTAACCACTACGCCACCAGGGTTTCCAATATTATGCTAGTATTGTGTTATTATTCAAACATGATTGTTTTTACTTCTAGAAAACATCTGGGAAATTGATCACGTAGACTGGCAACAGGAAAATCACAGCAACCTGGAGAGTGTGGCAAAATGTTAAGAATATATGGCATTTGGAAAACTGTCTTCTTAGCACAAATCATGATTCTTCAAGAAAATCATAAATGTTACACACATGGAAAGAGTCTAAAACATAATATTGATTTAACTAGTAATTATGCTGGGAAGAATCCTAATGGGTTTCATGTACATAAGGAACCATTTCTCTATATGAAACATGAGGCTATTCTCACTGAATTTAAATACTGCGAGAGTAATGAATCTGGAAAAGGTATTAATAAGAAGTCACAACTCATATGCCAGAAAATGTGTATGGGAGAGGAGTCCTTTGAATGTAGTTACTTTGGGAAAGCCTTCAGCATCTAGTCATATCTTGTAGCATATCAGCTAACTCATGCAGACAAGAAATTCTACAAATGTAATCAATGTGGGAATGAGTTCAACAACAAGTCACAACACATTGTACATCAGTGAACTCATGCAGAAGAGAAACTTCATGAATGCGGTTAATGTGGGAAAACTTTCAGTTTCAATTCACAACTTGTTATCATCAGAAAATTCACAGAGGTGAGAATTCCAGTGAATGTGGGAAAGTCTTCAGGAGGAAAGACGAAGTCATTTCACATCAGAGACCTCATTTAGGGGAGAAACTGTATGGTTGTAATGAATGCGGAAAAGCCTTTACATTGAAGTCACAGTTGATCATACATCAGGGAGTTCACACTGGAGTGAAATACTATGCCTGCATTCAGTGTGGGCAGGCCTTCAGTTTGAAGTCACAGCTGATGGTATATAAGTCACACAGGAGTGAAATCTTATGGATGCAGTGAATATGGAAGTGCCTTCAGAATCAGTCATACCTCATACACGTATGAAGACTCACACAGGAGAGAAGCCACATGAATGCAACGAATGCAGGAAATCCTTCAGTTTCAATTCACAAATGAGCATGCATCAGAGAATTTACACAGGAGAAAATCCTCATGAATGCAGCAAATATGAGGGGGAAAAAAAACTATTCCTATCAGAGAACTCATGCTGGGGAGAAAACTTATGAATGCAATGACTGTGGAAACCCCTTAGCAGCAAGTCATATATAATTATGCACATGAGAACCCATTCTGGGGATAAACCGTATGGATGTAGTGAATGTGGAAAACTCTTGATTTGGAAGTCACTATGCATTGTACATGAATGAACTCATGCAGGGGAAACCCCATGTCTTAGTCATCTAGTGCTGCTATAACAGAAATACCAGAAGCAAATGGCTTTAAGAAACAGAAGATCCAAAGCTCTGTAGCTCCACTGATAAGGCATCCCACCCCACCAGTAAACTTCGCCCAGAAGGCACTCAGCTCTCTGGCTCTGTGAGTTGGCTCACGTCGTCTCGCACTGTTCTCCTCTTTCTACTGCTTCCAGTTTTCTGCTGCTGCTCTTCGCTGCTGCATGTTCTCTGCCACTGCTGCTTCTCACTATCTGCTCAATTCCTTCTGAGTCTTCTATCCATTGACAGCTTCAAAACCGATCCACGTTTTAGGTATCTGTTAGAGCTGCACTCCACTCTTGGTGCATTATTCCATCTTAATCATCTAGTGCTGCCGTGACAGAAATATGACAAGTGAATGGCTTTAACAAACAGAAGTTTATTTTCTCACAGTCTTTTAGGCTGAGAGTCTAAATTCAGGGTATCACCTCCAAGGGAAAGCTTTCCCTCTCTATCGATTCTGTTGGAAGGTCCTTGTCATCAATCTTCCCCTGTACTAGGAAATTCTCAGGCACAGAGACCCTGGGTCCAAAGGAGCCACGGTTCTCCCAGTGATGCTTTCTTGGTGGTAAGACGTCCTCAAGTCTCTCTGCTAGTTTCTGTCTTTTATATCTCAAAAGAGATTGGCTTAAGACACTCTTTAATCAATATAACTCCTGTTAATCCATCTCATTAAAATCGTACTGATAGGGTTTAAACACAGGAAAATCTCATCAGATGACAAAATGATGGACAATCATACAATACTGAGAATCATGACCTAGCCAAGGTTTAGAGGGACACAGTTCAATCTATGACCCTGCATAAATACAGTCAATGTAAGAAATCTTTCAGTGGGAAATTACAGCTTGTACATCAGAGTAAGCACACCAAACAGAAAACTGTGGATGCCTTGAATGTGACAATCTCAACTCATTGTACATCAGGAAAATCACTCAGGAGAGAAACCCTATGGATGTAATGAATGTGGAAAGATCTCTAAGAAATCAATTCTTAGTGCTCATCAGAGAACTCATACAGGAGGGAAACCCTGTAAATGCACTGAATGTAGGAAAACCTTTTGTTGGGAGCCAGAGCTCATGCATCAGAGAACTCACAGAGACAGGAAATGTACTAATGAATTAAAAGTGAGACACTGTCTCAAAAGTCAATTTACAGGAAATACTAATTTATATAGAATGGAAACTGTATAAATGGACTCATTTCATTACATATCATAAAACATGTACTGAATAGAGACTTTATGAAGCAGTGAATATCCAAGGGGCAACCAGAAAAAAGTACTCTTTATACATAAAAAACACACAAAAGGTGGAAAATGTGAGTACCATGGATGTGGTTCAGCCTTTAGCTTATAGCTCATTTAACATCAGACATTTCACATAGGAACTGTAGAAATTCCATGAGTGTGGGCAAGTTTTTAGCAAGGCAGACCCTCTAGCAATATATACAGGTAAATAACCATGTGAATAAAATGATTGTTGGAAAGTCACGATTAAATGTAAAATTCACAAGGAGGAAACTCAATGAAGCAAATGAATCCAGAAAGACAACCTTGAGGTGCATAGTTTATTTAACCTTAGGAAAAATCTATCCAAAAAATTATTAATAATACTCTAGGAATGATGATATATGAATGGATCAAATAAGGTAACACCTTCAGCAAGAAGGCTCACTTCACCAATTATCAAATTCATTCTGAAAAAACCTATTGTTTTAATTAAATTGAAAAATAATTTTCTGTAAAAATATTACAAAGAAAATATGCCTTAGATGTTCCAAAATTTAAAATAAAGATTAAAAAATTACTAATATATGTGAGACATGTTCATAATGAAATATGAATATTTTGAAGTGTGTGAATAAATGTAATAATCAGGATAAAAAAAAGAAATAATATTTTAAGAACTACAGGGATAATTCCATGTCTCTCAGTTTATCGGACTATGGTAGCTTGCCTGTTGCTATGATGATGGAAGCTTTGCCATCATTTTTTCAAATACCAGCAGGGTCACCCTTGGTGGACAGGTTTCAGTGGAGCTTCCAGACTAAGACAGACTGGGAAGAAGGATCTGGCAGTGTATTTCTGAATAAATTGGCCAGTGAAAACTTTATGAATAACAGCGAAACATTGTATGATAGAGTGCTGGGAGACAAGCCCCTCAGGTTGGAAGGCACTGAAAATATGCCAGGTAAGAGCTGCCTCCTCAAAGTAGAGTCGTCCTTGATGACCTGGATGGAATCAAGCTGTTGGGTCCTTCATCTGTCTACGTGGCACTACTCAAAATGAGATGGTAGAAAAGGCATCCTGATTCTTAAGTATAACATGGGTAATGATGGATGGGAAGTAAATTACATGAAAATGTTGAGGGCTAACATCTCAGAGAAATGTCAGATAAGGTGATGATTTTGAGGCATTTTAGATTGGTTCTTCCAGAGTAAGGGATAAATTGCATCCCTTGCCTCTTAGTGTATTTTATTATTTAAAAATCACAATGATTGAAGGCTATGTCCTGGATATATTATCCACGGTAACAGGTTGAAGAGGGAAAAAAAGCAAGAGATTATCTTAATAAATACAAAAAGAAAGATGTGGCAATATTAAACCTTTATTCATAAGGAATACTTTGAAAATGAGAAATAGAAAAGAGCTTCATTAAGAGTAAGTATAAAAAACTTACAACCAATATCATGTTGAATGGTGAAACTCTGAACACTTCCCTTTGACACTGTGAAGAAGACAAGCATGACTGCTAACACATCTTATTTTCATCACTGTATTGGATGGCCTAGCCTGTGCTGTAAGGGAGGAAAATGAAGAGGACCACATTAAAAGTTCAATAATCGTCAGCATTTGTGTTTGGCATATGTATACGTATGAAAGCCAAATCATTCACAATATTGTAGAAATAATGTATTGCATAATATAATACAATCTTGCTGCATATAGAAAAATATTCAAAATTCTGTTTCATTTCTAGGCTCTAACAATGAATTATTAAAAATATACCACATATAAAGTCTCAAAAATTACCAGATACCTGAAAATAAGTCTTCTGAAATATCTTCACAAACTTTGACAAGAGTTCATAAAATTATACCGTGAGGTACAAAAGATGAAATAAATGGAGAAAATTGCCATATTCATAAATTAAACAATCCATGTATTGTGAATATCTTCCAAAGTGGGTCTATAGATTCATTGTAATACAATGGAAATCAAAAATAAATTTTATTATGCAACCTGAGAAGCTAATTGTAAAATTTGCAGAAATCAAAGGGGTCAAAATCAGGCAAGATGATCCTGAATAACAGTAACACGTAACGATAAATCTGTAGAAATAAAGAGAGAATTTATGCAAACATATGTAGACAACTAGAGCAGAATAGAATTCAAAAACAGATCCACATGTGCCTGGGCAGTGGATGCTGGGTAACCACATGGAAAAAAATGATGCTGGAACCTGCCCAATATTATTCAAAAGAACCCACATCTATGTGAATTGTAACCTAAATATAAAGGTAAAGAAAGGGAGCACTGAAGATAATACAAGAGGATATCATTGGGACTTCAGGGTAGGAAAAGTTTTCATACACTGAAAAGAAACACTTTAAATATAAAGAAAAAGGTGAATTGGGGGAGAATACAAAATTTCATGCTATGTACCTCTAATGATGTGACCTTGCACACATTCCTAAGATAATTGATCTTTTCATCACATGGAAATAGTTGACTAATATTAGGTTAAAACTAGCAGCTATTGCTTGCAGTTGAGGCATTTCTGAGTCACACAGCATTTATTTCATAATCTAAAAATTACTTCCAAGTAACTGAGTGGCTTATAATAACACAAAGTCCAAAATTAGGTATTAAAATGAACATTGAAGTATTTTATTGGAGCTATCGAATGCGCTCTGAGGGGATGAATTCCCCAAAGCCAGAGACTATGCACAATCATCTCGAAGGTCAGGGCCCAGCATGGGCCTGGAGCATAAGGGGCATTGAGAAGGTCCTGCTGAGTGGTGATAGAATGTAGGTTAAGGTGAGACTCCTCCACCTCTGTGCTGCTGGGTAACATGAAAACACGGCAGACACAGAAGGCCTCTGCTTCTGGGAGGCACACCTTGTCCCTGAAGGCCAGAACTGCAGAGGCACTGACTGGGTCATGTTGAACAAAGCACACACTTTGGAGTCATCTAGGAGTTGTTTGAGCCTTTCACCCTCTACCAGCAGAGTGACTCTAGACCATTAACTGTACTTCTCTGACGGGCATTCTTGTGATTTGAAACTAGCCAAATACCCACGTAGCAGAATCGCAGTTAGGTGACCTGAGTGGTATCTGGCACGGGTTCAATACATAGCATTCCGTTGCTGGGCTCCTATCCTCCACCCCACTCCTGACTTAGGACAACAGGAAAGAGGAACTGCAGTTGCTGAAAGGGGGCATTTCTGGGTGCAGGGCCACTGCCCAGCCACCTCGCAGCCAGAGACAAAAGAATAAAATCAGTGATACTGATCCTACCTGTAATCAAAATGTTGACATTTTGTTCATCAGATTTTTAGCCTTTAATTTTGATTTCTAAAAATATTGCATTAAATTATTATTTGTCTTTTTTTGTTGTTACGTTCCATTGACTTGGTTTCCACTTATAGCAACATGATGGATAACAGAATGAAATACTGCCCAGTCCTGCACCATCCTCACAGTCTTGCTACGTTTGAGTCCATTGTTGAAGTCGCTGTTGTCAGTCCACCTCCTTGAGGGACTTCCTTATGTTTGATGCCCCTCTATTTTACCAAGCATGATGTCCCTCTTCAGGAACTGGTCCTTCCAGATAACATGTCTTGTCATCCTCGCTTCTAAGGAGCATTCTCCCTGTACTTCTTCCAAGACAGATTTGCTCATTCTTCTGGCAGTCCATGGTATATTCAATGTTCTTTGACAACACTATAATTCAAATGCATCAATTTTTGTTCAGTCTTTCTTACTCAATGCCCAGCTCATGCATGCATATGAGACGATTGAAAACATCACGGCTTGGGCCGGGCACACCTTAGTCCTCAAAGTGACACCTTTGCTTTTTACCACTTTAAAGACGTCCTTTGCAGCAGCTTTGCCCAATGCACTGTAATTCATTGTTGGATTTATTAACTGCTTGTTCCTTGGATGTTGATTGCAGGTCCAAGCAAAATGAAGTGCTTCATAACTTCAACATTTTCTGCATTTATCATGATGTTGCTCATTCGTCCAGCTGTAAGGATTTTCATTTTTTTTTTATGTTGAAGTGTAATCCTACTGAAAACTGCAACTTCATCAGTAAGCGTTTCAAGTCCTTCTCACTTCCAGCAAGCAAGTTTATGTCGTCTGCATATTGCAGGATGTTAATGAGTCTTCCTCTAATCTTGATGCCATGTTCATTTCATACAGCCCAGTGTCCTGGATTGTTTGCTCAGCATAGAGATTTTAAATAAATTTGGTGAAAGGATTCAACCTTGATGAGCACCTTTCCTGATTTTAAACCACATGCTACCCCCTTGTTCTGTTTGAATGAGTGCCTATTGGTCTGTGTACAGGATTCATATGAGCACAATTGAGTGTTCTGGAATTGCCATTCTTCCCAATATTATCCATCATTTGTTCTGATCCACACAGTCAAATCCCTTTGCATAGTCAATAAAGCACGAGTAAACATCTTTCTGGTATTTTCTGCTCTCAGCCAAGATCCATTTCTTATCAGCAATGGTATCTCTCTCTTCATGTACTCTTCTGAATCCATCTTGAATTTCTGGTAGTTCCTTGTCGATGTTCTTCGGCAACATTTTTCAAATTATCTTCAGCAGAATTTTACTTCTATGTGACATTAATGATATTGTTTGATAATTTCCATATTGTGTTGGATCACCTTTCTTTGGGATAGTACAAATCTGGATCTCTTCCACTCAGTTGGCCAGTTATCTGTCTTCCAAATTTCTTGGCATAGACAAGTGACCACTTCCAGTGTTGCATCTGTTTGTGGAAACATCTCAGCTGGTGTCATGGATGGAGTTATGTCCCACCAAAAATGTGCGTATCAACTTGGTTAGGCCATGATTCCCAGTACTGTGTGGTTGTCCTCCACTTCGTGAGTGTAATTTTATGTTAAGAGGATTAGGGTGGGGTTGTAACATCGTCCTTACTCAAGCCACCTCCCTGATCCAATGTAAAGGGAGTTTCCCTGGGGTGTGGCCTGCACCACCTTTTATCTCTTCTTCTCTTACGAAAGAGAAGCAAGCAGAATTTGGGGACTTCATACCGCCAAGAAAGTAGTGCTGGGAGCAGAGCATGTCCTTTAGACCTGGGGTCCCGGCGCTGAGAAGCTCAAAGTCTAGAAGAAGACTGATGAGAAGGCTGAGAGAGAAAGCCTTCCCCTGGAGCTGACACCCTAAATTTGGATTTTTAGCCTACTTTACTATGAGAAAATAAACTTCTCTTTGTTGAAGACATCCACTTGTGGTATTTCTGTTATAGCGGCACTAGATGACTAGACAGTTAGTATTCCACCAATCCTTGGAGCCTGGTTTTTTTGCCAATGCATACAGTGCAGCTTGGACTCCTTCCTTCACTGCCATCGGTTCTTGATTATCTTCTACCTCCTGAAACAGTTGAACATTGACAAATTCTTTTTGGTACGATGATTCTTGTCTTCCTTCCGTCTTCTCTTGATGCTTTTTGCATCGTTCGATATTTCGCACATAGAATCCTTCAACATTGCAACTTGAGGCTTGATTTTTTTCTTCCGTTCTTTCAGCTCGATTGATGCCAAGTGTGTTCTTTGTCTTTGCTTTTCTAATTCCAGGTCTTTGCACATTTCTTTATAATACTTTACTTTGTCTTCTTGAGCTGCCCTTTGAAATCGTTCAGCTCTTTTACATGATCATTTCTTAGGTTCGCTTTATCTACTCGATGTTCATGAGCAAGCCTTTTCTTTCTTTCCTGTCTTTTTAATGACCTCTTGCTTTCTTCATGCATGATGTCCTTGATGTCAGACCACAACCCTTTGGTCTTTCTCATTAGTGTTCCATGTTTCAAATCTATTCTTGAGTTGCTCTCTAAATTCAGGAGGGATATACTCAGGGTTATACCTTAGTTCTTGTGGACTTATTTTAGTTTTTTTCTACTTTATTTTGAACTTGTGTATGAGCAATTGACACTCTGTTCCACAGTCAGCCCCTGGCCTTGTTCTGACAGATAATCTGGAGCTTCTCCATCCTCTTTTCCTCAGCTGTAGTTGACTTGATTCCTGTGTATTCCAACTGAGGATGTCCAAGTGTATAGCTGCCATTTATGTTGTTATAAAAAGGTATTTCCAATGAATAGGTCATTGGCTTACAAAATTTTGTCATGGGATCACTGGCATCTTTATTTGTCTTTACTACTGGGTTTTTGGGTGCTTCACAAACTTCACACTAGTTTGGGAGAAAAAGTGTTCAGGGAGTGCTGAGTCCCCCACTTGCTGGGTCATTGACCTGAGGGGTGAGACTGGAGCCCAGAGTGGCAGAGGAGGCACTTTCCTGGGGGAGGCCTGGACCGTGACTCCCAGGGGTGTGATATACTGCAGATCTTTGTCCCACTGAAGCTCTCCACTTCTAGATGCAGGTGGAAATTCCTGTGAGATTCTGCTGCAGCAAGAGATGCTCATATGCAGACTGAGAATCTCTAAATTCCCGTGTGTTCTCCTTCCTTGGTCTAGTGGCTCTGGCATCAGTGTATTTGATCTCTATTGTGTCCACCTGTCTTACCCTGGGTTCTCTCAAGAAGCAAAACCAGTAAAGGTCATATACATATGTATAAAGACACACACAAAGAGGTTTATATCAAGAAAATGGCTCATTTGGTTGTAGCAGCTGGAACGTCCCAAGTCCACGGGTCAAGAAAGAGGCTTTTACTGATTCATGTAGCTACAGAGGTTGGTGAACCCAAGATAGGCAGTCCAGAGGGCAGGACTGTTGCTCACAGGCTTTGAAGACCAAGGAATCCCAAGACTGGCTGGCAAAACCACAAGTAAGCTTATAGTTCAAGTCCCAAAGACTGGCGGTCAAAAGAACAAAAGCAGGATCCAGAACGAGCAAGAACCCCTACACCGCATTCCCCACCCTCCCACCTGACACTCCACATCCCCCAAACCACATCCCCCCCAGCCCTGCCTGAACATCCACCCACACTCAATGCAGGCCACATGTCCAAGAAAACTCCTGTTCAACTGATTGGCTACTCACAGCAGATCCCAACATGGGGATGATCAAATATCAGATCTCAACAGAGAAGTGATCACAACATTATCCAACCACCAAAACACTGAGAATCATTGTTACAGGGCAAGGCTTCCCAGCTCAGGACTAAGCCCTGCCTAGGTTCTTGCCTTCTACTGACCAGGAATGACCACGAGAGGCTGACAGGTTCCACACGAACAAAGGTCTATTAGGGACAGAAAGAGAGTAAAGGCTCCTGAGGGAGAGACGGAGAGGGGCTTCTGCCTACGCTAGCCTCCGGTCTGTCTCCAAGCAAAGGATTTCCTAGGGTTTATAAAGGTTTTTAGGTCGGAAAAAGGCATTATTTTTATTCATGAAATGGGTGGACATTTCCAGGGGAAGGGGAGGGATTATGAAAATCAAATGCACGAGGAATGAGAATTCAAGATGGATTTCCTCGCAGGGGTTGCTGGAACTAAGATGGAGTCTGTCACAAAGGCTCCTGGGATCTCAAACAGGACTTATTCTGCGATGTTGTGCATGTGTGATGCCTCTGGGCATCGTTTCGAGTGCCGGCAAGGGGTCCCTGCTCATGTTTGTCTCATGTGGAAGGTCCTTCGTAGGCCACGTTGATCTTTCCTGCACACACTCTGCACCTGGTGGGGACTTGGAAAACAACCTTGAAGTAGTTATCTACTTGATTAGTCAAGGATGTCTGTTAGCGAAATGTATAAAGAAAAGGTTATTTACTCAGAAGGGAATACATTCTAACAACCCATAGAAGCGGAGGGGTGGTGAAGCTTGTGCATAGGCTTCAATCCAGGAATATAGGACTATTGAGCCAGAACTCATCCACCTCAGCCAGTCTGATTTCTTGCCTGTTTCATTATGGCCCAGCCAAGCTGACACACAATCTTAACCATCACACCACCCAACTCTGTCGTATCCTTTATGTTCTGTTTCCACTCTGTAAAAATAGATTAAAAAAAAAATTCATCATTTTATAATAATTCGAAACTAGGATAAGGAAAAAGAAGAAAATGAAATTCCCTTTAAAAATAATAAAATTAATTAATTATCACCCTAGGTACAACCAGGGTTTACAATGTGGCGTCTGTAATTTTGTCTCTATGCTCCAAGTGGGCTCAGGTCTTTCAAACTGTCTTGTAACATGACATTTTTTGTTGTAGAATGTGCTGTGATATAGGTCCCCAGGTCAACAAGTATTGTCCTCAGTATAATTATTAATAACCTCCCAGTAGCCCATCCCCTGTAAGAACCGTGGCTTATTTAGCAAATTCCTACTGGTGCTACAATTGTTTCCAGATTTTCATTTGAGAAAAAGCTGAAATATTTCTCTTTTTACCTAATTCTTTTGCATAAGCTTATGCATGAGCTTTGAAGTCATAGAATTTTTTCTCTTTCCAGTCAGATCATGTTGATCATTTAGAAACCAACATCAAAGTCTTCTCCAGCTCTCATTCTGGAATTTCTTTTTGCTTACCATATCTGACAACTTGGCATTTGATTTGTGCCATATAAGGTAAACCAGACAAGGGGGAGGCTGGCCGGTGCTCAGGGGAATGTGTCCTGGGAAGATTTCCTGGAGTTCCCCATACTTACTCAAGCTGAGTCAGAGAGACCCTGGACGCCCACTCTCAGGGTGATGCAGGGTCAACCTGGGGTCGGGGTCACCCAAAGGATCCCACTTAGGTATAGTTCCTCCCAGGGCTCCGGCTCAGCACCAGACTATCACATCCCAGACCACCAAGTGTGAGCCCCCCGGGGCTACAATTCAGCCAGACCCTGTTTCAGCTCAGCAGGCAGGACAGGGTCAGTCAGAGGTCACGCTTCTGAGGGGAGGTTGTGGCTCCCCATGCCTGGACAGGCTTTGTTTGGTCCTGTTATTTTCACCATACCTCTTCCACGGCCTTGAGGACTAGGGAGCCAGGACCTGGTGGGGACTCAGCCTGGGCAGAGAGTTCTGCAAGCTTTGAAGTGCTGTGCTACCCACAGGCTAGGTTACCGGGCAGGAGCCACCCTCCACCGCCCCCGTTGCCCATGTCTAGATCGGACCATGGCTGCAGACACTTTGTAGCAAGACCTAGGCCTGGGGCCACTAAAGCGACTCCTCCTGGGGTGGGGCCAGAGAACATGCACAGCCGTGAGTGGGGGCAGAGTGAGGTGGGGGACTGCACCTCGCCAACCTCTACGACTGAGCTCAGATCCTCCAGGTGTCTGCTTGGGGCAACTTGGTTTCCTGGACAATGTTCTCCTAAAGGTATGGGATCTCGGGACCTCGGGCAGGGGAACTCCCGTGGACTTGCAACCTGTTTTCAGCGTCACCTTCCCCTCCTCTTTGCCCATTTAAAAACAAACAAACAAACCCACTGCTGTCTAGTAGATTCTGACTCATAGCGACCCTATAGGACAGAGTAGAACTGCCCCATAGGGTTTCCAAAGAGCGCCTGGTGGATTCCAACTGCCAACCTTTTGGTTAGCAGCCAAGCTCTTTACCACTATGTCACCAGGGTTCCTCTATTGTTATATCTGCCCCCAAATAATACAGACCTGGAAGACGCAGACCAACTCAAAGCCAGGTGAACCCAAAGTATTCCAGATCCAGGGCACAAGCACGGCTTGAACCTGGCCTGCAGCTTCCACCCAGCCGGGAAGGGGTCTCCATCACCTCTGGTCGTCATGTTGGGGCTGCACCGGTGCCTGAGTGGGTCCCCTCTCCTCGAGGACCCTGGGCCTGCTGAGCCGTGCTGGGATCCCACTCTTTGTGGAAAGCAGCTTCTCAGTATCTGTAAACATGTGGGTGTCGGGGTCCCGCTACCTGCGAACCTCACTTAAAGAGTGTGTTTTATGGAAATAAGAGGACTTGTATGCGGAAAAGCAGACGAAGATGGCGGCCTGGACGTCCCTGGCGGACACTATGGTCCTGGCGTCGACGAAGCTGGGCAGGGCAGCTACAAGCCAGGAAAAGTCTGTGATGTTAGTCAGGTGAAGAAGCATCAGTCTAAGAAGTGAGTCTCTTATTTGTTTTAAAAATGGGTGTGTGTGCATATATTTACATTTGCATACACTTCAAGAATTCAAAAATTCTGTGAGCCCTACTGGCCGGAATTTGGAGCGTGTGGGGAGAGCAGTGTGTCAGTGATGGCGAGCCCTGGTGGCCCCCGGGTAACAGAGTGGGATTTTGGGTTTTTTTTTTTTTAAGGGGTCAGTGCTTGGGCTCTGGGGCCAGCCTGTTGGGGTCATCTCCCAGGGAATCTTGGAAGTAAGCCCTGTAAAGAGGGAGGGCGGCTCTTAGTGAACCCAAGGGTGCCGACCTGACAGGGCATCTCTGCATTGGTCGCTGTGGAGGACAGATTTCATTTCTTGTGAAGTTGCTGGGTTAGGGCAATATTTACTTCTTTGTGTTTTTCACTTTTCAAATAAGAATTGTTTTCAAAAAGAAGCAGTTAATACCAGAGGGGGCTAGTCCTGCTGCTTTAGTTGGTGTCCTGGAGGATTTTATCTTAAGAATACATAAGAAATGCTCAGTTTGTCATGCATACACTCATATAATTTATTGCAAGGTAGTCAGGGCAAGGCATGCAAGTAAGACCTCAAGACATTCATTTGGCATTGGAGAGCCAGAATTGACAGCTCACAATGTTAGTTTAAATGTTAAAGTGGTCTCTGGAGGAGACCTGACCAGCCCTCCAACTCAGAGGAGGTCCCTGGTAGCTAGGATCTGAGGTCAGTTGTGGTGAGTGGTGTCTCAGTCTTCAGACAGTGAGTCAGAGAGACTTTTTGCTTCTGTCTTCACTGAATATGAGCAGAAATCTATGGGCTTATAGACTCTGCATACTGTGGTGGTCAATTATAATTAGTATATTTTATTGTCAGTTAAGGGCAGTATAGAATGACATGGGAATATTTTGCTAATTTATAGATATTTGAATTATTGCCAGTTAAGGGATGACATATTTGTATTCTTTATAACACAAAGTTTCAAGGCTAAGATGATTACTTAAAAATTATGGTAATTGTTTGGTGACATATTTATGTTTTCTTAATTTATAGAGATTTTATTAATGTCATGTTCCATTATCACAGAGTGTAGACACAAAGCCCAATTTAGGGAAGTTATTTACAACCTACTTCACATATTTCTGGAAACCCAGGTGGCATAGTGGTTAAATGGTATGGCTGCTAACTAAAGGGTCGGCAGTTCGAATCTGCCAGGCACTCCTCGGAAACTCTATGGGCAGTTCTACTCAGTCCTGTAGGGTTGCTATGAGTCGGAATCGACTCGACAGCGCTGGGTTTTCACATATTTCTACTGTATTTTCAATGTTAGAGCAACCTTTTAATGACTTACAATTAATGGTTAAGGAACATAGAAATATATGTTTTTATTTCTAAGTTCAGGAATTCTCTAACATATCATAAATGACATTCTACATATAATGTAACAGCATTCATGGTAGTGACTTACACATATGTGTTTTAAGAACATTACAGAATCAGATGTGATTTGGGAGCATGCAGAAAGCATACATAAGAGTTGTCCAGGACCCAGGCAGCTTCCCTGGGTCAGCCTGGTGCCAAAGGGGTGCAGGAGGCCCTGGTGTCATCTGACAAAGGCTGAGGAGCCTGAGTTGAGTCGGACGTGGCCATCAGCAGAAACCATAGTAGGAGTGAGGAGGTAGTGAGGAGCCAGGTGAGGGGTGAACAATGGGCCTTGTGGTCTGGGCTCCAGAGGACATGTCCCCAGGGAATGACTGGTATCTGAGAAGTGAGGGACACTGTGGCGGGGACAGCTAGGAGCACAGTGCCTGGTGCACACGGAGCTCGTGAAGGCTTTTCAGGAATTGAAAGGAAATTTAGTGGCTTCTGACACACCTGTCTCTCTAAGGTGGGTTCTCATGTTCCTCCAAGTGTCTGGGCACAAGGTGACAGAGGGGCCACCTGGCTGGTTTGAGGACTGTTCTGAGAGCACGTGGTCCCTGTTCCCACTGTCCCCTGTGTTACAGCGTGGGCCAGGGCAAGATGCAGAGCTTCCTGAAGCTGCTGAAGGAGAGCAGGGGCACCTGCCCACCCCCGGCGGACCTGGTGGACCTTGCGGGAAAGCTGTGCCGGGACCTCCGGGATGACCTTGCCCAGGTGGAGCCCTTGGTTGAGGCCGTGCTGGGGAGCCCACTCCGCCTGTACCTACTGGACAGAGAGGATGTGGTCCTGGTGTGTGTGCTTGTCCTGGCCCGGAAGGAGCAGCACCAGGCAGCCTGCAGGGTCCTGGAGGTAGGGTCAGCTTGCGGGTGGGGGAGGGGGGTGCCCAGAACAGGGGAGCCCAAAAGTCAGCCAGAGTCCGAAGCCCGAAGGGAAAACCTTCTCTTCCCCACCTCCATTCACTCAGCTCTGGTTAGCCTGGTGATCTGATGTAAAAACATTCATTTATCATATAGGCAGCCCTGTGCCAGGCACTCAGTTAATGAAAAGAGAGTCAACACTCTCGTCAGTGGGACAGACGGGGAATCAGTTCAGGACTTTAGTCCTTTATCCAAAACTCTGAAAACTAAGAGTATCTTTGAAACTCATCTGGTGCAACATTGAGCCTGAACTTATTTGGCAGCAAACCCTGCCCTGTGTTGGTGAGAAGCTATTTATGGTCTTTCTTTTCCACGAACTGTGTCTGTTTTGCTTCATAAAGAAGAGTATGTCTGATTATAGGATGTGGCCCTAGATCATGCTGTGGCAGCACAAGAAATGTATCTCCTGTCACTTCCCCAAATCTAAAAAATCTTGAATTCCAAAATCCATCTGGCCCAAAGAGTTTTGAATAATGGATTGTGGGCTTCTTCCTCCCTCGCTCCCTCACATTGGTTAAGAGCTACAGCTGCTAACCAAAAGGTTGGCAGTCGAATCCAACAGCCACTCCTTGGAAACCTAATTGGGGCAGTTCTACTGAGCCCCACAGGGTTGCCATCAGTCAGAATCGACGCGATGGGGGCAGGTTTGCTTGGGTTCATTTTTCACCTCGTAATACAATCCATGAATAACTTATGTTGAGTCTGCCTTCAGAAACACCTCAGTTCCATCCTGTTCTTTCTGTGCTATGTCCTCCTGGCTGCTCTCTTATACTCTCTCCTGACCCCTCCAGTCTATTCTTCACGCAACAGCCAGAGGGGTTTTTATATATACAGATGGGACCCTGGCACACACCCGCCGCATGGCTCTGGTCCCTGTGGCCACCCTGCCTGCCGTTCAGTCCCGTCTTCCCTGGTTTCCTCTGCAGTGGCTGTGCTGGGTTCCTTTCTGTCCTAGATCTAGATATTTGCCATCTCATGACCTTTGCATGTACCCTTCCTTCTGCTGGGCCCTTTTTGTGCATGGTTCCCTCTGACCCTTCAGGGTTCTGCCAAGTGACACCACCTCCTGCAGCTTTTCCCTATGAATTTGTGTATCTGCGTATCACCTTTTCCCTCACCACACTGTAAGCCCCATGAGGGAGGGGCCGTTCAGTCCTCCCCACCCTAGGGACCACTGGCACACAGGATAGCACCTGGGTTTGGCAGGGCTTGAGCTTTTCAAATCTGTCAGTACGACTGAATGACGTGAGAAACATGGGAACACATCCTTAGAGCTGTGAGTGCTGCTGTGAAGGCAGTCAGTGGGGTGACGATAGAGAGTTCCAAGAGAGGGCTCGAATACCCAGTCAGGGTCCAAGACCTCTGGAAGCAGAGGTGCAAGCTAGGCCCTGAGAAGTGTCTGAGCTGTGCTCCAATACGAGCCCAGTGACTGCATCCTGGTGGAGACGAACGGCAGACTGGCCCACAGACACACGTGCAGCAGACAACTCTGGGTGGGGCCTTCAGCACAAGGCCAGGCAGGATTCCAGGACTTTCCTGATGTGGAGAAAGATGAACATTGTTTACATCGAGACCCTGAGAACATTACTCAAAATCATTGAGTCAAAGGGTGGCCTCGTCCAGATGATTCAAGTTACGTGAATGGCAACAGCCTCACAGGAGAGGCCAGTGACGGGAGCCCTGATTCTGAAGGTCCAGTTCTGTGCAGCAGGTTCTTCTGACCCAGAGGGGAACCCCTGTCCCACCCAGTGCAGGAGTCACCAGGCACCTGACAACTGGCCCTCCTGAAACGTTTGTGTGCTGACCTCCTGTGCATCCTGGGAGGGCTGCAGGGTCTTAGGGGCATGAGGGCTGGCACCCTGAGTGACTGGCTACCCAGGGTCACACCACAGGGCTGGCAGGGATTTCCACCGTGGCCATCTAACTCCAGGGTCCACTGGTGAACAGTGAGAGCGGGATTGGAACCAGGGCCCTATTCTTCTATAGATGCCTCGGCCTGTGCAGGGGTCGGGCTGGTCCAGGAGGGTAGGCCCCAGGTGCCCCCAGCCCAGGCAGCCGTGGCTCAGCCAGGCTCTCCTCAGCAGGACTGTCGGGTGCCTGGAGGAAGCTTGGAGCTGGTGCAGCTCTGGAATGACATACACTACCGTCTGGCCATGAGGAAGCTGGGTGTGGTCATGCTGAGCCCCGTGCAGAAGTTCCGCTGCAGGAAGAGGTATGTTTACTCACGCAGACCCTGTGGGGCACTCCAGGGATCAAGGTGGGGTCCAGGCAGCGCAGAAGAAGGAAAATAGGGTGGCACCGGTCAGATGGAGCGCAATGGTAACAGAGGGCTGGTGTGAGCGACCTCTTTACGAACCTCTGGTATAGGCTGAGAGTGGTCAGGCTTACCCTGAGTGGTGACCAGGGCTGGCCAGGCTGGGGACATCATCCCTGTGTCAGCAGGGGAGGAGGGAGCAGTCTCCAGGACCACAGGGAGGCTGGCTGCAGGGAGGCGGGCTGAGTGTCCTGACCTTGCTCTCCTCCGCTGACACTCCCCAGGCCTTGCCAGATGAGGGCTCCGTGGGAGGGCTGCTCTAGGACAGAGGGTCAGCACAGGCTGTGGGCCCTGGAGGGAGGCCTCAGCAGGGGGCCAGGAAGAGGGAGGGAGATGCACAGAGCATTCATCTGCTAATGGGGATGCTTCAGTAGAAGAAATTTTCATGGTGAAAGAGGGAATAAAGGCAGGAGATCAACCTCCAGTCAGGCCTGGCTGGGAACCAGCATTCCAGGCGGAGCCTAGACTGAGTGCCCTGCATGTCAGGGTCTCAGTGAGAGTCTTTGGTGACAGGCCATGGAATCCTGGAGGGGCCAGGTGGCTGTGTTGGAGGAGCTCAGGGACTCACCGCAAGTGTGGGTAGTGTTGAGGGCTCCTGGGTCACACTGTGGCAAGGGATGGCCAGAACATGGGGCAGAAATGCTGGCACACACCACCAGCCTGGAGACACACCTCAAGCATGGGTGCTGTCCAGGGGGCCATGCTGTGGGAGAGGGACAGTCATATAACCTCAGCACGCTCTTGTTCTGCGTCTGCACGTGGGGCTGGGGAACCCCTGGGGTCCCTGCAGTCCGGAGCTCCTTCTGTGTGTCCTCATTTCTGTGGGGAGAGAAGAGTTTCTCATCTTCCCAAAACCAAAGACAGAGAGGCTCCACCAGGAGAAGACCTGGGGCATCACTTCCTTGGAGGACAGGGACTGGGTAAAGGCGAATTCGGGGGTTTTGTTCTGAGACCTCCTCCTTCTGTCCTCATCCAGGAACCCACCACCGCCCTCCCTCTGTCCCGAGGGCCTGAGGAGTCGGAACTTCCCCAGGGAGGTTCGACAGAAGCTGCAAGACTTTGCCTCAGGCGTGAGCACCAACCCCAACAAGGCGCAGCGGGTAAGAAGAAGCCAGCCCCTCGTGTAGCACCTCAGACATCCTGAGTGTCCCCCATCTGCCACGGTGAGGGTGGACTGGGCTCCCCTCAAGTTCACTGGGGACGGAGGGCCTTGTGGGCCCACAAGGCAGTCCCTGCACTGTGGGGCTTGCTTCTCAATGGGAACCCACCCTCAACAGTCATGTGGCCATGGTGGGAGGGCACAGTCCATTCTCCCTCAGGGGTTCATCCCCCGGGGCTGCCCAGAGCAAGTGCTCAGCAGATACTCCTCTAGCCAAGATACAGGACCAGGTCTTTGAGGGATCAGGGCAGACTCGGGGCCCTTCTCAGTGGGAATGATGGTTGGGAAGCCCTCTGTGCCTCTTGGTGTGGAAGCAGGCACAGGGCTCTGTTGTCTCCACAGGAGACCTTGTCGTCAGAGACAAGCCTATCGGAGGAGCAGGTCTACAACTGGTTTGCCAATTATCGCCGGAAACGAAGAGCCCTTCTCCAGCACGTAGAACTGGCTGAGGGGAAGGCAGCACAAGGCCCTGATGCCTGGGGGAGGGGTCTGGATCCCCCTTGTCCCTCAGGGGACCCCCATGCAGACCCTTGGTGTAGGGACAGGTCTCAGAGTTCAGGTGAGTGGCCCAAGGGCCCAGCCTCCTGTGGTTTAGGGCAATATTGGACCCCCAATTTCCCCCCACTTCCCACTATGTCCAGGGTTGCTCTGGTCAGGCAGGCGGCCCCTCAGCAGGGATGGGGCTCACCCAGTGGTGAAAGCTAACAGTCAGGCTATAGGTGGGACATTTTTCATCAGGGAGTGAGGTTGCTGAGGCTGATGCTGGGCACGGGATAGGCTCAGGGGTTTGTCTGTGGCGCTGAGCCTAGCCATAGGTTTATAGCCTCCATTGTGCACTGAGATCTTACGGTGTGGCCAGGGAAGGAATTGACTGGTGACAGCATCATGTGGCTGGAGGGAAGGGATTGGCAAATAAATCTAGGGGCCAACTAAGCACCAGGGTTTGGACTGTCCTGTGTTCTATGGAATGCTGGTTCAGACTAAAGAAGGACAAAGACACAAAGAACATTGGGGTTAACTCTTACTTTCTGGGAAGCACAGCTAAAGGCTGAGGGAAGGAGGCCATGGACTCAGGGCACCACCAAGCCTCCCCCAACTGACTGTGCTCTGCTATAATCAGGACGTGAGGAAATGGGGCCTCCATGGTCCCCAGAGACCACTAAAGGATTGTGGGCACCGCTGGTTCCTGCCCTGGGCCTTCCTGGAGACAAGAGGTTCTCAAAGCCACTGGCTCCCAGGTACTGAGACCCCACAGCTGCATGACCAGCTCACCTGTCTGGCCTCCTCCTCTTCCCCAGGGATAGGAGACATGGCCCCCTGACACTGGGGCCCAGGGTGATGAGAAGAGAGATAGCCATGGTCCTAGGGGTCAAGGGGAGGCACAAGCAAGGGATCACATCAGGGACAGTTGAGGCAGCAGCACCCCCTCACCCTGAGCTTGCTCCCTAGAGCCTGACTTCCTCTGTAGCCTAGAGAGTAAGGGAAACAGACTCAGAGAGAAGGAAAAACCTTGCTAGCCTGCCTCTGAAATACAATCCCGTGGTCACTATAGTCTGTTATGGTGTTTTGTGTTTTTTTTTAAATGTCATTGAGAAAAAAAACGTCATTACCAACATTTTGTGGTGTCCTGCTATGTGCTACGTGCTGTTCTAAGCAGGTTCCTTGAGCCCCAAGATTGTCCTGTGTTGAGGCAGCACTTGTATGAGAAGGTGCTGCACTCTCAGGGCTGCACACCGCAGGGCTGGGCCAGGCCTGAGTCCCCACCTAACCATGACACCACGTGTCACCTCTCTGTTCCTCCTTTACCAGTTAACATTTTGATACCTGCTGCCTGGCTGGCATCCGGGCCAGCACCATCCAGGTGTCTGACCTCGGGCAGGTTCTCACGGCCTTTCAGTGCTGAGTTTTCTCACCTGTTCAATGGGGAATAATGACAAGACCTGCTGTGTGGTGTTGTTGCAAAGAATATCTGGGTTTAGCAAAAGGCTCTGTCTTCTGTCTCAGACTCCGGGAACATTCAAGGAACATGCATCCTTTAAGTTATTATTATTCATGACTGCATGGTATTCCCTTAAGATCAGCCATCTTTTATTCACTGGGCTATAGGCACTGGCTGATCACATTGCGTTTTCAGTATTGTGGAACAGTGCTTCATTGCAGGTTGTGGTAAATAAAACTGCTACTATATTTAAGATTTCCAGAAAAAACATTTATTAACTGTCTCCTTGGGCTGACCTGTCAGAGCCTAACCACTGGTCCTTGCATCCACCATGTGGCACGAGGAGAATAGGGCCACGGTGTGATTTGTGATGTGTGGGGCCCCGTGGCCATCAGTGCCCAGGCTGAGTTGTGACCCAGATTCCCAGACTTGCTGGAGTCTCTTTCCCAACGCTGGCCAGGGGAGCCTCTGCCCACTGAGGGACAGTGTTTGCTGTGTCTACAGGTCCCTACAGGGTGGTGAGATGCACCAGGAAGGTCCTGGCCAAGATCCTGCTACCTTCACCCCAGTCTGCCCTGGCCCTGGCATCTCCCCTCTGGCTGCTGGCAGCAGTGTGGTGGACCCATCCCCAGCTGCCCCAGGGTCGTGGCTGATGTCACTTGCACTGATGTCCTCCAGCGAAGCCTCTATCCAGCCTGGGAAACCCATCCACAGCCAGGGTCTGGGCTTCAGGATGCCCTGTCCAGATGCTGTCATGACAGGTGGGTCTGCACAGGACAGAGCCATTGTTTCCTGAACCTGACACTGGCACTGACTTGATCTTGTTTGAGGGGCAGCAGTGTGGCAAGGGAGCCCTGGTGGCATACTGGTTAAGCATTCGGCTGCTAACCAAAATGTCAGCAGTTTGAGTCCACCAGTCACTCCTTGGAATCCCTGTGAGGCAGTTATTCTCTGTCTTATGGAGTCGCTATGAATCAGAATCAACTTGACGGCCATGGGTTTGGCTTTGCTTTGGGATGGTTAAATTAGCACTTAAACCTTACTTCCTCTACCTGAGAACATCTTCAGGGTTCTCCAGGAATAAGAAAATAATGGGAAGGCAAAAGTAACCTCATATACCAAATAGTTGTAAAGATCCCTTCAGTCCAAGAAGATCCTGGACAGGGGGCCCCCGGGTTCAGGAGGTCACCATGGTGGTGAACGTGGACAGAGTTGAGCTGACCTGTTGTTCTGTGTCTGAGATCAGGAGCACCTTCAACCTAGTAGACTCAGGGAAGAAACGGACGTAGATTCTCACCTTACTTCTCTCCTAAAAAACCCTAGCTCTGGTCAAATCCATGGTAGCTTGTCTTTAGTAGTGAAAGATATTTCTAGATATCCTCTGTAACGTTTTAAGTAGAGAAAAAGTCAAATGGGCAAGGTAAGCTGGTGACAGCTTAATGTAAGTGAAATCTTAGGGAAAGCCAAGGTAAAAGTTCAGTGAAAAGGGAAAAGGGCTGGGCCTCAGCCATTTCAGGCACCAACTAGGAAAGAAAACAATGATTGTGTGGATTGCACATCTCTCACAGGTTAGCGGGAAGGAGTTTGTGGCAGAGTCCCATGTGTGGTCACTGGGACTGGGGTCTGGAATGAGGTCACACCTGTGACAAAGCAGAATATGAAGTCTGCAAAATTCAACCTTGTTTTGGTCTGCTGAAGCCAAGAATGAGAGAGCTGGGGAAGGCCATTGAGATCATTGGTTGTGTCCCTTTCATTCTCATGGAGCTTGTCTTTCTCAGAGAGGGGCACTGAGGCCCAAGCAGATGGAGAGCCTGGGCACCACACGTTGCCTCCTATCTGACACGGGTCCTGCTCCTTCCTCCTTGAAGTGAGTTGTGGAATTTCTTTCCTACAGGATTCACCGACATGCCCAGCGGGACCCCCCAGAGCAAGTATCTGGAGGAAGGTCCAGGTACTGGTGGTGGACACATGGAGCTACAGCCCCTGCTGCTGCCGCCGGAATCCATCTTTCCCCAAAGGTAGTCCCTGCAGAGCCCCAAGGCTTGGACGACGCTTTCTGTGGGCCACAAAGAAGGAGAATGCGGGCCCTGTCTGACAGAGTTGTGCCTGACTTGTAGACTCACCCACCTGAGACTGTGCAGATTAGACCTTTCCTTAGGGATATGTAAAAATGAGAGCAGTCCTCCCAGGCTGCTTCCTCCAAAAAAGGGTAGTTTTCCCTCAAGCAGAAGAACACCCAGAAACATCAGAGTGGACCTAGACACTGTCCTCCAGCCTGTGTCTGTGAGGCTCCTTGACTGTGCTAAACTCAGGGCTCACCTCTTCGCCAGGGTGACCCTAGGCCCCAGAAGCCTTTTCCTAGTGTTTTCTTTTCCCCAGACAAGGGACTGTGGGAGTTTCTGAGTGGCCACAAGATCCTGCTTCTGTATTCCATATTGTAGTTTTAAAGGGGTGTGGAAGGGCCTGGAACAGCCTGGGAGAGGAGTTGCTATTGATGTGGTGAATGCTGAAGACTGTTGGAAATAGAAGGAAATTAACCGAGCTGCAAGGGGTAGGAATATATCCAAGAGTGGAGTTTCTGGGTTGTATGGTAGTTCTGTGTTTAGCTTTTGAGGCACAGCCAACCTGTTTTCTCTAGCTGCTGTACCATTTTGTATTCCCACCAGCAGTGGATAAGGGACCCAGTTTCTCCACATCCTCATCCACACTTGTTGTTTTCTGGGTTTGTGTTTGTTTCTCTTTTATTTCTTTTCAATCTTAGCCTTCCAAGTGGTGTAGGAAGTGGTATTTCACTGTGGTTTTGATTTGCATATAGCCTTGATGGCACTGTTTAAAGAGTTCAGCTGCTAACAAAAAGGTCATGGAAACCCTATAGAGTACAGTCTTCCCTGTAACTTGTGGGTCATCATGAGTTGGAATTGAATCAATGGCAACTGGTAATGGTTAATGATGTTGAGCATCTTTCATGTGCTTTTTGGCTATTTGTATTCCTTCTTTGGTGAAATCCTTTGCCCTCTGTCTATTCACATTCTTTATCCATTTATTGACTGGGTTGTTTTCTTTTTGTTGTTAAGTTGTAGATGTTTTTTATAGAGTATATTCAGGATATTAAACCCTGATTCAATATGTCATTCCAGGAAATTTTCTCCCAGTTTCTACATTGTCTCTTCACTTTGCTGTTAAATTTCTTTGTTGAACAAAAGTTTTGGATTTTGTTGGAGTCCCAGTTATTTGTTTTCTCTTATGACTAATGCTTTTTGGTGTCGTATTTAAGAATTCATTGTTAATTGTAGGTCTGGAAGCAATACCCTTGGGAGTTTTAAGTCCTTATTCTGTTTTGAGTTAATTTTCGTGTACGATGTGAGATATGAGTCCAGCTTTATTCTTTTGCATGTGGAAATCCAGTAGTTCCAGCACATTTATTAAGTCTATTGCATGGACTTAGCACCCTCGTCAAAATCAGTTGAACTTACATGTATGCATTTATTTCTGGACTCTCAATTCTATTCTGTTGGTCTACGTGTCTATTATTACATCAGTACCAGACTTTTTGATTACTATAGTCTATAGTATGCTTTGGAATCAGGGCGTGTGAGTAGTCCTGCTCCATCCTTCTTCATTGAGACTGCTTTGGCTATTCGGGGCCTCTGGCAATTCCATATAAATTTGAGGACTTTATTTTTCATTTTTGCAAAGAAAGCTTATGTGAGTTCGACCATGATTACACTGAATCTGGAGCTTGCTTTGGGAAATGTTGACATCTTAATCATGTTAATTAAGTCTCCAAATCAGCGAATTCGAATTTACTTCCAAAATCCAAAAATAAAACCCATTGCCATTGAGTCAGTTCTGACTCATAGCGACTGTATAGGACAGAGTAGAACTGCTCCATGGGGTTTCAAAAACAGCTCGTGGATTCTACTACTTTTAATCTCTTTCAGCAGTGTTTTATAATTTTCATTGTGCAAGTCCTTTACATCCCTGGTTAAATTTATTTCTAGGTATTCCTTTCTTTTAGACGCTGTTGTAAATGGAATCGTCTTACTTTCCTTTTCAGAATGCTCATTGCTGGTGTATTGAAACCCACCTGATTTTTATGTGTGTGTATGTTTAACCTTAAAAAACACTGCCAACTGTTGTCCAGAGTGGTTGCCATGGTTCTACTGCCTGCTGTCCCTCATCCTCATTCTGATCTGCTTGTGACTTTGGCCTCTTTTCTTCTTTCATGCCCCAGGTCTGCTCCTTCCCTGGTATCTCTCCTGCCCTCATGTTTCTGCTGACAGGAGGCCTACGCTGACATTCTGTCTGTAATTGTCTCTGGGAGCCCACTCTGCTCTAGATTACACCACTCATCTCTTCCTAACGAATTCCACATTTTTCTTTGCCTGTCTCCACCAAAACAGAGTGCCCGAGCAGAGAAAGTTTTGTTCCTGATGAATGTCAAACACCTAGAACTGTTCCCGATATGTAGAAAATACTCAATACGCATCGCCAAATGGGTGGCTATTATTTCTTAGCATGCCTGGGCACTTGAGACAGACCCTGTCCTGACACCCAGTCTCTCTTTTAGCCCCCAAGAACCGACTCAGGACACATCCTCATTCCCTCACCCTGAGTCCACCATGGAGCTGAGCCAGCCCCAGACCTCCAGCCAGGTGAGGTCTTCCTACAGGAGAGGCTCAGCTGCTGCCTTTGGAGTGAATCAACCAGGCAAAAATGAGTCAGGTGGAAAAGAGGGCTCCTGGTTGGAAGTTGGCAAAATGGGAGCTGTGAGGGGAGGTGGATATGGAGTGCTATGGGGAGATGTTTACTACTTCTGAGTCCAGGGCTCCAGAAGTGGGTGGTGTCCATGCAAGGTCAGAAAATTCTCTGTGTTGAAAAGGCAGAGCCCCGAAGCCTGGTGGTGGAGTGTATAATGTTGTGTTTGGTTTTCCAGGTACAGTGGCCTGATGGTCAAACCTCCAGTGATGCATTTTGGGGAGCACAGATGCTCTTTGAGTTTTCAGGGGGCAGCCTGGGCTGAGGTGACTCTTGGGAGATGGCCAGCACTCCAGGAGGAACACATGTGAATTGTCTGGCTCTTCAAGACAAGTTGTGGAACTTTATCCCCAAATACAAGAAGGAATTCCTGGAGTTCTTGGCAGGGAGGTCACCTGAGAAACATGGAGGGCTTCTTGCCCACAGCTAATGTTTCAACAGTTTGATATTGGAGGCAGTATTTGAAAATGTTCAAGAGATAAGAACTGAAAGGTGGGTTTGTTCCCACTCAGGCAGTGGCAAAGCAGACAGTCCAGCTCCTGGGACAAGTTCTGTGCAGCTCAAGCCTTCCTAGAGAGAAAAGAATGTTCTAGTGCTGGCCACCTTCCCACCTTTCCTGTAGGATAAGGTAAAAACTTCTCCACCTAGTTCTCTTTGTTGTTGGTAGCATTTTGACATCTCTGTGTTCCTGAGGGCTTCTCCCTTGAATGCCAAGAGGCAAGCTGGTTGGCTGTGGCCCCAGCAGGTTATAATTCATTGTGTTTGCAGTAAAAATGTTCAATCGCATTGAATTAAAGTTTTAATGCCTTCAACTCTCCTTTTTCAACTAATTATTATACATCCTGGACATAGTTCCATAAGAGACCTTTTAATCCCTGGATAGCAGGTCATGACTTGGCTGTGGACTGATCAATCGATATATCAGTATCCTATACCCATATTGTCCCGATGCTTCATGGAGTGATCTCTGGTTGAGCCTCCGGAAAATTTTCCAAGTCCCCTTCTGGTGGTCCAGACCATCCACAGCCTGCAGGGAATGTCCATGGGGTAGGTCATTGTTATCATTATTATTCGTGATGACGATGGTGGTGGTGGTCATGCTGTTGAGTAAAATTTCTCAATGCATAGAGAACTGGAGATGATGACAGGGGTCCCATGCACACATACACACATGTAGAGCCCATGCTCTTTCCTGCATTCCCATTGGGTTCCTGCTGCTTACATGAGGCTCTGAAAATTTTCCAGGTTCCCATGTGGATGCTGAACTGATCTGCGTTGACTTGAGGATCTTGGGGAGGGTGCCCATGGCCTACCAGAACTGCCAGAGATGTTTTCTAAGTTCACTTGTGGGCCTGGCAATTGCCTTCGCCTCTGGAAAACTTTTCTTGGTGAACTGAGGTGCCTGGGAATCACTTGGGCCGGCAGGACAATGAGATAGAAATGATGGTCTCATAACATGTTTACCAAATTGGACCAGCCTCAATAAGGCCAGGTATTCACAGAGGAAATAAGGAAATGGTCCTTTTTTTCTTTAAGTCAGTTCATGAAGAGGAGAAAATTCACACCTCATCCACGTAAGTGGCACAATGTACATAGACATGCAGTGAACAGAGATGAGGAAGAGAGTAGAAGCTCTCATCTGCCTTTTTTCACTTACTGTATCTTGTAAATCATTACATATTAGTAAATATGGTAAACAAACTGTTTCTTGATTCTCCTTTGTGTGAGGAAAATTTTTACCTACTGATAGGTGTAATTGGGGGGATTTCAGAACTAAAATTAGGCACTGTATTCTAAATTTAACTGAAATCTCACTGCTACACTCCTGATAAACATTAGGTTTCTATTGAAGTTTACCATGTGAATGACAAAGCTCAGCACTTGTTATGTTAATAGTGCTCCAGCAGCCTGCCTCAGAAAAAGCCTCACTGAGCTGATAAATAAATTAGAACATATAGATGAACATGTTGTTTTAACTACCTTAAAAGAATTTCCTCAGCAGACACAAAGACTTTATCCCTTTGTCTCTGAGCTAAATAAGCAGAGTTTGCTTTTCAAAAGACTTAGATTTGAAATTGATCTGACCTTTACACCTTCCTAACTAATGGTCAGTTCTGTATCCAAAGATTCCAATTAAGTTGTCCCAGCTGCAAACATATCGTTAAACTTTCATGTTGAAATTGTTTGTACTTTTCATTGTGGAAATATTTCCTTAGTTAAATTATATAAAAAATGAGAGATCTGTGTGAAACTGGAAACTGACGTGAAGGTTCACAGTTAATTGCCTCCTTGTAAAATTTCTTCCCCCTTCAATTGCTTTGATGTAGAGGGTTATCTGTATTCACTTTACTTGTTAAATATCTTTGTTCTGTCTGCAAGGCAGAGCATACTGTTAGAGTTGATCTGAATGCATTCTCTCCTGCGGAATCATTCCTTCAATAAAATTTTTGTTTAAATATCAAATTGGATTGTCGGTCTGGTGACTCCACTAGGACACCTTATACAGCTGTATTCTATAGTGCATATAGCGTTCTACCCCTAGGAGATCGTATTGACCCCATACAAAATAAACCAAACCCTCTACCGTTGAGTTGACTCATAGTGATCCTACAGGATAGAGTAGAACTGCCAGATAGAGTTTCCAAGGAGTGCCTGGCAGATTCAAACTGCCGACCTCTTGGTTAGCAGCCATAGTGCTGAACCACTAAGCCACCAGGGTTTCCATTGACCTCATGACTTTCAAATCCACTATAGGGTGATGATCTACAAATTCTTGGTTAGAACCCAGAAAACTACCTCAGTTTTATCCCTAGCTATGCACTGTTCCCCAAACTTTGATATCTCTAAACATTTAAATCTATCATGTCCAGAAGAAATCTTTTGGTAAGTTTTTCAAGCTTGTTTCTCTGTGGTTTTCAACATGGTGGAGAATGGCTCTGGTGAGCATGCTGTCACTGTCACCTGAATTTTAGAAGTCACCTTTGTTTCTCCATTCCCCTCATCTCATAAATCTGATCCACCAGCAATTCTTGGCAGCTCAGGCTCCAAAGGACACCTCAAGGCTGCCCACTTTTCCCACCTGCACTACTGCCATTGTTCCTCACCCTGACCACTGTAGAAGCTTCCTGACCAGTCCTCTGTACTTGTTGTGCTCAAGTTATCCTGACCTGCAGTCAGTTCCTGGCACATACTTTTTCTTGTCTCAAGACTGTCACCACATTCCAGAAAACCAAGTCTGTTTCAGATGAAATCAAACAGGTTTATTCCAAGCAAAGATCACAGTTAGAACTGGGAACAGCACGTATCATTGAGGTGAGACAGTGACGTCTAAAGAGGGGGTCTGAATCAGGGATAGTTATACTACTGCAGCAAGGATCAGCCATAGGTTATTCACGAGTGGGTGCGTCTCCGATTAGGGGGGTGGAAGGTGGGATCCTTCTGAGGTGGGGTAAGTGTACCTTACTGGTTTAGAGGGTATAGGTGTAAGACACTGCTTGGTTTTTAATTATTAATGGCTCAAATTAGAGATTACATAACTCTCACAAGATACTTAAATAATCATCACAAGATGTTTACATGCAGAATCTTTGTCTACCTTGCAAAAAGACCTTGCTGACAACAGCACTCAGCACCCTTCCTGAGTATGTGTATTTTGAGGGGTGCAGAAGGTCACATCCTGGTTTTGACCACCGAGCAAAAACATATTTTCCTCAAAAACATAGCTGTTAATCTAGAAATTCAGATCAAAATTAGCATGGTGAACATATTATGCCTGTGTCTCACAGATCACACTAAAAGTTTTCTTTTCCCAAGACAATTCCCTTCTTTTAAGCACTTGGCTGCTAACCAAACAGTCAGCAGTTCAAATCCACCAGCCACTCCTTGGAAACACTATGGAGTAGTTCTACCTTGTCCTAAAGGGTCATTATGAGTCAGAATTGACTCAACGGCAACAGGTTTGAGCTGCCATCCCATTAACAACATCGTTACTTATTTGTTCCATGGTGGCTGAATGATTTTGAGTGGGTTCCTAATATCAGGGATGCCTACCAATGCAAGATACCTCAGAGAAAAGCCCGTCCATCTCCAGATCTCTCTATCACTGGGTTGTCAATGGAGTCTCTCTTTATTCTCTTTTTCTCTAGTAAATTTAAATCACTGGTGTAATGTATACTCTCACTGTATGAAGGAATATCTAGGAGGATACCTATATGTCCCAAGGTACATCGGCCCATCATGTTCTATCCATGTAAACAAGGCCATACCCAAGTGTACAGCTTATTGCTTGTGTCTGGCTTATTTGTGGTGAGATAATCTCCCCCCCAACATAAAAACACATAACTATAGGCGTATAGATCACTTGTTTTGGTTATAATTATGTGGGAAGGGGATATTTTGATTTACTTGCATAAGCTAAGGTTCCACTTGGAAATTGTTACAAATGGATAACTGTCCAGAGACTGGTACAAAGAAGGGGAAAGTCATTCCTTTTATAGTCAGTGAATTCTTTTGCCTTACTTGATAAAATCTCAAAGTATCTGTGGAATTTTCCATGTTGGAATGAAATGCTGATTCAGCAAACATGAACACCCGTAAGTTTTGTAAAAACACTCTAAACCTCTGCATGACCTGGTCAGGTGTTATAGATTGGCTTAAATTAAAACATGCCTTCTGCAGTGATCCAGGAGGGTGCCATAGTCTAACATGTATGGCTCACTTAAGGGTGATGTTGAGGTTAATGGTTGCATTGGGTATGAAACTATAATTTAATATCGTAGATGCTAAAGGATCAGAATTAGCAAGACTGCATTTGGGGGAAGAATAACAAATCGAACATTTAGGGAGATTACCTGTACTAGCTACTAAAAAAAGAAGGGACAATCTAACAAAGGCATTTTTGTGCCAGATGTCAACTTGAATTATGAATAATCTTAGAAAGATACCTGAGATAAGCTTCATAGTGTAAGAAAATTGTCCAAAAGAGATATATAAGTGCTACTGGCGTGCAGTACTACTCTGTTATATAGGGTTGCTATGAGTCAGAATCAACTCGATGGCAATGGGTGTTTTTTTGGGGGGGGGCGGTTAGCATGCAAATAATAGCTATAATGAAATAAAATCCTCTGGTAAGTAACATGTGAGTATGTGGGACTAAATTTGTATCCCTCTTATGACCATGAACAAGAACAACAAAACAAATAGCTAAAAATCTTAGTAAGAAAAGATATAACAAGGTTTCAAAATTAGTAGAGTCCATGAACTACTTAATCGAATACTCCCAGCTTAAGAATCAGGGAAATCTTAAAGGTGATCAAAATTAAATGTAAAGCTGTGACTAGTAAAATTTCATCTTTCATGCAAAGGTAATTATTCCTGGTGTGCTGCATGGTGGTGGGTGCTGCAGATAAACAAATGTCTAGGTCCACAGGATAATATACATGGCATCACTTCTAATGTTTGAAGGACAATTGTGAGACTAATAGATGCAATGAATAGAGTGAAAATTACTCTATGAATTCCAACAGATTTCATACACACCTGATCCTGACATGTTGGGCAGAAGCTGTCTGCTTAGCTGTCAGCTGCTTCTTCTCCTGGCCCTTTTTAAACTTCAGTTTGAGGGCTTCCATGGGTTGCATGGTCCACTCAGGGGTTGTGGCCTTCCTTAACTGGGACAAGTGCACCCAAGCTTTTATTCCTTGTAAGATTGCAGCATATGGATTACTAAGATAAACTAATAAGGATCCGTCTATCATGGTTCGTCTCTTCCAGTGTATATAGTATATATAGTTTCCGGAGGGATAGGCATTTCAGTGGGCTCCACAGGCTTTTCCTGATTGTAAGATTTTTAAACTAGGATTGTTATAAGCCTGGGCACAATGGATTAGGGCCTTAGAGTTTTTAAAAAGCTAGCTTGTATAAAGTTGGAATCAAACTATGCCAACCCATGGGAAAGGGCCAAATGGCATCCAGTGACAATTTCATGTGGGATCAGCTTGTGTGGACTAAAAGATGCTGACTTTAGATTTAATAGGACTGTGGGTAGCATTTATACCCAGTCCTAAAAAATGGGATAGCTTTGCCAATTGATTTTTAATTATACTGTTCGTTCTCTCAGCTAAACCCATGTACTATGGATGGTACAGGAAGGTAGCCTCTGAAATACAGGAAAACCATTGCATAACTCCTTTTTGATTTGTCTGGATGAGGGGGTGTCTTGATCACTGAAAAGTGTTCTTGGGGCACCCAAGCTAGGGATGATGTTCCCTAAAAGCTTTTTGACTGCAAATGATGCTGTGGCATTCTGGCTAGGGATAGTCTCAACCCATTGTAAATATCTACAAATTATTACTAAAACAAATTTATATCTACCAGAGGGCACCAAGTGAATAACTCAATCTGCCATTCAAACACTGGCCCAAGAGGTAAGGGGTACCTTCCCAAGGGAGGTACACAGCCTAGACCAGCATTAAATTGAGAGCATATGGACCAATGTCAGGTGATACGGTCAACTGCACCCCAAAAGTGTCCCCACCATTCCTTTGATAAGATGTCTGCAAGCTTGTCTCATCCCTGGCGATTAGTGCCTGCACGGTTACAGAGAAAGGACCATGTAAGGACATGGGGAGGACTGGCTTCCAATGGTGAGGTTTAGGTTTTCCACTGGGTAATTCCCAGATTCAAGAGATGCCATTATAATGGTGTCCTTTTTTCTTCCAGTGGTCTTTTTATTCACCTGAAACCAATCATTGCTGACACTTTAATTGTGCTATATTGGGTCACTAGTGGTGGTGTCCTGAACATAAAGATTCCCATCTGTATGTCTTATATCAGAGAGGCCACTTAGAGTGAATGCAACCACACTCCCAAGGAAACTCCCTGTCAACCAATTGGCTGTTCACAGCAGATCTCATCATGGAAATGATCTCATTCTATCAAATCTCATCATGGAAGTGATCACATCATCATGGACTGCCAGACTACACCCTAACTGCCAAACCACTCAGGATCATGGCCTAGCCAAGCTGATGCACGCGCTTAACCATCGTAGCCAGGCTTCACTGCCTTGACATCAATGTGCAGAGCAGAACAATGCTCCTGCTTCAGAGGCAAGTCTCCAAATGGCTGGCTTGGGCAGCCGCTGAAGTCCCATCAGCCCTCTTTGGGGCTGGCCCTGCCCATGGCACCACCTCCACTGGTGCTGAGCCCTTACTACCCCCAAAGTCTGACCTGCTCCACCACATGCCTTGCTCCCTCCAGACCATACCACCACCTCCTCTCTCCCTCCCCTTTCCCACTGGCTACCACATTCAACAATCCATCCCCAGTCACCAGCCAGATCTCCAGGCTGAGAGTCTGGCCACCTCCACTCACAGCTGACTACAATGAACCCCTCTCTGTGTTAGCCATTTCCCTTCCTAAAACACTCGAAGCGGGTCTGCTCTTGCATGTCTGGCATAAACCCAAAGACAGTGGTACTGAGTTGAGGCTTTGTGAACATGGTAGTCTTTTTTTTTTTTAATTGTGCTTTAGGTGAAAGTTTACAGCTCAGGCTTATTTCTCATTCAAAAAACTACACGCATATCATTTTGTGACATAGGTTGCAATCCCCACAATATGACAGCTCATGTCCCTTTTCCACCGAGGCTTCCTGTGTCCATTCACCCAGTTCCTGTCCAGTCCTGCTTTCTCATCCTGCTTTCACACGGGAGCTGTCCATTTGGTCGTATATACTCCATTGACCTAAGAAGCACCTTCCTCAGGTATGTTATTTTTTGTGTCATAGGCCTGTCCAATCTACTGGAATCCATCAAGTGACCAGGTAACCTTTTTCTTCTTCTTCTTGCTACCTCTGACATCCCTGTGAGGGCAAAGGTTATTGCCAGAGTGATGGCCACCCAAGTGGGGATGTCCTTGGCAGGATCCTTCAGGGAGTGTCCTTCTTGCTCCCAGTGGTCCTTTGCCACCCCATTCCTGGGTTTCGACTTGTAAATGACTACTGCGTCAGTGGGCAGGGCCAATTCTATTACACTGATGATGAAACTGGGCTTCCTGAGGTCTCAGGCTTGGAGGATTTTCCACTTCTGTAATGTCATTTGTTCAGTGGCTGTTTCTTAGTTTTTCAAACACCGGTGTCAGCTTCCAAGCACAGTAACGCCTGTTATCATAGCACAAGAAAATGACAGTTTGTGCTGGCATGTAATAGATGCATAACAAATATTTGTTGAATGAATCTAATGCTTAGAGTTCCCTCCCAACCTGTTTATATTATGCTCACTCGCTGTTCGTTGTTACTATTTACCTTTTCCCATTTATGCAGGTTATTAAAAAACAAAATCATTTTTACTCATTCTCAGTTGTCTATACTTATCTACAGCTGTTTGTTTCACTTTGTTTTCCCCAGTGCTGGAAATTTGAGTACAAATAATTGAGAGATTACTTAAATTCATATGTGATCTCCTAACTTTCATGAACAACTTCATGGCATGGCATTTTAAAGATAATTTTATACTATGCTAGTATTGTGTTGTTATTTATAGTGTAATTGTTTTTATTTCTAGAAAACACCTGGGAAATTGATCATGTAGACTGGCATCAGGAAAATCACAGCAATCTGGAGAGTGTGGCAAAATGTTAAGAATGTATGCCATTTTGAAAAGTGTCTTCTTAGTAGACATCATGATTCTTCAAGAAAATCGTAAATGTGACACACGTGGAAAGAGTCGGAAATATAATATAGATTTTACTAGTAATTACGCTGGAAAGAATCCTAATGGGTTTCATGTATATAAGGAACCATTTATTTACACTAAACATGAGGGTATTCTTATTGAATTTAAATACTACGAAAGTTAATCTGGAAAAAGTATTAATAGGAAGTCACAACTCCTATCTCAGAGAAGATGTATGGGAGAAAAGCCCTCTGAATACAGTTACTTTGAGAAAGCCTTCAGCGTCTAATCATACCTTGTAGTGTGCCAGCTAACTCATGCAGAAGAGAAACTGTACAAATGTAGTCACTGCAGGACAGAGTTCAACAGCAAGTCACAAAACATTGTACATCAGAGAACTCATGCAGGAGAGAAATTCATGAATACGGTTAATATGGGAAAATTTCCAGTTTCAATTCACAAGTTGTTATGCATCAGAGAATTCACACAGGTGAGAATTCCAATGAATGTCGTGAATGTGGGAACGTCTTCAGCAGGGAAGATCAGCTCATTTCACATCAGAGACCTAATTTAGGGGAGAAACTGTTGGTTGTCATGAATGCAGGAGAGCCTTTACATTCAAGTCACAGTTGATCATACATCAGGGAGTTCACAGTGGAGTGAAACTCTATGTCTGCATTCAACGTGGGCAGGCCTTCAGTTTGAAGTCACAGCTCATTGTACATAAGAGAAGTCACACAGGAGTGAAATCATATGGATGCAGTGAATATGGAAGTGCCTTCAGAATCAGTCATACCTCATTATACATATGAAGACTCACACAGGAGAGAACCCACTTGAATGCAATGAATGCAGGAAATCCTTCAGTTTCAATTCACAAATGAGCATGCATCAGAGAATTTACACAGGAGAGAATCCTCATGAATGCAGCACATATGAGGGGGAAAAAAAACTCTCTTCCTATCAGAGAACTCATCCTGGGGAGAAAACTTATGAATGCAATGATTGTGGAAGCCCTTTAGCAGCAAGTCACATATAATTATGTACATGAGAAACCATTGTGGGGATAAACCATATGGATGTAGCAAATGTGGAAAACTCTCGATTTGGGAGTCACTATGCATTGTACATGAGCGAACTCATGCAGAGGAAATCCCATATGTCTTAGTCATCTAGTGCTGTTATAACAGAAACACCACAAGTCGATGGCTTTAACAAGCAGAATTTCCAAAGCTCTTTAGCTCCACTGGTAAGTGCTTGGAGGCACCCCACTCACCAGTAAACGCCATCTGGAAGGCACTCAACTCCGAGGCTCCAGTGTTGTCTCACACTGTTCTCCTGGTTCTGCTGCTTCCTGTTCTCTGCTGCTGCAGGCTGTCTGCTACTGCTGCTTCTCTGCTTCTGCTTCTCACTATCTGCCCCATCTCCAGTATTAACAGATCTGCTCATTGACTTCTGACTCTTCTATCCATTCACAGTTTCAAAACTGATCCCCATTTTAGGTATCTGTTGGAGCGGCACCCCACTCCCAGCACCAAGTTCTGTCTTAGTCATTTACTGCTGCTGTAAGAGAAATACCACACGTGAATGGCTTTAACAAATAGAAGTTTATTCTCTCACAGTCTAGTAGGCTAGAAGTCTAAATTCAGGGCTTCAGCTGCAAGGGAAAGCTTTCTATGTCAGCTCTGGAGGAAGGTCCTTGTCATAAATCTTCCCCTGTACTAGGAGGTTCTCAGACACAGAGATCCTCAGGCCAAAGGACTCACTCTGCTCCCAGTGATGCTTTCTTGGTGGTATGATGACCCCAAGTCTCTCTGCTCACTGCTCTCTTTTATATCTCAAAAGAGATTGGCTTAAGACTATTTAAACAATATAACTGCAGCTAATCCGTCTCATTAACATCATACTGAAGGAATTTACAACATGCAGGGAAATCTCATCAGATGACAAAATGATGGAGAATCATACAATACTGAGAATCATGACTTAGCAAAGCCGACAAATGTTTGGGGAGGGGGGATACAATTCAATCCATGACACTGCGTAAATACAGTCTATGTGAGAAATCATTCGGTGGGAAATTACAGCTTGTACATCAGAGTAAAGACCCAAAACAGAACTCTACGGATGCCTTGAATGAGAAAAAGCCTTCATTAGGAAATCTCAACTCATGGTACACCGTGAACCTCACTCAGGAGAGAAGCCCTACAGATGCAGTGAATGTGGAAAGATCTCTAAGAAATCAATTCTTAGTGCTCATCAGAGAACTCATACAGGACAGAAACCCTGTAAATGCACTGAATGTGGGAAAACCTTTTGTTGGGAGTCACAGCTCATGCATCAGAGAACTCACAGAGATAGGAAATGTATTAATGAATTAAAAGTGAGAAACTGTCTCAAGAGTCAATTTACAGGAAATACTAATTCATACAGAAGGGAAACTGTACAACTGGGCTCATTTCATTACAAACCAGAAAACTTACACTGAACAGAAAACTTATGAAGCAGGGAATATGTAAGGGCCATCCAGAAAAATGTATTCTATACATATAAAAAGCACACAAGGTAGAAATATGAGTACCATGGATGTGGTACAGCCTTTAGCTTATAGCTCATTTAACATCAGAAATTTCACAAAGGAACTGTATGAATTCCATGGAGGTGGGAAAGTTTTTAGCAAGTCAGATCGTCTAACAACTTATGCAGGTAAATAACCATATGAACAAAATAATTGTTGGAAAGTTACAATTAAATATAAAATTCAAAAGGAGGAAACTCAATCTTGAAGTACATAATTTATTTAACCCTATGAAAAATCTATCCAAAAAATTATTAATAATACTTTTTAGGAATGATGATATAAGAATGGATCAAATAAGGTAACACCTTCAGCAAGAAGGTTCACTTCACCAATTACCAAATTCATTCTGAAAATACCTATTATTTTAACTAAATTTAAAAAGAATTCTCTGCAGAAAAAGTACAAAGAAAATAATGCTTTAGATGTTCCAAAATTTAAAATAAAGATTAGAGAAATTACTCATATATGTGAGACATGTTCTTAATGGAATATGAATATTTTGAAGTGTGTGAATAAATGTAATAATTAGGAAAACAGAAAGAAAAAATATCTTAGGAACTACAGGGATAATTTCATGTCTATCAGTTTGTTGTACTGTGGTGGCTTGCCTGTTGCTCTGATAATGGAAGCTTTGCCATCATTATTTCAAATACCAGTGGGGTAACCCTTGGTGGACAGGTTTCAGCACAGTTTCCAGGCTAACCAAGAAGGATCTGGCAGTGTATATCTGAAAAAACTGGCCAGTGAAATACTTATTAACAGAAACAAAACATTGTATGATAGAGTGCAGGAAGATAAACCTCTCAGGTTGGAAGGCACTCAAAGTATGATGGGGGAAGAGCTTCCTACTCAAAGTAGAGTCAACCTTGATGATGTGGATGGAGTCGAGCTTTCGGGTCCTTCATCTGCCTATGTGGCACTACTCAAAATGAGAAGAAAAAGCTGCAAACATCCTTAATATTTGAAATGTGGAATGTACAAAGTACGAATCTAGGAAAATTAGAAATGTAATGGAAAAGAAATGGAATGCATAAACATTGATATCGGAGGTATTAGTGAGCTGAAATGGACTGGTGGTGCCAGCCATTTTGAATCAGACAATCATATGGTCTACTATGCTGGCAAAGACAACTTCAAAAGGAGTATCGTTGCATTCATCATCAAAAACAACATTTCAAAATCTATCCTGATGTACAATGCTATCAATTGTAGAATAATCTTCATATGCCTTCAAGGAAGACCAGTTATTAGGACTATTACTCAAATTTATGTACCAACCACTAAAGCCAAAAATGTAGAAATTGAAGATTTTTACTAACTTTTGAAGTCTGAAATTGATCAAACATGAAAATCAAGATGCATTGATGACGCCTGGCCATTGAAATGATAAAGTTGGAAATAAATACAGATGGGTGGTTGGAGGACATGGCTTTGGTGATAGAAATGGCACAGGAGATCATGTGACAGAATTTTGCAAGACCAACGACTTCTTCATTGCAAATACCTTTTTTGAGCAACATAAACACCAACTATAGACTTGGACCTCACCAGATGGAATATACAGGAAACATATGGACTATATCTGTGGAAAGAGAAGATGGAAAAGCTCAATGTCATCAGTCAGAACAAGGCCAGGGGCTGACTGTGCAATAGACCATGAATTGCTCCTAAGCATGTTCAAGTTGAAGTTGAAGAAAATTAGAATAAATCCACAGGAGCCAAAGTATGACCTTGAGTATATCCCACCTGAATTTACAGACCATCTCAAGAACAGATTTGATGCACTGAACACTAATGACTGAAGACCAGACGAGTTGTGTAATGACATCAAGGACATCATTCGTGAAGAAAGCAAAAGGTCATTAAAGATCGGGGGAAAAAAAGACCAAAATGGATGTCAGAAGAGACTCTGAAAGTCACTCTTGAACATAGAGTAGCTAAAGCAAAAGGAAGAAATGATAAAGTAAAAGGCATGAACAGAAGATTTCAAAGAGTAGCTTGAGAAAACAAAAGTAACGTGTTATCATAAAATGTGGAAAGGCCTAGAGATAGAAAACCGAAATGGAAGAACATGCTCAGCATTTCTCCAGCTGAAAGAACCAAAGAAAAAATTCAACCCTAGAGTTGCAATATTGAAGGATTCTGCACAGAAAATATTAAACTATGCAGGAAGCAACAAAAGAAGATGGAAGGAATACACAGGTCACTATATCTAAAAGAACTGGTTGATATTCATCCATTTCAGGGGTTAGCATATGGTTAAGTATATGGAGCCAGATGGGAGTAGTTTGAGCCTTAAACACATGCTCTACAAGCAGAGTGACTCTAGACCTTTGACTGTACTTCTCTGACGGGCATTCTTGTGATTTGAAACTGGCCAGATACCCACCTAGTAGAATCGTTGTGTTAGGCGACCTCAGTGGTGTCTGGCACGGGTTCAATACATAGCATTCCGTTGCTGGGCTCCTATCCTCCACCCCACTCCTGACTTAGGACAACAGGAAAGAGGAACTGCAGTTGCTGAAGAGGGGCATTTCTGGGTGCAGGGCCACTGCCCAGCCACCTCCCAGCCAGAGACAAAAGAAAAAAGTCAGTAATACTGATCTCACCTTTGATCAAAATGTTGACGTTTTGCTCATCAGATTCGTAGCCATTAATTTTGATTTCTAAAAATATTGTGTTAGATTATTATTTGTCTTTTTTGTTGTTGTTAGGTTCCATTGACTTGGTTTCCACTCATAGCCACACTATAGATAACAGAATGAAATACTGCCCAGTCCTGCACCATCCTCACAGTCTTACTATGTTTGAGTCCATTGTAGCAGTCGCTCTGTCAGTCCATCTCCTTGAGGGACTTCCTCATTTTTGATAACCCTCTACTTTACCAAGCATAATGTCCTTCTCCAGGGACTGGTCCCTCCCGATAACATGTCTCATCATCCTCGCTTCTAAGAAGCATTCTCCCTGTACTTCTTCCAAGACAGATTTGTTGTTCTTCTGGCAGTCCATGGTGTATTCAATATTCCTTGCTAACACCATAATTCAAATGCAACAATTTCTGTTCAGTCTTTCTTACTCAATGCCCAGCGTGTGCATGCATATGAGACAATTGAAAATATCATGGCTTGGGCCAGGCACACCTTAGTCCTCAAAGTGACATCTTTGCTTTTTACCACTTTAAAGAGGTCTTTTGCAGCAGATTTGCCCAATGCACTATAATTCGTCGTTCGATTTCTTAACTGCTTCTTCCACGAATGTTGATTGTTGGTCCAAGTAAAATGAAATGTTTCGCAACTTCAACATTTTCTCCATTTATCATGATGTTGCTCATTGGTCCAGTTGTAAGGATTTTCATTTTATGTTGAAGTGTAATCCTCCTGAAGGTTGCATCTTCATCAGTAAGTGCTTCAAGTCCTCTTCACTTTCAGCAAGAAAGGTTGTGTCACCTGGATATCACTGGTTGCTGAGTCTTCCTCTAATTCTGATGCCATGTTCTTCTTCATATAGTCCAGTATCTTGGATTGTTTGCTCAGCATAGAGATTGAATAAATTTGGTGAAAGGATTCAAACCTGATGCACACTTTTCCTGATTTTAAACCACATGTATTCCCCTTGTTCTGTTTGAATGAGTGCCTGTTGGTCTGTGTACAGGATTCATATGGGCACAGTCAAGTGTTCTCGAATTCCCACTCTTCACAATATTATCTATCATTTGTTACGATCCACACAGTCAAATCCCTTTGCATAGTCAATAAAGCACGGGTAAACATCTTTCTGGTATTTCCAGCTTTCAGCCAAGATCCATCTCATATCAGCAATGGTATCCCTCATTCCATGTCCTCTTCTGAATCTGTCGAGAATTTCTGGTAGTTCCTTGTCAATGTCCTTCTGCAACATTTTTTGAATTATCTTCAGCAAAATTTTACTCCTATGTGACCTTAATGATATTGTTTGATAATTTCCACATTCTATTGGGTCACCTTTCTTTGGAATGAGTACAAGTATGGAACTCTTCCAGTCAGTTGGCCTATTAGCTGACTTCCAAATTTCTTGGCATAGACAAGTGACCACTTCCAGTGCTGCATCTGTTTGTGGAAGCATCTCAATTGGTGTCATGGATTGAATTATGTTCCCAAAAAAATGTGTATATCAACTTGGTTAGGCCATGATTCCCAGTATTGTGTGGCTGCCCTCCATTTTGTGATGGTATTTTTATGTTAAGAGGATTGGGGAGGTGTTGTAACACCACCCTTACTCAGGTCACCTCCCTGACCCAGTGTAAAGGGAGTTTTCCTGGGGTGTGGCCTGCATCACCTTTTATCTCTTAAGATATGAAAGGAAAGAGAAGCAAGCGGAAGTTGGGGACTTCATACCACCAAGAAAGTAGTGCCAGAAGAAGAGCGCATCCTAGTCTGGAAGAAGATTGATGAGAAGGCTGACAGTGAAAGACTTCCCCTGAAGCTAACACCCTGAATTTGGACTTTTCGCCTACTTTACTGTGAGAAAATAAATGTCTGTTTGGTAAAGCCATCCACTTGTGGTATTTCTGTTATAGAGGCACTAGATGACTAAGACAGTTTGTACTCTATCAATCCTTGGAGTCTTGTTTTTCGCCAATGCATACAGTGCAGCTCGGACTTCTTCCTTCACTGACATCGGTTCTTGATCATATGCTACCTCCTGAAATGGTTGAACATCGATTAATTCTTTTTGGTACGGCGACTCTTGTATTCCTTCCATCTTTTTTTGATGTTTTTTGCATTGTTCAAATTTTGCCCATAGAATCCTTCAATATTGCAACTCGAGGCTTGATTTTTTTCTTCAGTTCTTTCAGCTTGATTGATGCCAAGTGTGTTCTTTGTCTTTGGCTTTCTAATTCCAGGTCCTTGTACTTTTCTTTATAATACTTTACTTTGTCTTCTGAGCTGCCCTTTGAAATCGTTCAGCTCTTTTACATGATCATTTATTATGTTTGCTTTATCTACTTGATGGTCAAGAGCAAGTTTCACAGTCTCTTCTGACATCTGTTTCGGTCTTTTCTTTCTTTTGGTCTCATTGGTGACCTCTTGCTTTTTTCATGTATGATGTCCTTGATGCCAGACCACAACCCGTTTGGTCTTCAGTAATCAGTGTCCCATGTTTCAAATCGATTCTTGAGCTGGTGTCTAAATTCAAGAAAGATAAATTCAAGGTTATACTTTATACTTTAGTTCTTATGGACTTGTTTTAATTTTCTTCAGCTTTACCTTGAACTTACACATGAGCAATTGATGGTCTGTTCCACAGTCAGCCCCTGGCTGTGTTCTGACTGATGACCTGGAGCTTCTCCACCCTCTTTCCACGGTTGTAGTTGACTTGATTCCTGGGTATCCCATCTGGCGGGGTTCATGTGTATAGCTGCCATTTATGTTGTTGGAAAAAAAGGTATTTCCAATGAATAGGTCATTGGTATTACAAAATTCTGTCATGGGATCACCAGCATCTTTATTTGTCTTTATTACTGGGTTTTTGGATGCTTCAGTAACTTCACACTAGTTTGGGAGAAAAAGTGTTCAGGGAATCCTGAGCCCCCTACTTGCTGGGTCATTGACCTGAGGGGTAAGGCTGGAGCCCAGAGTGGCAGAGGTGGTACTTTCTTGGGGGAGGTGTGGACAATGACTCATAGAGGTGGGGGCACTGTAGAGTTTTGTCCCACCTGAAGTTCTCCATTTCTAGATGTAAGTGGAAATTCCTGTGAGATTTTTTTGCAGCAAAAGAGATGCTCTCATGCAGACTGAGAATCTCTAACTTCTTACCTATTCTCCTCTCTTGCCCTAGTGCCTCTGGCCTCAGTGTCTTTGATCTCTATCGTGTCCACCTGTCTTAGGCTGGGTTATCTAGAGAAACAAAATGAGTAAAGCACATAAATATATATAAATATATATACATATAAATATATATATATATATATATATATATACAGAGAGGGAGACAAAAAGAAAGATTTATATCAAGGAAATGACTCACATGGTTGTAGAGGCTGGAATGTCCCAAGCACATGGGGTCAAAAAAGGGCTTTTCCTGATTCACGTAGCCACAGAGGTTGTCAAACCCGAGGTTGGCAGTCTGGAGAGCAAGGCTGTTGCTCAGAGGCTGTGAAGATCGACGAATCCCAAGAGCAGCAGGCAAAATCACAGGTAAGCTGCTAGTTCAAGTCCCAAGAACTCGAGGTCAAAAGAACAAGAGCCTGATGCAGGATCCAGAGCGAGCAAGAGCCAACCCACCGTCCATGCCCGACACCTCTCAGCCTGCCTGGAGCTCCTCACATGCTGGATACAGGCCGCATGTCCAAGAAAACGCCCGTTCAGCTCATTGGCTACTCACAGCAGATCATAACATGGGGGTGATCATGTATCACATCTCAACAGGAAAGTGATCAGAACATTATGTGACCACCAAAACACTCAGGATCATGACTCAGCCAAGCTGACACACAATTTTAACCATCACACAAACCAACTCTGTTGTATCCTTTATGTTCTCTTTCCACTCCTTAAGAACAGATTAAAAAAAACAGAAAGTCAAAATTTTATGGTGATTAGAAACTAGGATAAGGAAAAAGAACAAAATTAAAATGCCCCATAAAAATAATAAAATTAATTATTTTATCACACTAGGTGAAACCAAGGATTACAATGTGGTATCAATAATTTTGTCTCTATACTCCAGGTGGGCTCAGGTCTTTCAAATTGTCTGTAAGATGACATTTTTTGTTATACAATGTACTGTGATATAGGTCCCCAGGTTAGTAAGTATTGTCTCAGTATAATTATTAATAACCTCCCAGTAGCCCATCCCCTGTAAGAACCGTGGCTTATTTAGCAAATTCCTACTGGTGCTACAATTGTTTCTAGTTTTTCATTTGAGATAAAGCTGAAATGCTCCTCTTTTTACCTAATTTTTTTTTTTTTTTTATGCATGAGCTTTGAAGTCATAGATTTTTTTTCTCTTTCTAGTTGGACCATGTTCATCATTTAGAAACCCACTTCAAAGTCTTAAGTTTTCACCTCTAGAATTTCTTTCTTGCTTGCTGTATATGTCAACTTGGCATTTGATTCGTGCCATACAAGGTAAACTAGACAAGGGGAAGGCTGGCCTGTGCTCACAGGAATGTGTCCTGGGCAGATTTGGGGGAGTTTGTGATTACCCCACACTTGCTTAACCTGGGTTATCGAGACCCTAGATGCCCACTCTCAGGGTGATGTAGGGTCTACCTGGGATCAGGGTCACCTGCAGAGTCCCACTTAGGTGTAGTGCCTCCCAAGGTGCCGGCTCAGCACCAGACCATCACACCCCAGACCGCCAAGTATGAGCCCCATGGGGCTATGATTCAGCCAGACCCTGTGTCAGCCCGTGGGCAGGACAGGGTCAGTCAGAGGTCACGCTTCTAAAGGGAGGTTATGGCCCCCCACTCCTGGACAGGCTGTGTTTTGTCCTGTACCTCTTCAGGGCACCTCTTCCATGGCCTTGAGGACTCAGGAGCCAGGACCCCGGTCTCATGGGCCCAGGGGGCCCCTGGTGGGGACTCAGCCTGGGTGGAGGGCTCTGCAAAGTTGAAGCACTATGCCCTATGCACAGGTTGGGTCATCGGGCTGGAGTTCCCCCTCCGCCCACCCTGAGTCCAGATTGGAGTATGGCTGCAGACACTTTGTAGCAAGAACTAGGCCTGGGGCCACTAAGGTGACTCCTCCCTGGATGGGGCCGGAGCACATGCACAGCCCCGGGTGAAGACAGAGTGCGGGGGGAGGGGTGGCCTACACCTGCCAACCTGCACCACTGAGCATAGGCCCACTGGGCGCCTGCTTGGGGTGACTTGGCTTCCTGGACAGTGTTCTCCTAAAAGTAAGGGATCGCGGGACCTCAGGCGGGGGAACTCCCGTGGACTTGCAACCTGTTTTCAGGGTCACCTTCCCCTCTTCTTGGCCCATTAAAAAACAAACAAAAAACAAAGCCATTGCCTTCCAGTTGATTCCAACTTATAGTGAGCCAATAGGACAGACTAGAACTGCCCCATAGGGTTTCCAAGGAGCGCCTAGTGGATTTCAACTGCCGAAATTTTGGTTAGCAGCTGAACTCTTAATTACTGTGCCACCAGGGTTCTTCTTTGATTATATTTGCCCCCAAATGTACAGGCTTGAAAGACCCAGGCCAACTTCAAGCCAGGTGACCAGACGTGTCCAAGAGCTGGGGCGCAAGTGTGGCTTGAATTTGGCCTGCAGTTTCCACCCACCTGGGAAGGGGTCTCCATCACGTCTCGTTGTCAGGTTGGGGCTGCATATGTGCCTGAGCGGGTCCTCTCTCCTGGAGGACCCTGGGCCTGCTGAGCTGCGCGGGGATCCCACTCCTTGTGGAAAGCAGCTTCTCAGTATCTATTAACAATGTGGGTGCCTGGGTCCCACTACCTGCGAACCTCACTTCTAGAGTGTGTTCTATGGAAATAAGAGGACCTGTATGCGGAAAAGCAGGCAAAGATGTGGCTTGAAGTCTCTGGCGGACGCTATGGTCCCGGCATCCTGCAAAGCTGGGCAGGGCGGCTACAAGCCAGGAAATGTCTGTGTTGCTAGTCAGGCCTAAGCAGAGCATCTCTTGTTTGTTTTTAAAATGGGCACGTGTACCTATATTTACATTTGCACAAATTTCAATAATTCAGAAAGTCTGTGAGATGTACTGGATGGGATTTGGGGTGTGCAAGCAGAGTGTCAATGATGGCAAGCCCTGGTGGCCCCCGGATAACAGAGTGGGATTTTGTTTTTTTTTTTTTTTTGAGGGGTCAGTGCTTGGGCTCTGGGGCCAGCCTGTTGGGGTTATCTTCCAGTGAATCTTGGAAGTAAGCCCTGTAAAGAGGGAGGGGGCTCTTAGTGAACCCAAGGGTGCCGTCCTGACAGGGCATCTCTCCTCCCTGTGGAGGACAGATTTCATTTCTTGTGAAGTTGCTGGGTTAGGGCAATATTTACTTCTTTGTGTTTTTCACTTTTCAAATAAGAATTGTTTTCAAAAAGAAGCAGTTAATACCAGAGGGGGCTAGTCCTACTGCTTTAGTTGGTGTCCTGGAGGATTTTACCTTAAGAATCCCTAAGAAATGCTCAGTTTGTCATGCATACACTCATACAATTTATTGCAAGGTAGTCAGGGCAAGGCATGCAAGACCTCAAGACATTCATTTGGCATTGGAGAGCCAGAATTGACAGCTTACAAAGTTAGATTAAATGTTAAAGTGGTCTCTGGAGGAGACCTGACCAGCCCTCCAACTCAGAGGAGGTCCCTTGTAACTAGGGTCTGAGGTCAGTTGTGGTGAGCAGTGTCTCAGCAGACTTCTCAGTCCTCAGACAGCGAGTCAGAGAGAACTTTTGCTTCTGTCTTTGCTGAATATGAGCAGAAATCCATGGGTTTATATACCCTGTGTGCTGTCATGTTCAACTATAATTGGTATGTTTTATTGTCAGTTAAGGGCGGTATAGTATGACATATGAATATTTTGCTAATTTAAACACCCAGAAATTTATAGATATTTGAATTATTGCCAATTGAATGACATATTTATGTTCTTCTTTACTACATAAAGTTTCAAGGCCAAGTTGATTACTTAAAAATTATGATAATTGTTTAATGACATATTTATGTTTTCTTAATTTATAGAGATTTTATTAATGTTATGTTCCATTATCACAGAGTGCAGGTGCAAAGCCCAATTTAAGGAAGTTATTTACAACCTATTTCACATATTTCTACTATATTTTCAATGTTAGAGCAACTTTTTAAGGACTTACAATTAGTGGTTAAGGAAGATTATAGAAATATATGTTATTATTTCTAAGTTCAGAAATTCTCTATTTCTAACACCATATTATAAATGACTTCTACATACAGTGTAACAGCTCTCATGGTAGTGACTTACACATATGTGTTTTAAGAATATTAGAGAGTCAGATATAATTTGGGAGCGTGCAGAAAGAATACATAAGGGTTGTCCAGGCCCCAGGCTACTGCCCTGGGTCAGCCCAGTGCCAAAGGGGTGCAGGAGGTCCTGGTGTCACCTGGCAAAGGCTGGGGAGACCCCAGAGACGTGGCACAGCCCCCACCCCTGCACGAAGAGCCAGAGTTCTGTCGGACGTGGCCATCAGCAGAAACCATAGTAGGAGTGAGAAGCCAGGGGAGGGGTGAACAACAGGCCTTATGGTCTGGGCTCCAGAGGACATGTCCCCTGGGAATGACTGGTGTCCGAAAAGTGAGGGGCACTATTGCGGAGACAGCTGTGAGCACAGTGCCTGGCGCACACGGAGTTCGGGAAGGCTTTTCGGGGATTGAAAGGAAATTTTAGTGGCTTCTGACACACCCTTCTCTCTAAGGTGGGTTCTCATGTTCCTCCAAGTGTCTAGGCACAAGGTGACAATGGGGCCACCTGGCTGGTTTGAGGACTGTGCCGAGAGTGTGTGGTCAGCACTGTCCCCACTGTCCCATGTTGCAGCGTGGGCCAGCGCGGGATGCAGAGCTTCCTGAAGCTGCTGAAGGAGAGCTGGGCACCTGCCCACGCCGGCAGAGCTGGTGGACCTTGTAGGAAGGCTGTGCCAGGACCTCCGGGATGACCTCACCCAGGTGGAGCCCTTAGTTGGGGCCTTGCTGGGGAGCCCGCTCCACCTGTACCTGCTGTTCAGGGAGGACATGGTCCTGGTCTGTGTGCTTGTCCTGGCCCAGAAGGAGCAGGACTAGGCAGCCTGCAGGCTCCTGGATTTAGGGCAGACCTGCGGGGTGGGGGTCCAGAGCAGGGGAGCCCAAAAGTCAGCCAGAGTCCGGAGCCCAAAGGGAAAACCTTCTCTTCCCCACCTCCATTCACTCAGTTCTGGTTAGCCTGGTGATCTGATGTAAAAGCATTCATTTATCACGTATTTCCTGAGCGGCAGCCCTGTGCCAGGCACTCAGACAGTTAATGAAAAGAGTGAGAGAGTCAAAACGAACAATGTCACATTTTAAGTGTTAACACTCTAGTCAGTGGGACAAATGGGGAATAAGTTCCAGGACTTTGATCCCTTATCCAAAACTCTAAAAGCCAGGAGTGTCTTTGAAACTCATCTGGTGGCACATTCAGCCTAAACTTACCTGGCAGCAAACCCTGACCTGTGTTGGTGCAAAGCTGTTTATGGTCTTTACTTATCCACGAACTGTACTGTTTTACGTTTTGCTTCATAAATAAGAGTACGTCCGATTATAGGATGTGGGCCAGATCATGCTGCGGCGGTGCATGAAACATATCTCCCATCACTTCCCCAAATCTGAAAAACCTTCCATTCCAAAATCCATCTGGCCCAAAGAGTTTTGAATAAGGGATTGTGGGTTTATTTCCCACCCCTCCCACAGTAGTTAAGAGCTACGGCAGTCAAGTCCACCAGCCATTCCTTGGAAACCCAATTGGGGCAGTTCTACTGTGCCCCACAGGGTCACTATCAGTCAGAGTTGACGCAGTGGCAGTGGGTTTGCTTCAGTTTGTTTTTCACCTCATAATATAACCATGCATAACTCATGTTGAGTCTGCCTTTAGGAATGCCTCAGTTCCATCCTGTTCTTTCTGTGCAGTGTCCTGCTGCCTGCTCCCCTACACTCTCTTCAGTCCCCTTCAGTCTGTTCTTCAGGCAGCAGCCGGGGTTTTTTTATAACTACAGATGGGACCGTGGCACGTGCCCGCTGCATGGCTCTGGCACCTGTGGCCACCCTGCTTGCCATCCAGTCCCATCTCCCCTCATTTCCTCTGCAGAGGCTGTGCTGGGTTAACTCTATATCCTGGACATATTTCCATGTCACAATATAGAGAATTTTTAATCCTTGAACAGAAGATCATGGCTTGGGTGTGCACTGATCAATTGCTATATCAGTATCCTAAACCCCGTACTGTTCTGAGATGCTTCATGCAGTGGTCTTTGGTTGAGTCTGCAGAAAATACTCCAAGTCCCTTCTGGCAGCCCAGAACAGCAACACCCAGCAAGAAATGTCCAAGGGGTAGGTCATTGTTAACATTATTATTATTAGTTTTGGTAGTGGTGGTGGTCATGTCATTGAATAAAGGTCTCAATTCACAAAGAACTGGAGATGATGACGGGGTCCCATTCACAAATAGACACACCCAGAGCCCAGGACCCTTCCTGCATTCCCACTGGGTTTCTACTCCTTGGATGAGGATCTAAAAATTTTCCAAGTCCCCGTGTGGAGTCTGAACTGGTCTTCATTGATGTGACAGTCTTGGGAAGGGTGTCCATGGCCTTCCAGAGCTGTCAGATATGTTTTCTAAGTTCACATGGGGGCCTGGCAATCACCTGATCCTCTGGAAACATTTCTTACTGCACTGAGGTGCCAGGAACCACTTGGACCAGCAGAACAATGGGTCAGGGAATAAGATAGAATTGATGGTCTCATAACATGTTTACCAAATTGGACAAGCCTCAATAAGGCCAGGTATTCAAAGAGGAAATAAAGAAATTGTCCTTTTTTCTTTAAGTACAATTCATGAAGGGGAGAAAATTCACAACTCAACCAAGTAAGCAGCTCAACTAGCCAAATTACGCACAGACATAGCATCAGAGGAATTAAGAAGATTAGAGAAGAGTATAATGACAAATTTAATACGCTGCAACAATCCATAGACAAACAGCAAACAGAAATTCAGAAGACTAACTATAAAATTTCAGAATTAGACAACTCAATAGTCAGAGGAGTAGAATTGAGGCAATGGAAGTCAGAATTAGTGAGATTGAAGATAAAGCACTTGACACAAGCATATTTGAGGAAAAATCAGAAACAAGAATTTAAAAGAATGAAGAAACCCTAAGAATTATGTGGGACTCTTTCAAGAGGAATAACCTACAAGTGACTGGAGTGCTAGAACAGGGGAGGGATAACAGAAAATACAGAGAGAATTGTTGAAGATTTGTTGGCAGAAAACTTCCCTGGTATCATGAAAAGTGAGAAGGTATCTATCTAAGATGCTCATGGAACACCACCCAGGGTACATCCCAAAAGGAAGTCACCAAAACATAATCAAACTTGGCAAAACCAAAGATAAAGACAGAATTTTATGAGTGGCTCAGGATAAACAAAAAGTAACCTACAAATGAGAGTCCATAAGACTAAGCTCAGACTACTCAGCAGAAACGGTGCAGGCAAGAAGGCAATGGGATAACATATATAAAGCCTTGAAGGAGAAAAATTGCCAACCCAGAATTATATATCCAGTAAAACTTTCTCTTAAATATGAGGGCAAAATTAGGACATTTTCGGATAAACAAAAGTTTAAGGAATTTGCAAAATCCAAACCAAAATTACAAGAAATATCAGAGAGAATCCTCCAGTTAGAAAATCGATAACATTGATAACAACCCAAGACCATAACACAGGACAGAATAACCAGATATTAAACAAGATAGGGAAATCACAGAAATGAATCAAAGCTAAACCCTCAAAACAGGAAGAGAGAGAGATCATTACGTAAAAGACAGCAACATTAAATTTGAAAAAAGGGGCTAAAAAATTGTACTCACAGATCTTTCATATGGAGAGGAAGTCAAGGAAAGATAAAGAAATAAAAGACTGGTTAAACTTAGAAAAGTAGGGGTAAATATTAAGGTAACCACAAAGGAAATGAACAATCCTACATATCATAATAAAAAACAAAAGAAACATAAGGACTCAGCAGATACAAAAGCAACAGCAATGAAAGAGAGGAAATACATATATATAAAGAAAAACAACTCAGCACAGAAAATTAACTGGAAAAAAAGAAACTGTTAACACACACACAAAAAAGACATCAAAATGACAGCACTGAATTCAGACCTATCAATAATTACACAGAGTTTAAATGGACTAAATGCACCAAAAAGAGACAGAGAGGGGCAGAAAAGATAAAAAAAAAAAAAATCTGTCTACATGCTGCCTACAAGAGATACACCTTAGACTTAAAGAAACAAACTAAAATTCAAAGAATGGAAAAAAATATATCAAGAAAACAACAATAAAAAAAGAGCAGGGATGGCAATATTAATTTCTGACAAAAAATACTTTAAAATCCACCACAAAGGATAAGGATGGACACTATATAATGATTAAAGAGTCAATATACCAGGAGGATATAAACATAATAAACATTCATGCACCCAATGACAGGGCTCCAAAATACGTGAAATAAACTCTAACAGCATTGAAAATTGAGATAGGCAGCTCCACAATAATAGTAGGATACTTCAACACACCACTTTCGGTGAAGAACAGAACATCCAGAAAGAAACTCGATAAAGAAGATCTAAATGCCACAATCAGCCAACTTGACCTCATAGACATATAGAGAACACTCCAGCCAACAGGAGCCAGGTATACCTTCTTTTCCAATTCACATGAAACATTCTCCAGAACAGATCACAGATTAGGTCATAAAGCAAGCCTTAACAGAATCCAATTATCAAAATTTACAAAGCATCCTTTCTGACCGTAGCCATATATGTAGGAATCAATAACAGAAAAAGCAAGGAAAAAGACATCAAACACATGGAAACTGAACAACACCTTGCTCAGAAACAACTGGGTTACAGAAGAAATTAGGATGGAATACAGATATTCATAGAATCAAATAAGAATGAAAACACTTCATACCAGAAACTTTGGGATACAGCAAAAGCAGTGCTCAGAGGTCAGTTTATAGCAATAAACACACACATCCAATAAGAAGAAAGGGTGCAAATCAAAGAATTACCCCTACAGCTGGAAAAAGAGAGCAGCAAAAGAACCCCTTGGGCACCAGAAGAAAGCAAATAAAATTAGAGCAGAATTAAATGAAGCAGAGAACAGAAAAACACTGAAGGAATTAACAAGACCAAAAGCTGCTTTTTGAAAAGATCAACAAAATCAATAAACCATTGTCCAAAGTGACAAAAAAAAACAGGAGAGAAAGCAAATAACCTGAATAAGAAATGAGATGGGCAATATCACAACAGAACCAACTGAAATGGAAAGAATCAAACAGATTACTATGAAAAATGGTACTCTAACAAATTTGAAAACCTAGAGGAAATGGAAAAATTTCTAGAAACACACCACCTACCGAAACTAACACAGAGATACCCAAAAAAAAAAACCCAAACACACTGCCGCCGAGTCAATACCGACTCATAGCGACCATATAGGATAGAGTAGAAGTGTCCCATAGAGGTTCCAAGGAGTGCCTGGCAGATTCCAACTGTTGATGTCTTGGTTAGCAGCTGTAGAAGTTAACCACTATGCCACCAGGGTTTCGCAAACAGAGATATGCCAACTAAATAAACTTATAACAAGAGATTGAAAAGCCAAAAAAAAAAAAAAAACCTCCCACCCCCCCCCCCCGGGAAAAAAAAAAAAGCCCTGGCCCTGATGGCTTCACTGGAGAATCCTACCAAACTTTCAGAGAAGATGACGCCACTACTACTAAAGGTATTTCAAAGCATAGAAAAGAATGGAATACTCCCAAAGTCATTTTATGAAGGCAGCATATCCCTCATAGCAAAACCAGGATAAGATACCACAAGAAAAGAATATTACAGACCAATATCCCTCAAGAACTTAGATGTAAAAATCCTCAACAAAATTCTAGCCAATAGAATTCAACAACATATAAAAAAAAAATAATTCACCATGACCAAGTGGGATTCGTAACAGGTATGCAGGGATGGTTTAAAATTAGAAAATCAATATAATCCCTCACATGAATAAAGCAAAAGGCAAGAACTACATGACATTATCAATCGATGCAGAAAAGGCACTTGACAAAGTCTAACATTCATTCATGATTAAAAACTCTCAGCAAAATAGGAACAAAAGGGAAATTCCTCAACATAATAAAGGGCATTTATACAAAGCCAACAGCAATATCATCCTAAATGGAGAGAGTCTGAAAGCATTCCTTTTAAGAATTCCCCCTGAGAACCGGAAGCAGACAAGGATGCCATTTATCATCACTCATTCAACGTTGTGCTTGAGGTCCTAGCCAGAGAAATGAGGTTAGAAAAAGAAATAAAGGGCATCTAAATTGGTAAGGAAGAACTAAAAGCATCTGTATTTGCATATGGTACGGTCTTATACACGGAAAACCCTTAAAGAATACACAAGAAAACTACTGGAACTAATAGAAGAGTTCAGCAAAGTATCAAGACACAAGAAAAACATACAAAATTCAGTTGGAAACTCCAAGAAAGAGAACATCGAACAGGAAATCACCAAACCAATACCATTTACAATAGCCCCCAAGAACATAAAATATTTAGGAATAAATCTAACCAGCAATTATCAATGATTTTCTCAGTGTAGTTTCCATTGAATATTAACTTTCCCTGTAAACATTGGCATAGCTCTCATTTTTCTATCCCCCTAGGCTTTCGATCTATTCACCATCACACCCTTTCAGCAATAGAGGATGTCATCCAGTACCCTGCTGAATTTATCGTAACAGTCATACAAAACTCATGGAAACACTGTTCTTTGGATAACAGCTTTTTAATAAAACAGAAAAGTATATAAACAGAGAAAAACATAAATGAAGAAATATATAAGGTGAGGCTTGAGAGGCATCCCAGTGCAAAGTGCAGGCATCCTCCTGAACACAGATGTTCACTCTCGCCAGCAGTTTTCTGACAGGACACAACTCGGTGAATTTTGGGAACATCAAGAACAGGATACAACTCAGGATCAATATCAGGATCAATGCCAGAATAAGTCTTTGAGCATAACTACTCTGCAAGGGAAGCACAGTCCCCTGAGCTTGGGGAGTGGCCCAGTGCTCTTGGGGTGTGGCCTAGTTTTTACACCACAGCCCTCGCTCCAGGTGTGGCCTTCTGGTCCAAGTGCAGCAGCCCTCTGCTCTTGGGGCCTGGCCTTCTGCTCTCATGGCATAGTCCCAGCTCTCTGAGCACAGTCCCCTGTTCTTGAGGCATGACTCCTGTTCTTGGGTCACAGTTCTCTGCTCTAGGGGCATGGCTCCAGCTCTCGGGGAGGCTCACTGCCCACTTCTGTTGCTGTAGTAACCTCTGCTGCCTCTGTTGCAGCTGCTGCAGCTGTTTTAAACCCACTCATTGTTTCTTCTACTTCTGGCACCACTGCAACCACCACCGCCATCACAGCCCCAAGCATGTCACAGCTAATCTCTGCTCCTTCCCTGTCACTGACTTGTCCAGGTCTCAACCTGTAGCATCAGGACAGCTCTGCTCTACAAGAGATCTGTTTCTCTGACAGCTCTTCTCTAAAGCTCAAAATTCAACAATAAGGAAAAAAAATTACAAAATGGGCAAAAGATCTGAACAAACACCTCATGAAAGTAGATATACAAATGACAAATGAGCATCTAAAAAGATTCTCAACATCACACATCTTTAGTGAATTACAAATTTAAAAAGGAGTAAGATACCACTACGCAGTTATTAGAATAACTAGAATCTAAAACACTGACAACATCAAATGCTGGTGAGGATATGGAGCAACAGGAACTCTCATTCACTGCTGGTGGGAATGGCAAAACTGCATAGCTGCTTTGGAAGACCCTCTGGCGGTTTCTTACAAAGCTACACATCAGCTAACCATATTACGCAGAAATCCTGTTCCTTGGTAAACCAAAAACCAAACCAAACCCGTGGCCATCAAGTCAATTCTGACCCATAGTGACCTTATAGGACAGAGCAGAACTGCTCTATAGGGTTTCTAAGGAGTGGCTGGTGGATTAGAATTGCCAACTTTTTGATTAGCAGCCTGAGTTCTAAACCACTGTACCACCAGTGTTCCTATGAACTAATACAAATAAGTTGAAAACATCCTACCATATAAAAAACCTGCATGAATATTTATGGCAGCTATATATTCACATTTGCCAAAAATTGGAAGTAGCCATTACATCCTTCCCCAGATGAATGGATGAACAAACTGTGGAACGTCTATACAAAAAAAAAATTATTCAACAATAAAAAGAACTGAGCTGTCAAGCCACATCACGACCTGAATGAATCTTAAATGCATATTGTGAAGTGAATGAAGGCACTATGGAAAACACAAAACTAAAGACACAATAAAAAGATCAGTCTGTCAAGGGGCCCAGCCCTACCCCCCCGAACCCATCCCAAGAGGGAGTCTAGCTGGTTCGCGCGGGCGGCATAGCGGCGCAGCCGGTGGGAGAAACACCCGGGAGGCAGTGACAGATCTTGGAGCGGGGACAGCAGCTTCCCAGCCGGGGAGCCGTCCCGCCAGGAGTTTGGCAGGGGGTGGGCAAGGCGCGAGCATGGGGATCACCTATATTTCCCTAAAACGACCCCGGGGGGGGCGCCCAGACGTTCATGAGGGCCACTTTCACCCAGTTCGCGCGAGCGGTGCGGCACATCAGAGGGAGAAATCCCCGGGAGGAAGTGACTGGTCTTGGAGCGGGGAGAGCTGCGTCCCAGCCGGGGAGCCCTCCCACTGGGATCTTGGTGAGAGCGGGCGGGGTGTGAGCGCATTCCCCTGAATAGACCCCGGGGGCGGGTCCAGCTGTCCGTGAGGGCCACGCCCACCCCGTTCGCGCGAGTGGTGTGGTGCACCAGAGGGAGAAATCCCCGGGAGGAAGTGACAGATCTTGGAGCGGGGAGAGTAGCGTCCCAGCCAGGGAGCCGTCCTGCCGGGATTCTGGCGGACGGGGGCGGAGCGTGAAAGCGGGGATCAGCTCTATATTCCGTGGTGCTACACTCCTAGCTCTCTGATCCCTCCCCCACCCTCCCCAGGCGGCTCCATTAACATCCGAATACCCTGAGCCAGAAGGAGAATTCAGATAGGGATCTGACTGCATTTTTTTTTAGCTGATTACCTGGAAAATCTAGTTTCCCAGTGATGGCTCGGAGACAACAATCCATATAAAACCACATAAAGAAACAGACCATGACAGCTTCTCCAACCCCCCAAACAAAAGAATCAAAATCTTTCCCAAATGAAGATACAATCCTGGAATTATCAGATACAGAATATAAAAAACTAATTTACAGAATGCTTAAAGATATCACAAATGAAAATAGGTTAACTGCAGAAAAAGCCAAGGAACACACTGATAAAACTGTTGAAGAACTCAAAAAGGTTATTCAAGAACATAGTGGAAAAATTAATAAGTTGCAAGAATCCATAGAGAGACAGCATGTAGAAATCCAAAAGATTAACAATAAAATTACAGAATTAGACAACGCAATAGAAAGTCAGAGGAGCAGACTCGAACAACTAGAATGTAGACTGGGACTTCTGGAGGACCAGGGAATCAACTCCAACATAGCTGAAAAAAAATCAGATAAAAGAATTAAAAAAAATGAAGAAACCCTAAGAATCATGTGGGACTCTATCAAGAAGGATAACTTGCGAATGATTGGAGTCCCAGAACAGGGAGGGGGGACAGAAAACACAGAGAAAATAGTTGAAGAACTCCAGACACAAAACTTCCCTGACATCATGAAAGACAAAAGGATATCTATCCAAGATGTTCATCGAACCCCATTTAAGATTGACCCAAAAAGAAAAACACCAAGACATATTATCATCAAACTTGCCAAAACCAAAGACAAACAGAAAATTTTAAAAGCAGCCAGGGAGAAAAGAAAGGTTTCCTTCAAGGGAGAATCAATAAGAATAAGTTCAGACTACTCAGCAGAAACCATGCAAGCAAGAAGGGAATGGGACAACGTATATAGAGCACTGAAGGAGAAAAACTGCCAATCAAGGATCATATATCCAGCAAAACTCTCTCTGAAATATGAAGGAGAAATTAAGATATTTACAGATAAACACAAGTTTAGAGAATTTGCAAAAACTAAACCAAGACTGCAAGAAATGCTTAAGGAGATTGTTTGGCCTGATGACCAATAATATCAAGTACCAGCACAATACAAGGTCACAAAACAGAACGTCCCGATATCAACACAACTCAAATAGGGAAAGCACAAAAACAAACAAAGTAAGATTAATTCTAAAAAATAAATAAATAAATAAACAAAATAATACACATAACAGGAAATCATGGAAATCAATAGATAAACGATCACAATAATCAAAAAGAGGGACTAAATACAGGAGGCATTGAACTGCCAGATGGAGAGTGATACAAGGCGATATAGAACGATACAAGTTAGGTTTTTACTTAGAAAAATAGGGGTAAATAATAAGGTAACCACAAAAAGGAATATCAATTCCATAACTCAAGAAAAACATAACGACTCAACAAACATAAAGTTAAACAGTATGAAAATGAGGATCACACAATCTACTAAGAAAAACGTCTCAGCACAAAAAAGTATGTGGAAAAATGAAAAGGCCAACAACACACACGAAAAGGCATCAAAATGACAGCACTAAAAACTTATTTATCTATAATTACGCTGAATGTAAATGGACTAAATGCACCAATAAAGAGACAGAGCGTCACGGACTGGATAAAGAAACACGATCCATCTATATGCTGCCTACAAGAGACACACCTTAGACTTAGAGACACAAACAAACTAAAACTCAAAGGATGGAAAAAATATATTAAGCAAATAATAAGCAAAAAAGAATAGGAGTAGCAATATTAATTTCTGACAAAATAGACTTTAGACTTAAATCTGCCACAAAGGATAAAGAAGGACACTATATACTGATAAAAGGGACAATTGATCAGGAAGATATAACCATATTAAATATTTATGCACCCAATGACAGGGCTGCAAGATACATAAATCAAATTTTAACAGAACTGAAAAACGAGATAGACACCTCCACATTTATAGTAGGGGGCTTCAACACACCACTTTCGGAGAAGGACAGGACATCCAGTAAGAAGCTCAATAGAGACACGGAAGACCTACTTACAACAATCAACCAACTTGACCTCATAGACTTATACAGAACTCTCCACCCAACTGCTGCAAAATATACTTTTTTTTCTAGAGCACATGGAACATTCTCTAGAATAGACCACATATTAGGTCACAAAACAAATCTTGGTAGAATCCAAAACATCGAAATATTACAAAGCATCTTCTCAGACCACAAGGCAATGAAGCTAGAAATCAATAACAGAAAAACTAGGGAAAAGAAATCAAATACTTGGAAAATGAACAATACCCTCCTGAAAAAAGACTGGGTGATAGAAGACATCAAGGAGGGAATAAGGAAATTCTTAGAAAGCAACGAGAATGAAAATACTTCCTATCAAAACCTCTGGGACACAGCAAAAGCAGTGCTCAGAGGCCAATTTATATCGATAAATGCACACATACAAAAAGAAGAAAGGGCCAAAATCAGAGAACTGTCCCGACAACTTGAACAAATAGAAAGTGAGCAACAAAAGAACCCATCAGGCACCACAAGAAAACAAATAATAAAAATTAGAGCTGAACTAAATGAATTAGAGAACAGAAAAACAATTGAAAAAATTAACAAAGCCAAAAGCTGGTGTTTTGAAAAAATTAACAAAATTGATAAACCATTGGCCAGACTGACTAAAGAAAAACAGGAAAGGAAACAAATAACCCGAATAAGAAACGAGAAGGACCACATCACAACAGAGCCAAATGAAATTAAAGGAATCATTTCAGATTACTACGTAAAATTGTACTCTAACAAATTTGAAAACCTAGAAGAAATGGATAAATTCTTGGAAAAATACTACCTACCTAAACTAACACATTCAGAAGTAGAACAACTAAATAGACCCAAGACAAAAAAAGAGATTGAAACGGTAATCAAAAAACTTCCAACAAAAAAAAAGTCCTGGCCCGGACGGCTTCACTGCAGAGTTCTACCAAACCTTCAGAGAAGACTTAACACCACTACTACTGAAGGTATTTCAAAGCATAGAACAAGACAGAATACTACCCAACTCATTCTATGATGCTACCATCTCCCTGATACCAAAACCAGGTAAAGACATTACAAAAAAAGAAAATTTTAGACCTATATCCCTCATGAACATAGATGCAAAAATCCTCAACAAAATTCTAGCCAATAGAATCCAACAACACATCAAAAAAATAATTCACCATGATCAAGTGGGATTTATACCAGGTATGCAAGGCTGGTTTAATATCAGAAAAACCATTAATGTAATCCATCACATAAATAAAACAAAAGACAAAAACCACATGATCTTATCAATTGATGCAGAAAAGGCATTTGACAAAGTCCAACACCCATTCATGATACAAACTCTTACCAAAATAGGAATTGAAGGAAAATTCCTCAACATAATAAAGGGCATCTCTTTTATGCAAAGCCAACAGCCAATATCTCTCTAAATGGAGAGAACCTGAAAGCATTTCCCCTGAGAACGGGAACCGGACAAGGATACCCTTTATCACCACTCTTATTCAACATCGTACTTGAAGTCCTAGCCAGGGCAATTAGGCTAGACAAAGAAATAAAGGGTATCCAGATTGGCAAGGAGGAAGTAAAGTTATCACTATTTGCAGATGACATGATCGTATACATGGAAAACCCTAAGGAATCCTCCAGAAAACTACTGAAACTAATAGAAGAGTTTGGCAGAGTCTCAGGTTATAAAATAAACATACAAAAATCACTTGGATTCCTCTACATCAACAAAAAGAACACCGAAGAGGAAATAACCAAATCAATACCATTCACAGTAGCCCCCAAGAAGATAAAATACTTAGGAATAAATCTTACCAAAGATGTAGAAGACCTATACAAAGAAAACTATAAAACTCCACTACAAGAAATTCAAAAGGACATACTTAAATGGAAGAACATACCCTGCTCATGGATAGGAAGACTTAACATAGTAAAAATGTCTATTCTACCAAAAGCCATCTATACATATAACGCACTTCCAATCCAAATACCAATGTCATATTTTAAGGGGATAGAGAAACAAATCACTAATTTCATATGGAAGGGAAAGAACCCCCGGATAAGCAAAGCATTACTGAAAAAGAAGAAGAAAGTGGGAGGCCTCACTCTACCTGATTTCAGAACCCATTATACAGCTACAGTAGTCAAAACAGCCTGGTACTGGTACAATAACAGGCACATAGACCAATGGAACAGAACTGAGAACCCAGATATAAATCCATCCATGTACGAGCAGCTGATATTTGACAAAGGACCAGTGTCAGTCAATTGGGGAAATGATAGTCTTTTTAACAAATGGTGCTGGCATAACTGGATATCCATTTGCAAAAGAATGAAACAGGACCCATACCTCACACCATGCACAAAAACTAACTCCAAGTGGATCAAAGACCTAAACATAAAGACTAAAACGATAAAGATCATGGAAGAAAAAATAGGGACAACCCTAGGAGCCCTAATACAGGGCATAAACAGAATACAAAACATTACCAAAAATGATGAAGAGAAACCAGATAACTGGGAGCTCCTAAAAATCAAACACCTATGCTCATCTAAAGACTTCACCAAAAGAGTAAAAAGACCACCTACAGACTGGGAAAGAATATTCAGCTATGACATCTCAGACCAGCGCCTGATCTCTAAAATCTACATGATTCTGTCAAAACTCAACCACAAAAAGACAAGCAACCCAATCAAGAAGTGGGCAAAGGATATGAACACACATTTCACTAAAGAAATGTGTGTTCAGGCAGCCAACAGATACATGAGAAAATGCTCCCGATCATTAGCCATTAGAGAAATGCAAATTAAAACTACGATGAGATTCCATCTCACTCCAACAAGGCTGGCATTAATCCAAAAAACACAAAATAATAAATGTTGGAGAGGCTGCGCAGAGATTGGAACTCTCATACACTGCTGGTGGGATTGTAAAATGGTACAACCACTTTGGAAATCCATCTGGCGTTATCTTAAACAGTTAGAAATAGAACTACCATACAACCCAGAAATCCCACTCCTCGGAACATACCCTAGAGATACAAGAGCCTTCACATAAACAGACATATGCACACCCATGTTTATTGCAGCTCTGTTTACAATAGCAAAAAGCTGGAATCAACCAAGATGTCTGTCAACGGATGAATGGGTAAATAAATTGTGGTGTATTCACACAGTGGAATACTACGCATCGATAAAGAACAGTGACGAATCTCTGAAACATTTCATAACATGGAGGAATCTGGAAGACATTATGCTGAGCGAAATGAGTCAGAGGCAAAAGGACAAATATTGTATAAGACCACTATTATAAGATCTTGAGAAATAGAAAAAACGGAGAAGAACACATACTTTTGTGGTTACAAAGGGGGGAGGGAGGGAGGGAGGGAGAGGGTTTTTTATTGATCAATCAGTAGATAAGAACTGCTTTGGGTGAAGGGAAAGACAACACACAATACAAGGAAGGTCAGCCTAATTGGACTGGACTAAAAGCAAAGAGGTTTCCGGGATAAAATGAAAGCTTCAAAGGTCAGCGGAGCAGGGGCTGGGATCTGGGGAACTTGGTTTGAGGGGACTTCTAAGTCAACGGGCAAAATAATTCTCTTATGAAAACATTCTGCATCCCACTTTGAATTGTGGTGTCTGGGGTCTTAAATGCTAACAAGCGGCCATCTAAGATGCATCAGTTGGTCTCAACCCACCTGGAGCAAAGGCAAAGGAAGAACACCAAGGCTACACGACAACTAAGAACCCAAGAGACAGAAAGGGCCACATGAACCAGAGACCTACATTATCCTGAGACCAGAAGAACTAGTTGGTGCCCGGCCACAATCAATGTCTGCCCTGCTAGGGAGCACAACAGACAACTCCTGAGGGAGCAGGAGGCCAATGGATACAGACCCCAAATTCACATAAAAAGACCATACCTAATGATATGAAAGCGACTAGAGGAATCCCAGAGACAATGCTCCCCAGAACTTCTGATGGCACAGGACAGGAACCATCCCCGAAGACAACTCATCAGGCATGAAAAGGACTGGTCAGCAGGGGGGAGAGATGCTGATGAAGAGTGAGCCAATTAAATTAGGTGGACACTGGAGAGTGTGTTGGCAACTCTTGACTGGAGGGGGGATGGGAAGATAGAGAGAGAGGGAAGATGGCAAAATTGGCACGAAACGAGAGACTGAAAGGGCTGACTCAATAGGGGGAGAGCAAGTGGGAGAAGGGAGTAAGATGTATGTAAACCTATATGTGACAGACTGATTGGAATGGTAAATGTTCACTTGAAGCTTAATAAAAATGAATTAATTAATTAAATAAATAAAAGGCTTATTATGAGAATAAAACGGGGGAAAAAAAAAAAAGATCAGTCTGTGACAGGCGTTTGGGGGCATGGAAGTTAAGGTCTCTGCCACACACGCCCATGCTGGGCTGACCCTGTCTACTACAGCTGGGAGCAAATTTACTAGAGAAGCTGGCTGTCTAGGGTATAGTTTCTGGAAGAGAAGGACAAGGTTGTGAGACATGATATTTGCCCACCTGAGGGACCCCTCTAGGCATTCAGGGCACACTGGGGAGTCCCCATCAGGTCCAAGGAGGAAGGGTGAGGACACCTAACACCTATTGGGGGGTGTTAACTATCAGCTCAGGTGGAGCACTGGCTTTTGGCTGGTTCAGCACCTGCTACATGCAGTCCACTTCATTGCAGGTCCTGGGGCACACAGCCTGCCATCATGGGCTACTTCCAGAGGGGGAACAAAGACGATGGTGAAAACATGGGTGATCGAGGCAACCTGGGGGGTAAATGTGGTGTTTGCACAAAGACGGGGGCTCCCTGGGATAAGAAAGGGACATTTAAGGCACATAAGGGAGCAGGTGCAGAGGTCCTGAGGCAGGAGTGGGTGGAGTGCATAAGCAGCGAGAGTAGTTGAGTAGCTGCAGACAAGGACTGAGACCATTCAGGGCCAAGGTGAGGAGTGTATCTCAGAGTGAGACAGTAGCCAGCTGTTATTCAAAAAGCAGCAGAAAGTGCACCGAAGGCCTCCCTTAGACACCTGTATGCCTACCCTGCACAGCCCCGAAAGGTGCTCAGCATCTACGTAGGGAACATGGGGACCTGAAGGAGCCTTTGGGTGCTGCCACTGCTCACCATCAGGCCTGCTCTCTGACCTAAAGACTGGGTTGTTCTGGGCCTCAGTTTCCCCACTGTGCAGAGCAACCGTGTCTGTGATTAGTTCTACTACTGTGAGAAGATCACAGGCCATTGACCTCAAGGGATGTTAGCAGAGACAGCTGAGTTCCACTCCACATTCGCTGAGCCTCACAAGAAGAAAAAGAGGACACCAGGCCCAGACAACACTCGTCTCCCTGCACAGTCCTGAAAGCGTTTCCTTGAAATTCTCAGGAAAAAAAGCCCTTTGCCAGTTGGGCGAGAACTCCAGCAAGTCTCCTGGGCAGGATTCCTCTGACGGTGGCCGCCAGGCTACGTCTTGCCCTCAGTCCAGGTTGGGGCGATTCAGACTCACAGAACACTACCCTCAAAGTCAGCCAGCAGCAGCAGCATCTGGGAATGCATTAGAATGCACGTTCTCAGGCCCCACCCCAGACTCCTGCATCAGAAATTCGGGTGCGGAGCAGCTTCTGTGCAATAAAAACCCCTCCAGAGGATTCTCATACTCACTCAGGTCTCAGAACCACCAACTTGAGTAAACCCTTCTGCTTTCAGATGGGGAAACTGAGGCCCAGGGGGATGAGACAACTGATCAGGAAAGCCTAATTATCCTTCCAAGTTCAGCCCAGGTGCTGCCACCTCCAGGAAGCATCCCTGGGTCAATGCCTAGACTGCTGATCCAGGGACAGAAGTGGGCAGCACAGTCACCACATCCAGCCAAGGGCAGAGCTTGGTAACCACGCTCAGACTGACATAACGAATGTGGGCTGAGGACACTCTGGGTCACTCAGTGCTTGCCTAGGGACATGCCTGCCTCCCCTGGTGACCCAATACCGGGCACTTCACCTGATGCTCATATATTGAAGAGTGCCTTCCCCAAGACAGCACAGTCTGGGTTCAAAGGTGACCCTCCGACTCCAACCTTGTCAGCTAGGCCTGCAGACCCCCACCTAGATTCTGGGGTCATCAGAGAAGGTGTTCTCTGAGCCACTGGCCACTCCTACTGTGGAGGCAGCAGGGTGCTCTGGTCAGGAGTTGCTAAGGGTGGTTGTGGGGGCCTTTGCTGGACACGGACCCATACCTCACCATCCCCTTTACAGGTGAGATGTGTATGCTCAGGGTGAAGTCACCTGTCTGGAGACAGTGAGCCACAGACCACCCAGCCCAGCCAGCTGCCTCAGAACCCAGTGACATCATCCAGTCCAGGACAAGTCACTCTGCGTGCTACTCCTCCCCAGCAGCCCCCAACATGGTAGGTCCTTGGCCCCCAGGAAAAGTGCCCCGCCCGCAGGAAAAGTGCCCCACCCCCATGCCTGCTCCTGCAGGAGCAGCCAGGAGAGGCTGTGTCCCCAGCGTGTGGCTGAGGCCTCTCCCTTGACAGGGATTTCCCAGCTACACAGGAGCGGGTGTGTGGTCCCTACTGGTGATGTTTAAAATGACACCAATATAAACGTACAAAGCACGTACATAATGCACATGTAACACCTGGTCACTTACAGTCAAGCTAGGTGCAGAGTTTACCCTGAGGGACTTGGGGAAGGAGAAGACTTTCACTTTCTGTTTTCACGTTTGTGTACCATTTGATGAGTTTTCCACAAAGCACATGCATTTTGTTATTTTTTAAATAACTTTTTTTTTTTTTTTTTTTTTTAGTGCAAGAGGTTGACATTTGAAACCAGCATTTCTGATATAGGAACATTAATAAGGGCCAGTTCCCTAGAAGAAAGGGTTGGGCTGGCCAAGAAGGCATGGGCAGCTGGCCTGGACCTGCACAAGGTGGGTGGCTGCAGGGATTTAAGTCCTCAGTGAACACTGTCGGTGTGTGGAGGACAGGGTAGGGAGGAGTGCTGGAAAGGGTGCCAAACACAGATCTGGACAGATAGAAACTCACTGCCGGAAATCTTTCCTCAAAGCAGAGGGCTTCCAGGTCAGCAGGAAACTGTGCAAGTGGGACATGGGCGGAGAAGTGAAGGGGTAGGGCATGGACAGTGAACAGGCCTGGGCAGGAAAATTGTTTGAATTGGGTGGGGCCCATGCCTGGTCAGGGCCTGGATCGGAGGTGGGGTCAGTATGGGGCAGGGCTTAATCTTTCTCCTACCACCCCCACCCCTGCAGGCCCCCCTGATGTTCCAGGTCTGCAAATCCTTAAGCCCAACAGAACTGGATCCTTATCTTTCTCATCTATCAGAATCTCTTTGGTGTCCTATGAATCAGGGATGCTGCCTGCCTATTTTTAGTTAATGTCTGAAACAAGTTAGGGTCAAAGATTAGTATTGTGTGGCCCACGTATATTGAAAGCTTAGACATTTTCCTCATAAATGGTGAAAAATGTTAAATAAAGGCCTGTCTGAGGGCAGGTAGAAGCTTGTGCTCTGTGTGCAAGTAAGGCCGGTGTGTCTCAGACTTTGGGGCACTGGGACTTCCATGTGGACCTCATGTGGGGTAATGGAGGGATTCTAGGCAGTCCTTAGAAAAACTGCGGCACTATGGAACTAGTCTTATTTTCAGGAGAAACTACAGTCCCAGGTAAGCATAGTGGTTGTAGGATGGCGTTTTCATGAGGGCCACTCAGCCTGATGAGTAGGGGCCCCTTAATGTAGACAGCACTGTGAGCCCACGTCTTCCTTGGGTAATAACTGCCCCTTCCTCCTCAGGCTGCTCCCCTGGACCTAGTACAAGTGAACAACTAGTGGCCTGTCAAGGGTTGAATTATGTCCACCTAAAAATGTGTGTTATCAACTTGGTAGGCCATGATTCCCACTATTCTCTGGTTGTCCTCTATTTTGTGATTGTAATTTTATGTTAAAAGAATTAGGGTAGGGTTGTAACACCCTTACCAGGTCATATCCCTGATCCAATGAGAAGAGAGTTTCACTGGGATGTGGCCTGCACCACCTTTCATCTCTCAAGAGATAAATGGGAGGGAAGCTAGCAGAGAGGGGGGACCTCACACCACCAAGAAAGCAGCATCAGGAGCAGAGTGCGTACTTTGCACCCGGGGACCCTGAGCCTGGGAAGCTGTTCGACCAGGGGAAGACTGAGGATGAGGACTTTCCTCCAGACCCAACAGAGACAGAAAGCCCTTCCCTGGAGCTGATGCCCTGAATTTGGACTTTTAGCCCAATTTATTGTGAGAAAATAAATTTTTCTTTGTTAAAATCATAATTTGTGGTATTTCTGTTACAGCAGCACTAGATAACCAAGGCATAGCCTGAGTGTCAGAACATTAGTGGGTCACTATGATACAGGAATTGACTCGATGGCAACAGGTATACAGACAGAGAGCAGAAATGTGGTGAGTTCTCCAGGAGAGCAATGGAATAGGGTGTCCAGGTACAGGGCTGGGAGACAGGGTCAGGTAGCAGTGTCTTAGAGTTGGGGTGACCCATGTGAGGGAAAGACGTTACTCATTTCTAAGAATGAGGAAATAGAGACAGCAAGTCTAGTAATCTCTTCTTGGTCGCGTAGCTAAGTAAAGGGGTCGGCAGGAAATTCACTCCATAAGTCTCCTCCACAGGGTCCCTAAGCACAAATGGGACTGAGAAGCCACAAGGGAAAAGTGGTTTGAGACTCACCTCTCACCCATTAGGTATTCTCTTGTGGGGTCCTTGTCCCCTCCGCTCCCCTCCTTGTGAAGTACATCATGGCTCCCAAATGAAGTAAAACCAGTGCTAGTGATAACAGAGCCAGAGGCAAAGGAGAAATACTGATTTGGAAGTGAAAGAAAAGGTTATTAAACAACAAGAAGGTGGAAAATCACAGACTGTTACTGGTCATAATTTAGGCATGCTTGCACAACATCCAAATCACATAACGTCCTATTTCACAAGCATATTGTGGACATTAAGTGGCACATGACTGTAAAGGCAAAAAAGTAAAAACTCAGTACTTTACTGAATAAGCTTTTAGTTAGTAATTCTACTAGTATTATGATTTTGGGCTATTTCAATATTAATAGGAATGAACTTTTTTTTACTAATAGAAAAGAGACACAAATATAAATAGAAAGTGACAAAATTTGCCCACTTACACCATTTACCCCATGAATATTTCATGCTTCAGCCTAATAAGTCAGCCTTGAGCAAACATTTCTAAAAAAATTAGTATTCTTGCCTAAAACCCATCTTTCTGCCCCATTTTTGCTTGCCAATTTCCTCTTACTTTCCAGTGCCCCTTGTCACCCATACTCATTAAAAAAGACCTAGCCTCACCTTACTCTCTGGAGTTGAACTCGGAGTTATGCTGACATCTTTCTTATAGCAATAGCCTGAATAGTCTAGAAAGTCTAGTTTCCCTATTTAACATTGTCCAGCAGAATTTCTTTTACATCAAAAGCATTATAATCATTGTCATGGATTGAATTATTTCCCCCAAAAAATGTGTATCAACTTGGCTAGGCCATGATTCCCAGTACTGTGTGGTTTTCCTTCATTTTGTGACTGTAATTTTTATCTTGAGGATTAGGGTGGGATTGTCATACCACCCTTACTCAGGTCACCTCCCTGATAGAATGTGAAAGGGGTTCCCCTGGGGTATGCCCTACAATACCTTTTAACCCTAAAGAGATAAAAGAGAAGCAGCAGGAGAGATGTAAAAGCCTTCCTCTGGAACCGACGCCTGACCTACTAGACTGTGAGAAAATAAATTTCTCTTTATTAAAGCCATCCACTTGTGGTATTTCTGTTACAGCACCATTAGATGACTAAGACAGAATTTGATACTTAGAGAGCGTGGTGCTGCTCTAACAGATACCTAAAACGTGGAAGTGGTATTGAAACTGTTAATGAATAAAATTGTGACAGTGGCAGAGGACCAGAGCAGCCTCAGAGAAGTGGCAATTGCAAAGAATCAGCAGCATCAGAACCAGGAAAACAGCGTGACAGCGCTGGGGCTGACCTGCAAAGTGAGAGAGCTGAGTACCTGTGTTCAGGAGACTTTCTGGTGGAGTGGGGTGTCTCCAGGCACTTATCGGTAGAGCTAGGCTTGCTGACTCACGGAGCCAGAGAGCTGAGTGCCTGTGTGCAGGAGGCCTCCTGGCATGCCTCTGGGCACTTATTGGTGGAGCTACAGAGCTTTGGAATACTTGCCCCAGCAGGGCAGATGTGGGCATGAGGCCTGAAGAGCCAGGAGGCCAAGAAATCAGGAACCATAAGCTGAAGAGGCAAAGAAGACAAGAAGCTGAGCTGCCTCGGCCTCAAAAGCTATGGCCATGAGCTCAGGGGGTTCAAAGGGTGGAGACACAGCTTCTAGTGTTTCTAAGATGGACTAGGAGAATGGTGCACCTAAATCGGAGGGAGCAGAGTTGCTGTCCCAGTGGCCCTGCAAGGCAGAGAGAGCTAAAGCCCAGGGCCGAGGGGCTTCTACTCAGAATCCGGGAGAGTGTGGCCAACACCTAGAGGCTGGAGGGCAGGGTTATTGTGAAAATTGTCTCAGAGAACAGAGGATTAGTTTCAAAGATTTGAGGGCTAATGGCAATGTGTTCTGCTGACTTGCTCAGTGCCTGTTATCGCTTCTTTTCCTCCTTTCTCCCATTTATAATGGAAATGTCTAGCTTGTGCCCATTCTGCCATTTACCCTTGGAAGCAGATAACTTGTATTCTAAGATTTCACAGATAAAGAGGAATTTTTGGACTTGGGACTTGGAATTCAGACTTTTGCTATGATATGATGGGATGAATATGTTTTCCTGTTGCAAGGATGTGATTTTTGAGGGGCCAAAATATGGAATGTCATGGATTGAATTATGTCCCCTAAAAATGTGTGTATCAACTTGGTTAGGCCATGATTCCCAGTACTGTGTGGTTGTCTTCCATTTTGCAATTTTAATTTTGTGTTAAGAGGCATTAGGGTGGGAATGTAACACCACCCTTACTCAGGTTATCTCCCTAATCCAATGTGAAGGGAGTGTCCCTGGGGTGTGGCCTGCAACACCTTTTATCCCTAAAGAGATAAAGGAGAAGGGGAGAGGGGGGCGGGGGGGGGCCTCATACTTCCAAGAAAGCAGCTCCAAGAGCAGAGCATGTCCCTTGGACATGAGGTTCCTATGTCTCAGAAGCTGCTCGACCAGGGGAAGACTGAGGACAAGAATACTTCTCCAGAGCTGACAGAGACAGAAAGCCTTCCTCTGGAACTGATGCCCTGAATTTGGACTTGTAACCTATTAGACTGTGAGAAAATAAATTTCTCTTTGTTGAAGCCATCCACTTGTGGTACTTCTGTTATAGCAGCATTAGATGACTGAGACAATCACAAATTTGTATTAGGAATATGACTATGAATTTATGAGATGAGAAAATGTGCATTTTAGATTCTCACCGAAAGGCCGAGACAAAAATTGACTCAAGGGCAATTATGAGCTTTGGTTTATCACTCAGCGTCTGTATTGCACAGACCTTCATTTTTAAAAGGAACCAGAGGTTTGGGGAGAAATGGCTGATTCCAGATCTAGAACAGGAAGGTACAAAGTGATTCAGGGACTTCTTTTGCATTCAAACGCTAATAGGGTGGTGTCAAAAACCTACATGCCTGACTAATGCAACTAGGAAACTAAATTAACTTTAATTTTAATTAATTTAAACATAATAAACTTGATTCAATTATTGAAAAAGTATGTTTGGGATATCCTCAGATTGTAAATCTACTTTTCCAACAATAAAATTTATGAAATGTGCTGCTTCTGGATTCTGGAAGACTGAGTCAAAAGCAGAAAATATAAAATGTTCCATAAATAAGTTCATATTGACTAGTTTAGTTTTTAATTTCATTTATAATTTTTACATGGACAATACAGGGGTATATTGGGTTAAATTTCATTTACATTTCCAATTACAACTTTGACACAGATTACATTTCTATTAGACAGAACTGTCCTAGACCCAATGTCTATCTTACAAAAAATACAGAATGCAAACTAATTAAACAAATTCATGGTCAAACAATGGAACCTGTGAGTGCTCAAACTTGATGAGACTGCCTTGTTTTTCCAGGTCTTGAATATCTTCCACCTGTGGTAGGGTGCTTACCACTTTTCTCTCACTCTTTGTTAAGAATCCTACCTCATAAACACCAAGCGAATTTTCTTTCTCTGACAGGATTCTAATTTTCACAGGTTCTGGCTGTCAAGGTTTGACTGAATCAGAATACTGAACATTTTAACATTTTAAAAGACAAGCAGAAAATGTTCTGTGTAAGATAGACTAAGCAGATCTAAAAATAAAAAGGCAATGTGGAAATCTTGTTTGGATCCTAGTTTCAAAAAGCCCAACAACTACAATAGATACTTTAAGAACTGGAAAATTTTTCATTTGTTGTGTGGGACAAGGAAGATCTTGGGTTTTTTTGGTAGGAAATTGGCCTTATTTTTAGGCGGTGCATGCTTAGATTGGAAGGTGAATTCAAAGTCTGCAGTTAACCCTTGGTTATTTCATCATAATAACTTACATATTTGGAAAGATTCCTTACATTTATAAAGCCTCTCTAAACTGTGAATTGTCATGTTTACTGAACTTTGATAACTGACTAAAGGCTTTCTCACATTCCTTACATTCATATGGCTCCCTCCACTGTGATTTTCATATATTTAGTGAGGTTTCTGGACAGACTAAAAGCTTTCCCACACTCCTTACATTCATAAGGAATCTCTCCACTGTGAATTCTCATATGTGCAATGAGCTCTGAGGAGTGACTAAAGGTTTTGCTACATTCCTTACATTCCTAAGGCTTCCCTCCACTGTGAGTTATCATATGTCTAGTGAGGCTTCCAGACAGACTAAAAGTTTTCCCACATTCCATACATTCATAAGGCCTCTCTCCACTGTGAGTTTTTATATGTTCAGTGAGGTGTGAGGACCGACTAAAGGCTTTCCCACATTCCTTACATTCGAAAGGCCTCTCTCCACTGTGAGTTCTTTTATGTTTAGTGAGGTTTGAGGAGTGACTAAAGGCTTTTCCACATTGCTTACATTCATAAGGCCTCTCTCCACTGTGAATTCTCATATGTGCAATGAGGTCTGAGGACTGACAAAAGGCCTTCCCACATTCCTTACATTCATAAGGCCTCTCGCCACTATGAGTTCTTGTATGTACAGTGAGGTTTGAGGACTGACCAAAGGCTTTCCCACATTCCTTACATTCATAAGGCCTCCCTCCACTGTGAATTATCATATGTCTAGTAAGGTTCCCAGAGAGTCTAAAAGCTTTCCCACATTCCTTACATTTATAAGGCCTCTCTCCACTGTGAAGTGTTATATGTGCAATGAGGTCTGAGGACTGACTAAAGGCTTTCCCACATTCCTTGCATTCATAAGGCCTCTCTCCACTGTGAATTCTTATATGTTTGGTGAGGTTTGAGGAGTGACTAAAGGCTTTCCCACATTCCTTACATTCATAAGGCCTCTGTCCACTGTGAGTTCTTGCATGTTCAGTGAGGTGTGAGGACCAACTAAAGGTCTTCCCACATTCCTTACATTCATATGGCCTCTCACCACTATGAGTTCTTGTATGTACGGTGAGGTTTGAGGAGTGACCAAAGGCTTTCCCACATTCTTTACATTCATAAGGCCTCCCTCCTCTGTGAGTTATCATATGTCTAGCAAGGTTTCCAGACAGTCTAAAAGCTTTCCCACATTCCTTACATTTATAAGGCCTCTCTCCACTGTGAACTGTTATATGTGCAATGAGGTCCGAGGACTGACAAAAGGCTTTCCCACATTCCTTACATTCATAAGGCCTCTCTCCACTGTGAGTTCTTACATGTTTGGTGAGGTTTGAGGAGTGACTAAAGGCTTTCCCACATTCCTTACATTCATAAGGCCTCTGCCCACTGTGAATTCTTGCATGTTCAGTTAGGTTTGAGGACCAACTAAAGGCTTTCCCACACTCCTTACATTCATAAGGCCTCTCTCCACTGTGAGTTTTCATATGTTTAGTGAGGTTTCTGGACCAACTGAAAACGTTCCCACATTCCTTACATTCATAAGGCCTTTCTCCACTATGAGTTCTTGTATGTTTGGTGAGGTGTGAGGGCCGACTAACGGCTTTCCCACATTCCTTACACTCATGAGGCCTCTCACCACTGTGAGCTTTTATATGTTCAGTGAGGTTTCGGAACTGACTAAAGGCTTTCCCACATTCTTTACATTCATAAGGCCTCTCTCCACTATGAGTTCTAAGATGTTTAGTGACATTTGAGGAGTGACTAAAGGCTTTCCCACATTCCTTACATTCATAAGGCCTCTCTCCACTATGAGTTCTTGTATATAGGTTGGGGTTTGAGGATGGACAACAGGCTTTCCCACATTCCTTACATTCATAAGGCCTCTCTCCACTGTCAGTTATCATATATCTAGTAGGGCTTCTAGACACACAAAAAGCTTTCCCACATTCCTTATATTCATAAGGCCTCTCTCCATTGTGAGTTTTTAGATGTTCAGTAAGTTCTGAGGACTGACTAAAGGTCTTCCCACATTTCTTACATTCATAAGGCCTCACTCCAATGTGAGTTATTATATGTTTAGTGAGCTTTGAGGAATGATAAAAGGCTCTGCCACATTCCTTTCCCTCAAAGGGCTTGTCTCCAGTAAGAGTTCTCATAGGAGTGCTGAGGTAAGAGGGACAACTGCAGGCTTCTCCACATTCATTACACCAAGAGACACTGCATCCAGTGTGAGATCTCACATGATGCTTAAGTAATGAATGATCCATCAAAGATTTTCCACATTCAAGGCGTTCAGAAAGATATGCTTCCATAAGAATTCTTTTGAGCATAGAATGATTTGGAATTCCGCTGAAGGTCTGTCCACATTGATCATCTTTGTTAATTTCACAGAGGTTATCTTCTATACACCTTCTGTTAAAAACAGGCAGCATGCTGTTAGATATAAATTTGTTACCATTTCACCATTACCACATATATTAAACATGTATTTTCTTGCCCTGAACTGTCTCGTGTTTCATACATGAAATCACCTGGCAGAAACGCTACAAATTTTTAATGCATATCTTAAAATATGAAGTTATATAATTGTATATAAGTGAAATATGTTTCAAACATTCAATACCTGACTCACATTTAAGAACATATTGCACTGTGAAAGTTCTATAAACACATAATTTTAGAGCTGGTTTTATATACATATACAAGGGACAATTCTACTCTGTTCTCTAGGGTCACTATGAGTCAGAATCGACTCGACGGCACTGGGTTTGTGATGGTTAAGATGCCTGGATGGCACAAAAGGTTTGTGCCAGACTAAAACCTAAAGGTAGGTGTTTTGAACACACTCAGTGGCACTGCTACAAGTCAGAATAGGCTTGACAGCAACAGGTTTGAGATATACGTATAGATATGTATATATGTAGGTGTATGTGTGCTGAAACCCTATGTGGTAGTTCTACTCTATGTCTTACAGGGTCTATATGAGTTGGAATAGACTCAACAGTAATGGGTTTGCATAAACATATACATGGATGATAGATGATAGATAAATGATAGATAGATAGATGATACATAGACAGATGATAGATAGATGGTTGATTGATTGATAGATAGATGATAGATGATAGCTAGCTAGATAGCTAGCTAGATGATAGCTAGATGATAGCTAGCTAGATGATGGCTAGCTGGATGATGGCTAGCTGGATGATGGCTAGCTGGATGATGGCTAGCTGGATGACGGCTAGCTAGCTAGATAGCTAGCTAGATGATAGCTAGCTAGATGATAGCTAGCTAGATGATAGCTAGCTAGCTAGCTAGATAGCTAGCTAAATAGATGATAGAGAGAGAGAGAGGCAGGTAGATGATAACTAGAGGATAGATAGATGATAGACAGATAGTAGATAGATGATAGATGGATGGATGGACGGACGGACGGACGGACGGATGGATGGATGATAGAGGATAGATGATAGGTAGATAGACAGACAGACAGACACAGACAGACAGATAGATAGGTGCTGTTGAGTCACTGTAATTATTATGGAAGCATATTGCCAGCCATCTCCTGCAGAGCCACTGGGTAGGTGAGAATTGCCAATCTTGTGATTAGCAGTAGAGTGCTTAACCCTTTGTGCTACTTAAGCTCCTTATATATCTAAGTATTTTAACACCATGATACCTTCTTAAGACTGTCTCCTGAAACACTGTTGTCTCTTCAGTGAATGACACTCACCTCACATGTGTTTTCTGGTTAATACGCTGATCTTCAACATCATGCAATTCAAACATCTCTCCTACCATCGCGGACCAGGTGTCATTTTCTATGAATTCTACTATTATACTTTCAGTGGATAGCTTTTCTCCATGATTAAGGTTTTGAGAAACTGACCCATGATTTATGTTAAGGTTCACAATATGAAAAAAAAGAAAAGAAAAAAGAAAGGAATTACTCACAGGGACAAGAGAGAAAGAGAGTTGTGAAAAAAGAAACGCTTTGACGCATTTTGCTGTTTCAGTGCTTTGGCGAATTGTCACAAAGCAATTTAATAGGAAATTGCCTAGGAGAGTATTGGTGATATAAATAGGGAGTAATTAAGAGAGCAAAGAACAAACGTATTGGATACAATGTACACAGAACCTTTAAAAAGGAAAAGGGGATGGTCTTTCTCCATGAACATCAGTGTGTTAGGATTGATGAAAACCAGAAAAACAAGATCAGGCATCTGTGAAGCACATATTGCTCAACCCAAAAGAGACTTTTTCTAACTGATTTATTCAAATCTCATTCCCTCCCTGGAGGCCTGGTCCTTCACAGAATACATGCCTCCTGGTGCCCCTGACACACTGGTCCTGGAAGAGAGATTTCTGCACTCTCCTCAGGTCTTCCTCTTGCTACTCTGGGAGAACAAATGGGTGTAGCTGACATGGTGGTAACTGAAAAAGGCATGTCATGAGGGAACAAACGGAAAAGCAACGAACAGTTCCCTGACACTGAGCCAAAACTTTGTTCTTCAGGGACTATGGAGACGGGCAGGTGTGAATTTATTTCTAGCAAAATAACCATGTCAAATTTCTAATAAACACCGTAAGTCTCTTTACAAGGTCCCAGACCAAAATTATTCTCTTTGTGCGCCAAAGAAACCTTGAAGTCAACTTTCACACTTACAACATTTAAACAGCCTTAAGGCTTTAAGCACAATTGAAATGAGAAGTCAATTAAATACACAGAGCTTTAGATTCATGGGGGAGGCAGGGTATGAGTGTTCCAGAGAGCAAATGGCTATACTCGTCTTATTTAACAATATATTTCCATTCCTCAGCCCACATACTGGAGTAACATGGGTGAATATGACATATTTGGTTACTAAAGAATAAATTTTCAAAAAAATGAAGCCATTCATACCTACTGAGGCCAGGTTTCTGAAGGTTTCCATCATCACATTTCTGTAGAGTGTCCTCTGAGAAAGATCCAGCAATGCCCACTCTTCCTGGGTAAAGTCCACAGCCACATCCTCAACATCCACTGTGTTCTAAAAAAATCCCACATATTCTGATTCAGCAAGGTACCATGTACTCCGACGTGTGTGAAAGGAAGACTGAGACAGACAGCTCTAGGGACAGCTCTAGGGAAATGAGTTTTCCTGGGGATTTCAAACAGTGTTCTGCATTCTACCAAGGTCTATTCTTAGGTTTATCCATCAGCCTCATCCCTTCACTGTCTATATTCACTTTCTTTTTTTTTTTTTTTTTTTAATAACTTTTATTAAGCTTCAAGTGAACGTTTACAAATCCAATCAGTCTGTCACATATAAGTTTACATACATCTCACCCCCTACTCCCACTTGCTCTCCCCCTCTTGAGTCAGCCCTTTCAGTCTCTCCTTTCCTGACAATTTTGCCGGCTTCCCTCTCTCTCTATCCTCCCATCCCCCCTCCAGACAAGAGTTGCCAACACAATCTCAAGTGTCCACCTGATATAATTAGCTCACTCTTCATCAGCATCTCTCTCCCACCCGCTGACCAGTCCCTTTCATTTCTGATGAGTTGCCTTCGGGGATGGTTCCTGTCCTGTGTCAACAGAAGGTCTGGGGAGCATGGCTGCCGGGATTCCTCCAGTCTCAGTCAGACCATTAAGTTTGGTCTTTTTATGAGAATTTGGGGTCTGTATCCCACTGATCTCCTGCTCCCTCAGGGGTCCTCTGCTGTGCTCTCTGTCAGGGCAGTCATCGATTGTGGCCGGGCACCAACTAGTTCTTCTGGTCTCAGGATGATGTAGGTCTCTGGTTCATGTGGCCCTTTCTGTCTCTTGGGCTCTTAGATGTCGTGTGGCCTTGGTGTTCTTCATTTTCCTTTGCTCCAGGTGGGTTGAGACCAATTGCTGCATCTTAGATGGCCGCTTGTTAGCATTTAAGACCCCAGACGCCACATTTCAAAGTGGGATGCAGAATGATTTCATAATAGAATTATTTTGCCAATTGACTTAGAAGTCCCCGCAAACCATGTTCCCCAGACCCCCGCGCTTGCTCCGCTGACCTTTGAAGCATTCATTTTATCCCGGAAACTTCTTTGCTTTTGGTCCAGTCCAATTGAGCTGACCTTCCATGTATTGAGTGTTGTCTTTCCCTTCACCTAAAGCAGTTCTTATCTACTGATTAATCAATAAAGAACCCTCTCCCACCCTCCCTCCCTCCCCCCCTCGTAACCACAAAAGTATGTGTTCTTCTCAGGTTTACTATTTCTCAAGATCTTATAATAGTGGTCTTATACAATATTTGTCCTTTTGCCTCTGACTAATTTCGCTCAGCATAATGCCTTCCAGGTTCCTCCATGTTATGAAATGTTTCAGAGATTCGTCACTGTTCTTTATCGATGCGTAGTATTCCATTGTGTGAATATACCACAATTTATTTACCCATTCATCCGTTGATGGACACCTTGGTTGCTTCCAACTTTTTGCTATTGTAAACAGAGCTGCAATAAACATGGGTGTGCATATATCTGTTTGTATGAAGGCTCTTGTATCTCTAGGGTATATTCCTAGGAGTGGGATTTCTGGGTTGTATGGTAGTTCTATTTCTAAATGTTTAAGATAACGCCAGATAGATTTCCAAAGTGGTTGTACCATTTTACATTCCCACCAGCAGTGTATGAGAGTTCCAATCTCTCCGCAGCCTCTCCAACATTAATTATTTTGTGTTTTTTGGATTAATGCCAGCCTTGCTGGTGTGAGATGGAATCTCATCGTAGTTTTAATTTGCATTTCTCTAATGGCTAATGATCGAGAGCATTTTCTCATGTATCTGTTGGCTGCCTGAATATCTTCTTTAGTGAAATGTGTGTTCATATCCTTTGCCCACTTCTTGATTGGGTTGTTTGTCTTTTTGTGGTTGAGTTTTGACAGAATCATGTAGATTTTAGAGATCAGGCGCTGGTCGGAGATGTCATAGCTGAAAATTCTTTCCCAATCTGTAGGTGGTCTTTTTACTCTTTTGGAGAAGTCTTTAGATGAGCATAGGTGTTTGATTTTTAGGAGCTCCCAGTTATCGGGTTTCTCTTCATCATTTTTGGTAATGTTTTGTATTCTGTTTATGCCTTCTATTAGGGCTCCTAGGGTTGTCCCAATTTTTTCTTCCATGATCTTTATCGTTTTAGTCTTTATGTTTAGGTCTTTGATCCACTTGGAGTTAGTTTCTGTGCATGGTGTGAGGTATGGGTCCTGTTTCATTTTTTTGCAAATGGATATCCAGTTATGCCAGCACCATTTGTTAAAAAGGCTATCTTTTCCCCAGTTAATTGAAACTGGTCCTTTGTCAAATATCAGCTGCTCATACGTGGATGGATCTATGTCTGGGTTCTCAACTCTGTTCCATTGGTCTATGTGTCTGTTGTTGTACCAATACCAGGCTGTTTTGACTACTGTGGCTGTATAATAGGTTCTGAAGTCAGGTAAGGTGAGGCCTCCCACTTTCTTCTTCTTTTTCAGTAATGCTTTGCTTATCCGGGGCTTCTTTCCCTTCCATATGAAATTGGTGATTTGTTTCTCTATCCCCTTAAAATATGACATTGGAATTTGGATCGGAAGTGCGTTAAATGTATAGATGGCTTTTGGTAGAATAGACATTTTTACTATGTTAAGTCTTCCTATCCATGAGCAGGGTATGTTTTTCCACTTAAGTATGTCCTTTTGAATTTCTTGTAGTAGAGCTTTGTAGTTTTCTTTGTATAGGTCTTTTACATCCTTGGTAAGATTTATTCCTAAGTATCTTATCTTCTTGGGGGTTACTGCGAATGGTATTGATTTGGTTATTTCCTCTTCGGTGTTCTTTTTGTTGATGTAGAGGAATCCAAGTGATTTTTGTATGTTTATTTTATAACCTGAGACTCTGCCAAACTCTTCTATTAGTTTCAGTAGTTTTCTGGAGGATTCCTTAGGGTTTTCTGTGTATATAATCATGTCATCTGCAAATAGTGATAACTTTACTTCTTCCTTGCCTATCCGGATACCTTTTATTTCTTTGTCTAGCCTAATTGCCCTGGCTAAGACTTCCAACACGATGTTGAATAAGAGCGGTGATAAAGGGCATCCTTGTCTGGTTCCCGTTCTCAAGGGAAATGCTTTCAGGTTCTCTCCATTTAGAGTGATATTGGCTGTTGGCTTTGCATAGATGCCCTTTATTATGTTGAGGAATTTTCCTTCAATTCCTATTTTGGTAAGAGTTTGTATCATGAATGGGTGTTGGACTTTGTCAAATGCCTTTTCTGCATCAATTGATAAGATCATGTGGTTTTTGTCTTTTGTTTTATTTATGTGATGGATTACATTAATGGTTTTTCTGATATTAAACCAGCCTTGCATACCTGGTATAAATCCCACTTGATCAGGGTGAATTATTTTTTTGATGTGTTGTTGGATTCTATTGGCTAGAATTTTGTTGAGGATTTTTGCATCTATGTTCATGAGGGATATAGGTCTATAATTTTCTTTTTTTGTAATGTCTTTACCTGGTTTTGGTATCAGGGAGATGGTGGCTTCATAGAATGAGTTAGGTAGTATTCCGTCATTTTCTATGCTTTGGAATACCTTTAGTAGTAGTGGTGTTAACTCTTCTCTGAAAGTTTGGTAGAACTCTGCAGTGAAGCCGTCCGGGCCAGGGCTTTTTTTTGTTGGGAGTTTTTTGATTACCGTTTCAATCTCTTTTTTTGTTATGGGTCTATTTAGTTGTTCTACTTCTGAATGTGTTAGTTTAGGTAGGTAGTGTTTTTCCAGGAATTCATCCATTTCTTCTAGGTTTGCAAATTTGTTAGAGTACAATTTTTCGTAGTAATCTGAAATGATTCTTTTAATTTCATTTGGTTCTGTTGTGATGTGGTCCTTCTCGTTTCTTATTCGGGTTATTTGTTTCCTTTCCTGTATTTCTTTAGTCAGTCTAGCCAATGGTTTATCAATTTTGTTAATTTTTTCAAAGAACCAGCTTTTGGCTTTGTTAATTCTTTCAATTGTTTTTCTGTTCTCTAATTCATTTAGTTCAGCTCTAATTTTTATTATTTGTTTTCTTCTGGTGCCTGATGGATTCTTTTGTTGCTCAGTTTCTATTTGTTCAAGCTGTAGGGACAGTTCTCTGATTTTGGCTCTTTCTTCTTTTTGTATGTGTGCATTTATTGATATAAATTGGCCTCTGAGCACTGCTTTTGCTGTGTCCCAGAGGTTTTGATAGGAAGTATTTTCAATCCGTTGCATTCTATGAATTTTCTTATTCCCTCCTTGATGTCTTCTATAACCCAGTCTTTTTTCAGGAGGGTATTTTTCATTTTCCAAGTATTTGATTTCTTTTCCCTACTTTTTCTGTTATTGATCTCTAGTTTTATTGCCTTGTGGTCTCAGAAGATGCTTTGTAATATTTCGATGTTTTGGACTCTGCAAAGGTTTGTTTTATGACCTAATATGTGGTCTATTCTAGAGAATGTTCCATGTGCGCTAGAAAAAAAAGTATACTTTGCAGCCGTTGGGTGGAGAGTTCTGTATAAGTCAATGAGGTCAAGTTGGTTGATTGTTGTAAGTAGATCTTCCGTGTCTCTGTTGAGCTTCTTACTGGATGTCCTGTCCTTCTCCGAAAGTGGTGTGTTGAAGTCTCCTACTATAATTGTGGAGGTATCTATGTCACTTTTCAATTCTGTTAAACTTTGATTTATGTATCTTGCAGCCCTGTCATTGGGTGCATAAATATTTAATATGGTTATGTCTTCCTGATCAATTGTCCCTTTTATCATTATATAGTGTCCTTCTTTATCCTTTGTGGTGGATTTAAGTCTAAAGTCTATTTTGTCAGAAATTAATATTGCTACTCCTCTTCTTTTTTGCTTATTGTTTGCTTGATATACTTTTTTCCATCCTTTGAGTTTTAGTTTGTTTGTGTCTCTAAGTCTAAGGTGTGTCTCTTGTAGGCAGCATATAGATGGATCGTGTTTCTTTATCCAGTCCGTGACTCTCTGTCTCTTTATTGGTGCATTTAGTCCATTTACATTCAGCGTAATTATAGATAAATAAGTTTTTAGTGCTGTCATTTTGATGCCTTTTTATGTGTGTTGTTGACAATTTCATTTTTCCACATACTTTTTTGTGCTGAGGCATTTTTCTTAGTAAATTGTGAGATCCTCATTTTCATAGTGCTTGACTTTATGTTAGTTGAGTCGTTACGTTTTTCTTGGTTTTTATCTTGAGTTATAGAGTTGTTATACCTTTTTGTGGTTACCTTATTATTTACCCCTAGTTTTCTAAGTAAAAACCTAACTTGTATTGTTCTATATCGCCTTGTATCACTCTCCACCTGGCAGTTCAATGCCTCCTGTATTTAGTCCCTCTTTTTGATTATTGTGATCTTTTACCTATTGACTTCCATGATTCCCTGTTATGTGTATTTTTTTTTAATTAATCTTAATTTGTTTGTTTTTGTGATTTCCCTATTTGAGTTGATATCAGGACGTTCTGTTTTGTGACCTTGTGTTGTGCTGATATCTGATATTATTGGTTCTCTCACCAAACAATATCCTTTAGTATTTCTTGTAGCTTTGGTTTGGTTTTTGCAAATTCTCTAAACTTGTGTTTGTCTGTAAATATCTTAATTTCGCCTTCATATTTCAGAGAGAGTTTTGCTGGATATATGATCCTTGATTGGCAGTTTTTCTCCTTCAGTGTTCTGTATATGTCGTCCCATTCCCTTCTTGCCTGCATGGTTTCTGCTGAGTAGTCAGAACATATTCTTATTGATTCTCCCTTGAAGGAAACCTTTCTTTTCTCCCTGGCTACTTTTAAAATTTTCTGTTTATCTTTGGTTTTGGTGAGTTTGATGATAATATGTCTTGGTGTTTTTCTTTTTGGATCAATCTTAAATGGGGTTCGATGAGCATCTTGGATAGATATCCTTTTGTCTTTCATGATGTCAGGGAAGTTTTCTGTCAGGAGTTCTTCAACTATTTTCTCTGTGTTTTCTGTCCCCCCTCCCTGTTCTGGGACTCCAATCACCCGAAGGTTATACTTCTTGATAGAGTCCCACATAATTCTTAGAGTTTCTTCATTTTTTTAAATTCTTTTATCTGATTTTTTTTTCAGCTATGTTGGTGTTGATTCCCTGGTCCTCCAGATGTCCCAGTCTGCATTCTAATTGCTCGAGTCTGCTCCTCTGACTTCCTAGTGCGTTGTCTAATTCTGTTATTTTATTGTTAATCTTTTGGATTTCTACATGTTGTCTCTCTATGGATTCTTGCAACTTATTAATTTTTCCACTATGTTCTTGAATAATCTTTTTGAGTTCTTCAACAGTTTTATCGGTGTGTTCCTTGGCTTTTTCTGCAGTTATCCTAATTTCATTTGTGATATCATTAAGCATTCTGTAAATTAGTTTTTTATATTCTGTATCTGATAATTCCAAGATTGTATCTTCATTTGGGAAAGATTTTGATTCTTTTGTTTGGGGGGTTGGAGAAGCTGTCATGGTCTGCTTCTTTAAGTGGTTTGATATGGATTGTTGTCTCCGAGCCATCACTGGGAAACTAGTTTTTCCAGAAAATCCGCTAAAAAAAAAAATGCAGTCAGATCCCTATCAGAGTTCTCCCTCTGGCTCAGGCTATTCAGATGTTAATGAAGCCACCTGGGGAGGGTGGGGGAGGGAACAGAGAGATAGGAGAGTAGCACCTCAGAATATAGCCAGAGTTGCTTGTCTTGCTTGTAATGACTATTATATCTGAGATTCCCGCGGGCGTGTCGCCTATGTGTGCTGGCTGTGTGGAGACTGCCCCCGGGGGGTCTGGCCCGCTGGAGTCACAGTCAGATCCTCCGCTTCCAGCCCCACGCCCAGCGTCAAGGCTCCCCTACTGGGACGGTGCACTCTCGACTCCAAAATCAGTCGCTGCCTCCCAGGGACTTCTCGTCCCTCCAGCCACGTGGCCGTGCCGCCCTCGAGAACCAGTTGGGTCTCCTCCCGGGGTTAGTTCAGATGGGTGGAGCAGCTCCCCGTGCTTGTGCCGTGACCGAGTGTCCCGGCTGGGACGCTGTTCTCCCCGCTCCAATACCAGTCGCTGCCTCCCAGGGACTTCTCCTACCGGCTGCGTCCCACGCTGCCCGTGCAACCCGGCTGGGCCCCTTCCCGGGGTTAGTTCAGGGGGGTGGAGCAACTCTCCGTGTTTATGCCGTACCTGCGTCCAGTCCAAATCCCTGCAGGACAGTTCCCTGGCTCGGACGTTGCTCTTTCTGCTCCAAGACCAGTCACTGCCTCCCGGGGACTTCTCCTACCGGCTGCGTCCCATGCCACCCGTGGAACCGGCTGGTCCCCCTCCCGGGGTTAGTTCGGGGGGTGGAGCAGCTCTCTGTGCTTGTGCCGTACCTGACTGGTACGCTGGCTCCAGGCTCTGGAAACAATCGCTGCTTCCCCGTATTAGTTCGTTCTCCATCTCTAAATCTGTGTTTGTTGTTCAGGGTTCATAGATTGTTATGTATGTGATCGATTCACTTGTTTTTCCGTGTCTTTGTTGTAAGAGGGATCCGAGGTAGCGTCTGCCTAGTCCGCCATCTTGGCTCCGCCCCTCTATATTCACTTTCTTAACAGCCGGAATTCTGTCTCATAGACTTAACAATACTTGCAACACAATCAACTTATCTCTCCACGGTTTGACTGTGATCAATTGTAGTCTCATATCTCTCTATCTTTACGGGATAGACGACAAAAAACAGCATAAATTAGAGAAATGCTCTATAGTGCATCTTATTTCCACATTCAGATCATCTGTACTTCATGAGAAAAAAAAAATTCACCTCCTTGCACAGGACCCACCAGGATATTTCACAAAATACAGAACAAAGTGTGAAAGTGGGGTGAGCTATTAACAACTGAGAAACACTCCAGGACTGGCACTTATTCCTTTTGCCCCTCACCAGGCCCAGTGGCGTGCACAAACTGGAAACCCAAGACCCTGAGTTTCTCATATTTTCTTAAAAAAATCCAACTGATCAGGGGCTGTCAAGACCACATACTGAAAAGAAAATATTATTTTTTGGAATTGCAAATTTTTACATGTTTCTCACCTACTTTTCAGTAACTCTACAAATGCACTCCTGCACACTGTCCCTTCATGGAAACAGGAAAGGGTATTGAAAAGGTAAATAGAGCTCAGCTGAGAGACAAGAAACAAGAATCCAGATATCATCACAATTTTCAAACTTTGAAAACCAAAGCTACTATACAGCAATTATTAGCAACTGCTTCCCTCAACAAACAAACTCGGACACCCACACAAACACACGCTAATGTTGTAAGATGTCAAAGACCCCAATCTCTGAAGAAGCAAAATAGATGTCCTTGTGTTTGCTGACTGTGAACAAGAGGTTAAGATTCACATTATGTACTAATTTCATTGACGTGCTGGGTATTTAGCTGTTAAACTGCTCGTGCATCTTTGAAAACAGAGACTTACACACCAACCCTCTAAAGGCTCCACTCCAAAATTTTCTCACATTTGCAGCCCTTGGGAGTCATGCAAGCATGACCAAGGGCAACCTCTAGGCTGCAGGACTGGTTTAGGTGAACCAGCAGCAAACCTTTTAACTTCCACAAGCAGTGAGGCAAAAGTCTTCTACACTGCACTTCGATGCTACACTGTTATTGAAGAGCCGAGCAGCTGTAGAATATGTAGGCTAGGGGTGAACTGAACTGTCAAGGTCATCCTTAATCAATCCTGGTATGACAGCGTCACAGCAAATATTGATCTAGTGCCATATGCAAAAGTTTCCTCTACTGCAGTGGGCCAGGTTAATATTTTAAAGCCATCAGAAACCCTAACTTCCATTCCTACACTGCATTCATGATGAAATGTTTCATTAATTGAGCAACTATGATATTTCAAAGGATCTGCAAAGAACTTTTTGCATACTAGCTCATTTATTCTTCTGCCTCTCCTAAGCAGATATTGATTCAAACAGACAAGGAAACAGACAAGGAAAATTACTATCAATTATTCACGTGTTCCACATTGCCCAAACGGTATGTTGCTGAGCCAGGATCAGGGTGCATGTCAATGTGCCTAAGATTAGATTCCCGACAACAACATTTCTTTTCAAATGCCTACTGAGTGCTTCTTACTCTGGCTATATTACAATTCAGACAATCTCAACCTGGAGCTCCTTCTCCTGGCAAAGCCCCGTGTCTCAAGCAAGACAGTTTACTTTCAGATCCTTACATTGGCTCTTTCATTTAATAAAACTGATTTAGGTAATACTGACACAGAGCCTACTTCTCGTGAGCGAAGCAGATACAGAACTGAACAAAACAGAAATAGCCACGGGCAGGAAATAAACACAACATAATGTCAAGTTCCCTGACTGGTGAAAGCAGCTAAGCACTTGACTGCTAACTGAAAGGTTGGCGGATCCTCGGAAGACGGGCCTTGAATACCCTATGGAGTAGTTCTGCTCTGCACAGATGGGGTCGCGATGACTCAGAATTGACTCCATAGCAACTATCAACAACAACATCGCGTGGTGGTAAGTTCTATGGGAAAAAGGCAGCACAGCAGGGATAAGCAGTAAAACAATCATGTTTATCTTTAGTGAGTTAGTGCAGAGAAAAGCAAAATAATCATTTTAGAAAAAACTACTTAGTAAAACCTGGCTTGGTAACGAAAAAAAAATGCCCATTCAATTCTAAAAATCTGGAAACACTCTGTGGTGATTTTACAAACACCCATATAGATTTCAGATGCTCGTCGACATCAGCAACTCTCCAAGGTGAAGGCACAGAGTCAAAGGGTGTACTGACCTGCAAGGCTGGCAAAGGGAAGACGCAGGTTGTACACAAAATGAAAAGGTCATCAGCAAAGGGTAAATATGTAAACTGGGGCACTGGAGGAATAAAAACAGCATGAATAAATACTATCAAGAAAAGAAAACAGACAATAGTAATGATACAAAACACAAATGAAGACTTTCAGGTTTTTGTCCATACGTAAAGAGCTTGGAAGTCATCGCTACCATCCTCAAGAAAAAAAACTGAACATATTGAGCCAAGAATATTGAGGTCACAGGCAAATGGCTCCCCCAAAACTGGAGGGACACATAGGCAGATACAGAGGATCATTCCAGAGCAGAAGCCCAGGAGCAGAAACTACCGCCAGGATCAGGAGCACAGAAGGAAGACTTAAAGTGTAACCGAGGAATTGCTGGAGGCCTGGTGTGCACAAGCTTCCGGGGGAAATATGCCAGGGAGCAGATCAGGAGGACCCATACAGTTTTCTGAATTTTACCTCCATAAACCCTGTCAGGTCCTTGGTGTGAAGATCAGAGAAAAATTCCCTTGTGCTGCCAGTAGGGGCTGGAGGGAACCCAGCCATTTTGAAACTCATCCAGAGGCATCCTGTTCTTCTTCACAAGACATGCTCTCCAGGGAAACTATTTTACTGGAGTCTAACAGATGTGGAGTAGTGAAATACTCAAACTCAGCCCCATCCAGGCTGAGAAGCACTAGTGAAGTCACTGCCCAGGGGCACAGGTTCACTAAGAGACTGAGGCTTAATTGTTTCAATGCTGAGTACTGACAGAGCTGACAAAGTAGTCAGTGGTGTTAATTAGGCTATTTAGAGGTCACAGGACATTCAAGAAACTCAGTTAATTAGGCTATTGAAACCAGAGGAAAACAACTGCCCTTAAAAGTAGAGGACACATAGGCAGACAGACAGAATCATTCCAGAGCAGAATGCCTACATGTCTCTCCAGTTTTGGGGGCAGTTGTTTGACCTGCGACTTAGGGAGACCCAAACCCAGCGTGACCAAAACAAGGTGAGATGCTGGAGAGCAGCAGTAGAGGAATTTGGAGCAGGGATCGGAGCCAGGAGGCATATCACGTTCTGGGGAACATGCTGGCTTCTGAAAAGACTCCGGCTTCTCATCTGAGTGAAATGCAGAGCAATTTTATGCCTTTGATCAGAGATGGAAAATGATACGACAGCTCTTAAAGAATTTAAAGAACCCGTTTATGGGAGCAAATGTAAAAGTTGGAAGATAGATAACCTTACAGGCATAATCAGATAAGAAATGATAAAAATGACCATAAGCAAAAAAATGTACATCAAAGAGCATACGTACTGAAAACATCAACACCCTCCTAGAAAAAGCATGTAAAAAGCAAGGACATTCATTATTCCATTCCTATTAAAAGCAATCCTAGAGGCTGTAGCTGATAAATAAAAAAAAAAAAAGGTAAAGAATGTTAAATATAAAAATCTATATTTTTTAGGTTAAATAATCATATATGCAGAATCCCTAAAGGTTGCAAAGATGATTTTAGTACTGAGAGTACTGAGATTACAAAATGTATATAAAGGTAATATTTCTTTACTGAGATTACAAAATGTATATAAAGGTAATATTTCTTTTAAATACACACTGCACACACATACATATATATATACTAGCAACAAGCAGTTGAGAAATTAATTTTGAAAAACATATATTTCAGTGAATACAAAAGGTATCAAAAAGGAATCTACTTAATAAGAGATCCTAATGAAGAAATTATAAAACATTGTTAAATGACATACAAATAGACCGTAATAAATGAAAAGATACAGCATGCTCTTAGACAACTGTTTCTACAAATAGACCATTATTTCTAACACACTTACATAAAATTCAATCCAATTTTATTTTTCTGAACTGCACAAAAAATTCTTCAAATATCCACAAATAGCCCAGATATTTTGGCATGGATTTGTTCACACATATCATATAGAAAATTATATTCATATATATTTTACAAATGCAGCTATAATACATTAATATGGTATTGTCTTAGGCTGAGTTCTCTAGAGAAGGAAAACCAATAAAGCATATAAATATTAATATAGATTCATATCAATAGCTCAAATGGTTCTAAAGGCTGGAAAGGTGGCAAAACTGAAGGTCAGTGTGAAAGTTTCTCCTGATTAACATAGCTACAGGGGCTTGCAGGTAAGCTGCTAGCTCAAGTTCCAAGAATCGGAGGTCAGACAAACAAGAGCCAGCTATAGAATCCAGAGTGAGCAAAAGCCCACAAACCCTGCCAGAGAGTCCACCTATATTGGATGTAGGCTACACCCCCAAGGAAACTCCCTTTCAACTGATTTTCTACTCACAGCAGACCCCGTCATGGAGGTGATTACATTATATGAAACCTTATCATGGAAGGGAAGACATCTTCATATAACCACCAAACTACATTATAATTGCCAAACTAATGAGAATTATGGCCCAGCCATGTCGACATTCTTAACAATTAGAGTTCACCCAATTTCAACCTGGTACCTGTACACATCTCCTTAAACCATACATACTCTCTGAATGAAAACAACTATAAAGTCATACTTCAGCCTAACATGATACAACGAACACATATACAAGGCAGAAATACTCATAACAATTACAGTCCTCGTTTCTGCATCTGGTCACGTGAACATAACTGATATTTAGAACTATCTTTTTCCACGACCTAAATCATAATCCCTTTGCCCTAGGAAAGCACTTCAGTTGGTCAGGGTTCTTTACCTAGTGGGGTGACCCAAACCTTCATTCCTGAAGCATCTGGGCCATTAGTAGTCATGCTGGAATTGAGTTGCTATAATTTTCCATTGACTTTAATCACAGAGCATGTGTCTTAGTCATCTAGTGCTGCTATAACAGAAATACCACAAGTGGATGACTTTACAAAGAAAAGTTTATTCTCTCACAGTCCAGTAGGCTAGAAGTCTTCATTCAGGGCACTAGCTCCAGGAAAGGCTTTCTCTCTCTGTCGGCTATGGAGGAAGGTCCTTGACATCGGTGCTCCCTTGGTCTGGGAGCATCTCAGCACAGGAACTTCAGGTCCAAAGGATGTGGTCTGCTCCTGGTGCTGCTTTCATGGAGGTATGACGTCCCACTGTCACTCTGTCCACTTCTCTCTCTTATATCTCAAAAGAGAATGGCTTAAGACACTACCTAATCTTGTAGATCTCATCAATATAACTGCCGCTAATCCATCTTATCGAACACTAGTGACTGAAGACCAGACAAGTTGTGCAATGACATCAAGGACATCACCCAAGAAGGAAGCAAGAAGTCATTGAAAAGACAGGAAAGAAAGAAAAGACCAAGATGGATGTCAGAGGAGACTCTGAAACTTGCTCTCGAACGTCGAGCAGCTAAAGCTAAAGGAAGAATTGATGAAGTAAAAGAACTGAACAGAAGATTTCAAAGCACAGCTCGAGAAGACAAAGTAAAGTATTATAATGACATGTAAAAAGAGCTGGAGATGGAAAACCAAAAGGGAAGAACACACTCGGTGTTTCTCAAGCTGAAAGAACTGAAGAAAAAGTTCAAGCCTCGGGTTGCAATAGTGAAGGATTCTATGGGGAGAATATTAATGCAGGAAGCAACAAAAGAAGACGGAAGGAATACACGGAGGCATTGTACCAAAAAGAATTAGTCGATATTCAACCATTTCAAGAGGTGGCATATGATCAGGAACTGATGGTACTGAAGAAAGAAGTCCAAGGTGCTCTGAAGGCATTAGGGTAAAACAAGGCTCCAGGAATTGATGGAATATCAATTGAGATGTTTCAACAAACAGATGCAGCGGTGGAGATGCTCACTTGTCTATGCCAAGAAATATGGAAGACAGCTCCATGACCAACTGACTGGAAGAGATCCATATTTATGCCTATTTCCAAGAAAGGTGACCCAACCGAATGTGGAAATTATAGAACAATATCGTTCATATCACACGCAACCAAGGCTTTCCTGAGGATCATTCAAAAACAGCTGTAGCAGCATATCGACAGGGAACTGCCAGAAATTCAGGCTGGTTTCAGAAGAGGACTTGGAACCAGGGATATCATTGCTGACATCAGACGGATCCTAGCTGAAAGCAGAGAATACAAGAAGGATGTTTACCTGTGTTTTATTGACTATGCAAAGCCATTCAACTGCATGGATCATAACAAATTATGGATAACATTGAGAAGAATAGGAATTCCAGAACACTTAATTGTGCTCATGAGGAATCTTTACACAGATCAAGAGGCACTTGTTTGGACAGAACAAGGGGATACTGAATGGTTTAAAGTCAGGAAAGGTGTGCGTCAGGGTTGTATTCTTTCACCATACCTATTCAATCTGTACGCTGAGCAAATAGTACGAGAAGCTGGACTATATGAAGAAGAACGGGGCATCAGGATTGGAGGAAGACTCATTAACAACGTGGATTATACAGATGACACAACCTTGGTTGCTGAAAGTGAACAGGACTTGAAACACTTACTAATGAAGATCAAAGACCACAGCCTTCAGTATGGATTGCACCTCAACATAAAGAAAACAAAAATCCTCACAACTGGACCAACGAGCAACATCATGATAAACGGAGAAAAGATTGAAGTTGTCAAGGATTTCATTTTACTTGGATCCACAATCAACAGCCATGGAAGTCAAGAAATCAAAAGATGCATTGCATTGGGTAAATCTGCTGCAAAGGACCTCTTCAAAGTGTTGAAGAGCAAAGATGTCACCCTGAAGACTAAGGTGTGCCTGACCCAAGCCAGGGTATTTTCAAGCACATCATATGCATGTGAAAGTTGGACAATGAATAAGGAGGACCAAAGAAGAATTGACGCCTTTGAATTGTGGTGTGGGTGAAGAATATTGAATATACCATGGGCTGCCAAAAGAATGAACAAATCTGTCTTTAGAAGTACAACCAGAATGCTCCTTAGAAGCAAAGTTGGCGAGACTGCATCTTACATACTTTAGACATGTTGTCAGGAGGGATCAGTCCCTGGAGAAGGACATCATGCTTGGCAGAGCACAGGGTCAGCGGAAAAGAGGAAGACCCTCAACAAGGTGGATTGGCACAGTGACTGCAACAATGAGCTCAAGTATAACAACGGTTGTAAGGATGGCTCAAGGCCGGGCAGTGTTTCGTTCTGCTGTGCATAGGGTCACTAAGAGTTGGAACTGACTCAACGGCACTGAACAATAACAACAACAACAATCCATCTTATTACATTATACTGAAAGGATCTGCAACACATAGGGAAATCACATCAGAAGATAAAATGGTAGAAAATCACACACTCATGCAAGGGAATCATAACCTAGCCAAGCTGACAGGTATTTGGGGGGACACAAACCAATCCATGACAGCATGGTAGTACTAAGAGAGGCCCTAATGGATCACCTGCATTTCAGACATATCCATCTTTACTTCCACTGTGTAATAGCCATCTGATTTTCTCTTGGAAATCACGGTCAATAATACCAGCCAATACGGTAACTCCCTTCTTTGCCTGTTGATCCAGAGGCAAAAGGAGCCTAAACTGGCTAGGTGGTATTTTTCACTTCCAGTTCAATGGAATCAGCAATGTGTCTCCAGCGAGGAGCATCCCTCCCTTTGGAATTAAGACATCTAGACACGCAGAGTATAAGGTAGCAGGGGCAGGAATAAAAATTTTTGCAATTGGGTCACTAGGGGTAATAGTGAGTGCTGTCACTCTCATTTCCACCCCTTGATTCCTGGACCCATGAATCCTGGCTATGGGAGAAACAGCACATATATTGAACGTGAGGTTAGAGCATATACAGGCCCCTGCAGAACACTGCCTCAACCCACAAGGTATTGCCACCTAGCTAGCACTGTAATTGTGTCTATAGGCCATGCCATCGTTCTATGAAGCTACCTGCTTCAGGATGATGGGGAACATAGTAAAACCAGTGAATTCCATGAGCATGGATGGGCCCATTGCTGCACTTCAGTTGCTATGGAGTGAGTCCCTTGATCCAAGGTAATGCTGTGTGGGATACCATGATGGAGGATAAGGCATTGTGTAAGTCCATGGATGTAGCTTTGGCAGAAGCATTGAATGCAGAGAAGGCAAATGCAAATCAAGAGTAAACATCTGTTCCACGAAGAACAAAACGCTGCCCTTTGCATGATGGAAGTGGTCCAATGTAATCAACCTACCACCAGGTTGCTTGCTGATCACCCTGTGAAATGGTGCCGTATCAAGGACTCAGTGTTGCTCTCTGCTGTTGGCAGATTGGGCACACAGCAATGGCTGTAGCCATGTTGGCTTTGGTGAGTGAAAGTTTATTTTGCTGAGCTCATGTATAACCTCCATCCCTGCCACCACGGCCACTTTGTTCATGAGTCCATTGGGCAATGGATGGAGTGTCTGGGAGAAGAGGATGACTAGTTTCCACAGAACGGGTCATCTATGAAATTGTTAAAATCCTCCTCTGCTGAGGTCACCCTTTGGTGAGCCTTCACATGGGACACAAATATCTTCACTGCTTTGGCCCATTCAGAGAGGTCTATCCACATACCTCTTCCCCATACCTCCTTGTCTCCAATTTTCTAATCATTTTCCTTCCAAGTCCCTGACCATCCAGCCAAACCACTGGCCACAGCCTGTGAATCAGTACACAACTGCACATCTGGTCATTTCTCCTTCCTAGCAAAGTGAACAACCAGGTGCAGTGTTCAAAGTTCTTTCCACTGGGAGGATTTCCCTTCACCACTGTCCTTCAGGAAGGTCCCAGAATGAGGTTTTAGTGAGGCCGCTTTCCGATTCCCAGTGGTGCCTGTATATCACACAGAACCACACGTAAATCAGGCACAAGTTTTCTCTTCCTCACTCAACTGATCATAAGGAACGCCCTATGAGGATACAGGTGCGGAAAAGGAGATGGAAGGTGTGGTGACAGGAGTGGAGGCCATGGGAACCTGCAACTTACTTGTGCCTTCAGGTCAGGCTCAGGTCCCATCTTGAATAAAGCACCACCATTTAATGCCGCAGTGCTGCTGTGCACATTCAGCTTTATGACTCTGTGGGCAGCTCAGGCTGCATGGGGACTTGGTGTCCCGTGGTTAAGCATTCAGTCACTACTAAGGCCCAGTAACAAGCCAAAAGCTGTTTCTCAAAAAAAAAGGAGGAGGCGGGCCGATATGGCTGATTAGGTAGAAGCTACCTCGGATCCCTCTTGCAACAAAGACTCAGAAAAACAAGTGACTCGATCACATACATGACAATCTACGAATGCTGACCATCAAACACAGATCTAAAGAGTTGACCTGAGTGACAGATACTGAGAACTAACAACCACGGGGAAGCAGAGACTGTTTTCGGAGCCTAGAGCCAGTGTCCCAGTCAGGAAACCTTGGCGCCGGGCTTTGGCCTGGACGCAGGGGAGCTGAGCACGGCATCCTGTGATGGCGCAAACACGGGGCATGGCCCTAGCCCCCTGAACTGACCTCGGGGGAAGCCCAGCCAGTTTACGCAGGCAGCACAGCGACGCGGCTGACAGGAGAAGTCACCGGGAGGCAGCGACTGGTTTTGAAGCCGAGAGTGCGGCGTCCCAGCCGGGGAACCTTGGCGCGGTGCTTTGGACTGGGAGCAGAGGAACTAACCGCGGCTTCTGAGACAGCGCAAGCACCGGACGCGAGCCTGACCCTTGTGGGCAATCTCTACCCAGCCAGCGCACACAGTCGATGTGCCCCTCGGGAATCTCAGATAAAACAGTCATCCCAAGCAAGATAAGTAACTTTGTCTATATTCCGGGGTGCTACTCTCTCCTATTTGTCTGAACCCTCCCCTCCCCTGACAAGGCGGCTTCATTAACATTGGAATTTCCTGAGCTAGAGAGTGAACTCCATGTGGTTTTTCTTTCTTTTTGGTCTTTTCCTAACCCATTCTCCTGGTCTGACAGAGCAGCTACAAAAAACCCAGGGACCTAAAATCCTTCCCTAATTGAACTAAAAACACAGAACCAGCTCCAGCCAAGCTTATGTGATCCACAGCCTTGGGCTTTCATCCCTGCAGGGAACAAGGTGGCTATTATAATGCAAAGGGAATTCTGATAGTGATCTGAGAGCAATTGTTTTAGGGGATTACTGGAAAGACAAGTTTCCCAGGTCTGATATCTCTGCATATTCAACAGAGCCCTCACTGACCCACAACCGCGAACTGGGGGCTGAAGCTCCCACCAGACCACCTAGCCTCCTGCCTAAGGGGTCTAAGGAGGGTGACACCTACCAATCTGTAGAGGTACTTGCATTGGGGGCCTAAGGTACAGCTGCAGAGCCCACCCACCAAGGTGCTTTAGGAATACAGACACACTGACCTCACTGACACTTGGGGGAAGCCTGTCAGCATCCTGCCCTCCCGGAGAGTGACCCCCTGCTGCTACTAGAATCTGGTGCACACAACTATCACCACTACTTCTCTAGGTGGATAGGTGAGAGTCTGCTCCACATACTTGATGACCCAAAATCACATTCTACTCAGGAACAGTGAATGGACTCAGGCTTATATATCTGGTAACAGTCCAAAACAGCTGGTAATAGGACATAAGTGAGTCAAGGGCTACAACAATCAAGACAGTGCAATCTAGTAGCCCATCTATGTATATTGAAAGAAAACAAAACAAGATAAGACTCAGTGAGCAAATACAGAATAAATCACTACAATATCTTAGTGACGGCTTGGAGACAGCAGTCGATATCAAACCACATAAAGAAGCACACCATGATTGCTTCTACAACCCCCCAAAATAAAGAATCAAAATCTTTCCCAAATGAAGATACAATCCTGGAATTGCCAGATACAGAATATAAAAAACTAATTTATACAATGCTTCAAGACATCAGGGATGACCTCAGAAATGAGATAAAGCAAGCTACAGAAAAATCCAAGGAACACACTGATAAAGCAGTTGAAGAACTCAAAAAGGTTATTCAACAACATAGTGGAAAAATTAATAAGCTAAAAGAATCCATAGAGAGAGCATTCAGAAATCCAAAAAATTAACAATAAAATTACAGAATTAGACAACGCAATAGGAAGTCAGAGGAGCAGACTCAAGCAATTAGAATGCAGAGTGGGAGATCTGGAGGACCAGGGAATTGACACCAATATAGCTGAAAAAAAATCAGATAAAAGAATTTAAAAAAATGAAGAAACCGTAAGAATCACGTGGAACTCTATCAAGAAGAATAACTTGCGTGTGACTGGAGTCCCAGAACAGGGAGGGTCATCAGAAAGCACAGAGAGAATTCTTGAAGATCTGTTGGCAGAAAACTTCCCTGACATCATGAAAGACGAAAGGATATCTATCCAAGATGCTCATCGAACTCCATTTAAGATTGATCCAAAAAGAAAATCACCAAGACATATTATCATCAAACTTGCCAAAACCAAAGATTACGAGAAAATTTTAAAAGCAGCCAGGGATAAAAGAAAGGTCTCCTACAAAGGAGAATCAATAAGAATAAGTTCAGACTACTCAGCAGAAACCATGCAGGCAAGAAGGGAATGGGATGACATATATAGAGCACTGAAGGAGAAAAACTGCCAAAAAGGATCATACATCCAGCAAAACTCTCTCTCAAATATGAAGGCGAAATTAAGACATTTACAGGTAAACACAAGCTTAGAGAATTTGCAAAAACCAAACCAAAGCTACAAGAAATACTAAAGGAAATTGGTCAGAAAATCAATAATATCAGATGCCAGCACAACACAAGGTCACATAACAGAACATCCTGATATCAACTCAAATAGGGAAATTACAAAAACAAATTAAGATTAATTAAAAAAAAAAAAGTGCTCAAAACAGGGAATCATTGAAGTCAATATGTAAAAGATCACAATAATCAAAAAGAGGGACTAAATACAGGTGGCATAGAACTGCCATATGGAGAGGGATACAGGGCGACATAGGACAATACAAGTTAGGTTTTTACTTAGAAAAATAGGGGTAAATATTAAGGTAACCACAAAGAGGTATAACAACTCCATAACTCAAAATAAAAACCAAGAAAAACATAGACTCAGCAAACATAAAGTCAAATACTATGAAAAAGACGAACACACAATTTACAAAGAAAAACGTCTCAGCACAAAAAAGTAAGTGGAAAAATGAAATTGTCAACAACACACATAAAAAGGCTTCAAAATGACAGCTCTACTTATCTATAATTACGCTGAATGTAAATGGACTAAATGCACCAATAAAAAGACAGAGAGTCACGGACTGGATAAAGAAACACGATCCATCTATATGCTGCCTACAAGAGACACACCTTAGACTTAGAGACACAAACAAAAACTCAAAGAATGGAAAAAACTATACCAAGCAAACAATAAGTAAAACAGAGCCGGAGTAGCAATATTAATTTCTGACAAAATAGACTTTAAACTTAAATCCACCACAAAGGATAAAGAAGGACACTATATAATGATAAAAGGGACAATTGCCCAGGAAGATATAACCATATTAAATATTTATGCACCCAATGACAGGGCTGCAAGATACATAAAACAAGCTTTAACAGAACTGAAAAGTGAGATAGACACCTCCACAATTATAGTAGGAGACTTCAACACACCACTTTCGGAGAAGGACAGGACATCCAGTAAGAACCTCAATAGAGACACGGAAGACCTAATTACAACAATCAACCAACTTGACCTCATAGACTTATACAGAACACTCCACCCAACTGCTGCAAAGTATACTTTTTTTTCTAGCACACATGGAACACTCTCTAGGATAGACCACATATTAGGTCATAAAAGAAACTTTGCAGAATCCAAAATATCGAAATATTACAAAGCATCTTCTCAGACCACAAGGCCATAAAACTGGAAATCAATAACAGAAAAATTAGGGAAAAGAAATCAAATATTTGGAAACTGAACAATACCCTGCTCAAAATAGACCGGGTTATACGAGACATTAAGGAGGGAATAAAGAAATTCATAGAATGCAATCACAATGAAAATACTTCCTATCAAAACCTCTGGGACACAGCAAAAGCAGTGCTCAGAGGTCAATTTATATCGGTAAATGCACACATACATAAAGAAGAAAGAGCCCAAATCAGAGAACTGTCCCTACAACTTGAATAGAAAGTGAGCAACAAAAGAATCCATCAGGCACCAGAAGAAAACAAATAATAAAAATTAGAGCTGAACTAAATGAATTAGAGAACAGAAAAACAATTGAAACAATTAACAAAGCCAAAAGCTAGTTCTTTGAAAAAATTAACAAAATTGATAAACCATTGGCCAGACTGACTAAAGAAATACAGGAAAGGAAACAAATAACTCAAATAAGAAACAAGATGGGTCACATCACAACAGACCCAACTGAAATTAAAAGAATCATATCAGATTATTATGAAAAATTGTACTCTAACAAATTAGCAAACCTAGAGGAAATGGATGAATTCCTAGAAAAACACTACCTACCTAAACTAACACAATCAGAAGTAGAACAACTAAATAGACCCATAACAAAAAACGAGACTGAAACGGTAATCAAAAAACTCCCAACAAAAAAAGGCCCTGGCCCGGACGGCTTTACTGCAGAGTTCTACCAAACTTTCAGAGAAGAATTAACACCACTACTACTAAAGGTATTCCAAAGCACAGAAAATGACGGAATACTACCTAACTCATTCTATGAAGCCACCATATCCCTGATTCCAAAAACAGGTAAAGACATCACAAAAAAAGAAAATTACAGACCTATATCCCTCATGAACATAGATGCAAAAATCCTCAACAAAATTCTAGCCAATAGAACTCAACAACATATCAAAAAAATAATCCACCACGACCAAGTGGGATTTATACCACGTACGCAAGGCTGGTTTAATATTAGAAAAACCATTAATGTAATCCACCATACAAATAAAACAAAAGACAAAAACCACATGATCTTATCAATACATGCAGAAAAGGCATTTGACAACGTCCAACAGCCATTCATGATAAAAACTCTCACCAAAATAGGAATCGAAGGAAAATTCCTCAACGTAATAAAGGGCATCTATAAAAAAAAAAAAAAAAGCCAACAGCCAACATTACTCTAAATGGAGAGAGCCTGAAAGCATTTCCCTTAAGAACAGGAACCAGACAAGGATGCCCTTTATCACCGTTCTTATTCAACATTGTGCTAGAGGTCCTAGCCAGGGCAATTAGGCTAGACAAAGAAATAAAGGGCATCCGGATTGGCAAGGAGGAAGTAAAATTATCTCTATTTGCAGATGACATGATCTTATACACAGAAAACCCTAAGGAATCCTCTAGAAAACTACTGAAACTAATAGAAGATTTTGGCAGAGTCTCAGGTTATAAGATAAACATACAAAGTCACTTGGATTCCTCCACATCAATAAAAAGAACATCGAAGAGGAAATAACTGAATCAATATCATTCACAGTAGCCCCCAAGAAGGTAAAAGAGGAATAAATCTTACCAAAGATGTAAAAGACCTATATAAAGAAAACTACAAAGTACTACTACAAGAAACTAAAAAGGACCTACTTAAGTGGAAAAACATACCTTGCTCATGGATAGGAAGACTTAACATAGTAAAAATGTCTATTCTACCAAAAGCCATCTATACATACAATGCACTTCCAATCCAAATTCCAATGACATTTTTTAATGTGATGGAGAAACAAATCACCAACTTCATATGGAAGGGAAAGAAGCCCCAGATAAGTAAAGCATTACTGAAAAAGAAGAAGAAAGTGGGAGGCCTCACTCTACCTGATTTCAGAACCCATTATACAGCCACAGTAGTCAAAACAGCCTGGTACTGGTACAATAACAGGCACACAGACCAATGGAACAGAATTGAGAACCCAGATATAAATCCATCCACATAGGAGCAGCTGATATTTGACAAAGGCCCAGTGCCAGTTAATTGGGGAAATGATAGTCTTTTTAACAAATGGTGCTGGCATAACTGGATATCCATTTGGAAAAAAATGAAACAGGACCCATACCTCACACCATGCACAGAAACTAACTCCAAGTGGATCAAAGACCTAAACATAAAGACTAAAACGATAAAGATCATGGAAGAAAAAATAGGGACAATGTTAGGAGCCCTAATACAAGGCATAAACAGAATACAAAACATTACCAAAAATGATGAAGGGAAACCCAATAACTGGGAGCTCCTAAAAATCAAACACCTATGCTCATCTAAAGACTTCACCAAAAGAGTAAAAAGACCACCTACAGATTGGGAAAGAATTTTCAGCTATGACATCTCCGACCAGCACCTGATCTCTAAAATCTACATGATTCTGTTAAAACTCAACCACAAAAAGACAAACAACCCAATCAAGAAGTGGGCAAAAGATATGAACACGCACTTCACTAAAGAAGATATTCAGGCAGCTAACAAATACATGAGAAAATGCTCTCGATCATTAGCCATTAGAGAAATGCAAATTAAAACTACGATGAGATTCCATCTCACTCCAACAAGGCTGGCATTAATCCAAAAAACACAAAAGAATAAATGTTGGAGAGGCTGCGGAGAGACTGGAACTCTTATACACTGCTGGTGGGAATGTAAAATGGCACAACCACTTTGGAAATCTATCTGGCATTTTCTTAAAAAGTTAGAAATAGAACTACCATACCACCCAGAAATCCCACTCCTCGGAATATACCCTAGAGAAAAAAAGAGCCTTCACACAAACAGATATATGCACACCCATGTTTATTGCAGCTCTGTTTACAATAGCAAAAAGCTGGAAGCAACCAAGGTGTCCATCAACAGATGAATGGTTAAATAAATTGTGGTATATCCACACAATGGAATACTACGCATCAATAATGAACAGTGACGAACCTGTGAAACATTTCATAACATGGAGGAACCTGGAAGGCATTATGCTGAGCGAAATTAGGCAGAGTCAAAAGGACAAATATTGTATAAGACGACTATTATAAGATCTTGAGAAATAGTATAAACTGAGAAGAACGCATACTTTTGTGGTTACAAGGGGGGGAGGGAGGAAGGGTGGAAGAGGGTTATTTACTGATTAGTTAGCAGATAAGAACTACTTTAGGTGAAGGGATGGACAATATTCAATACACGGAAGGTCAGTTCAACTGGACTGGACCAAAAGCAGTTTCCGGGATAAACTGAATGCTTCAAAGGTCAGCGAAGCAAGGGTGGGGGTTTGGGGACTATGGCTTAAGGGGACTTCTAAGTCAATTGGCAAAATAATTCTATTATGAAAACATTCTGCATCCCACTTTGAAATGTGGCGTCTGGGGTCTTAAATGCTAACAAGCGGCCATCTAAGATGCATCAATTGGTCTCAACCCACCTGGATCAAACAAGAATGAAGAACACCAAGGTCACACGATAACTAAGAGCCCAAGAGACAGAAAGGGCCACATGAACCAGAGACTTACATCATCCTGAGACCAGAAGAACTAGATGGTGCCCAGCCACAATTGATGACTGCCCTGACAGGGAGCACAACAGAGAACCCCTGAGGGAGCAGGAGATCAGTGGGATGCAGACCCCAAATTCTCATAAAAAGACCAGACTTAATGGTCTGACTGAGACTAGAGGAATCCCGGCGGTCATGGTCCCGAAACCTTCTGTTGGCCCAGGACAAGAACCATTCCCAAAGACAACTCATCAGACGTGGAAGGGACTGGACAATGGGTTGGAGAGAGATGCTGATGAAGAGTGAGCTACTTGTATCAGGTGGACACTTGAGATTGTGTTGGCATCTCCTGTCTGGAGGGGAGATGGGAAGGTAGAGAGGGTTAGAAACTGGCAAAATTGTCTCGAAAGGAGAGACTGGAAGGGCTGACTCATTAGGGGGAGAGTAAGTGGGAGTATGGAGTAAGGTGTATATAAGCTTATATGTGACAGACGGACTTGATTTGTAAATGCTCACTTAAAGCTCAATAAAGATTATTTAAAAAAAGGTAGTTATCTGCAGAGGATGGTAGGGCTTCGTTCCAAAATCCTAATGTTCTGCACTGTGATTCACCAATAGGGCCTGCCAAAGACTCCAAACATCACCTCTACCTGCCACTGACAGTGACTACCAATGGATCAGCCAGATCATAAATTATGACATACTGCTGGAGAGTTGATATAGCCCTGAAGTAGAACACTGAGGTGTATTGTTGACCTTGCCAGCTGAAAGCAAACTTCTACTCATGGTCCTTAGAAACACGTATAGAGAAAAATGCACTGGCCAAATCAATGCTGCATATCAGGTACCAGGCTATGCATTAATTTGTTCAAGCAATGAGACTACATCTGAAACAATAGCTGCAGTTGGAGTCACCACTTGGTTGAGTTTTTGATCATCCACTTTCATTCTCCAAGATCCATCCCTTTTTTGCACAGGCCAAATAGGCAAGTTGAATGGGGATGTGATGGGAATCACCACCCCAACATCCTTCAAGTCCTTGGTATTGGTAATAATCTCCACAACCTCTCCAGGAAAACAGTATTGCTTTTCGTTTACTATTTTCCTAGGAAGGGACAGTTCTAATGGCTTCTACTTGGCTTTTCCAACCATGATAGCCCTTTTACTCTATTTGTCAGGGATCCAATGTGGGGGTTCTGCCAGGATGGTTTTGGGGACACACTGGACCTACTGTGAGACGGACATGAGCTAAGACTCAGTTAACAACCTGACCCCCACATGCCCCCACTCTGACTGGTGGGCCACAGTGCCATTTTGGGACTCCTGGAATTAGTGTCAGTTCAGAGCCAGTATCCAGTAATCCCCTAAATGTCTGATTACTTCCTTTTCCCCAATAAACACTCAGTGTAGTAAAAGGCCACAGATCCCTTTGGGGAAGGCTGGGATAAAGATTAACAGTGTAAATTTTTGGCACTGTAGTGAGGTCCTTCCTCAAGGGGGCCTGACCTCCCCTTCATTCAAGGGGTTGTACATATGCAAACTTGCTCAAGTCTGAGAATTAATTGAGGGGTTGTGACTCTCTACTCTGGCGATTGCAGTCAGACTGCTCTCAACTTGACTTAGAATGCTTCTACTTATACAGATCAAGTAAATATTTAGTAGACTTCTTTTTCCTATCTATCTCACTCCTAGGGACAGCATAACTAAGTAGCCAATGCCGTAAGTCCATACGAGACAGACTATTCTGATCACCACTCTGACTCCTCTGTCATCACTCACCTTGCCTTTGTCGATTGGGTGCAACCACTCTGACCCTACTACCAAGGGTTCCAATCAGCCCCATTGTTGTTAAGTGTCTTAATTCTGATAGGGCAGTCCCCACTGTCAAATCTGACTTACATAAAATAGCAATCACAGCAGTCTTCAAGGATGCTGAGGCTCCCTTCACAAATTTGTTGCATACAGCTGTGGTAAATGGTGTGTCCTCTAGGCACGCCATGAGTGGGTCTGTGGGTCTAACCTGATAAATCCACTCTAGCATGCCAATTTCCCTAAGCCTTTGGATACCTTCTTCTACTGTATACAAAGGAAGGTCTGATACTTCAACTTGATTTAGTGTAGGCCAACGCCTAATCCGTGCTTTAGCAGCAAACCAAATAAACTATCAGATCCTTTCCTAACCTCTGGAGCTGAAACACTGAATGAAGAATCTATTCGTAGTGAGCTTGTATAAAAAACTCAGATCGATCCATCTTTATGTTCCTTGCACTATTACCTCACACCTTTAGTGGCCATTCCCACACATATTCCCCAGCTTTCTGTTTGTACCTATTAGAAAAGTCAAGCAGTTTTTTTGGAGTACAGCATACCTCCTCCTGGGTCACACTTTGTACTTCAGCTGCTGAGGCTCACTGGGACGTAAGTCTAGTTATAGGTCTAGAAGCCAAAGTAGATGGTGTGGATGTGTTCTGAGAACATTCACCATTGTCTTGTAAAGCATCTGCCTTAAGCAATGACTCAGCAAAGGCTCTTTGGACAATTCTGGGTTAATCTCATTAGATGAGGGTTGAAGGGATAATAGTTTTTCTAGGGAGGGTGGCTTAGCAGACAAACATGGAGTAATATTTTTAGATGGGAGTGAGGGGGCTGGTTCTGTTGGCAGGAGAGATTTAATGGAATTTAGGGGCTCAATGTCCTCAGCTTCCTGATTATCTGCCCATAGGACCTCATCCCAAGTTTTTGGATCCCATTTCTTCCCAAACGATGCCCTCACTTTAACTTCAGGCAGCACTCAATGTTGAGAATTGAGTTAGCGTTGTAATTCGGGCACTCTTACAATAAGACTCCGAGTTTTGTTTTTGGCAATATCAGCTCTGTTACTACTACATGTAAGACTTTCTCTCAAGGTGCAAGTGGAAACTTTGAGGTCTTTCACGTAGCGCTTGAGTTTTGACTCTGAAGCCCTGAGCTCATCTCTTTCTTTCACCTGTTTGTCTAGCAAAAATGGGACCACCCAGCCAGTTTCCTTATACTTCTTATGACAAAACTGTAGAAATGTATCACACAAGCAATCACCTAGAGCCTACTGGTGGTGATATTTTGCATATTTCTATAACCACCTCCTACCATGAATTAGCAGTGCCCTAAAAAAATTTTTTTTTTCTTTATTACTTGAAGCACATTCATCAACATCTTTAAGACTAATCAGACTTAAGAACCAATTTAGGAAACTGATACTTACAATTTAGTTTCTCTGAACACTCTCAATATCAAATGTCTTAGACTGGGTTTTCTAGAGAAGCAAAACCAGTAAAGCATATAAATATCTATACAGAGAAATTCATTTCAAGGAAATAGCTCACGTGGTTCCGGATGCTGGAATGTCCCAAATATGTGGGTCAAGGTGGAGGCTTCTCTTGATTCACGTACACACAGGGGCTGGCAAATCCAGGATCAGAAGGTCAGACAGTGGAGTTCTTGCTCACAGGATATGAAGACCGTCGAATCCCAAAACTGACAGGCAAGACCACAGTAAGCTGCTAGCTCAAGTTCCAAAAACCAGAGGTCAGACGAACACAAACCAGGTATAGAATCTAGAGCAAGCAAAAGCCAGCAAGCTTTGCTGGAGATTCTATGTACATTAGATGTAGGCCACAACCCCAAGGAAACTCCCTTTCAATTGACTGGCAACTCAACAGCACATGCCATCATGGAGGTGATCACATTATATCAAATCTCATCATGGAAGTGAGCACATCATCATAATACTGCCAAATTACATCCTAACTGCCAAACTACTGAGAATCAAGTCCCAGCCAAGTTGACACGTAACCTTAACCATCACAGGTATCATTAGAGGAATACGTAATGCACCAACAGGGGAAAAAAAAAAAGCCCCAGAAAAGGACAATCTCTACAGAAAATTGATTGATGACCCAGCAAGTAGTAAAGTCCAGTAACAGAAAGCACTCACACTTTAATTCCTGGGGGGGAATCAACTAATTGAAGTCTCTTGGTTGTCTAAATGATTAAGTGCTCATACAAAGCAAAAGGTTGGAGGTTAAAGGCAAGGTACAGGCACCTTGGTAGAAAAACCTGACTATATACTTCTGAAAAATCAGTCATTGAAAATCCTGTGGAGTGCAGTTCTACTCTGAAACACATGGGGTTGTCATAACTCAGAAACAAGTAATGGTTTGTTTATTAGCAAATAATTATCTAATTGTAATAATCTACGCCACGCACTCCATATGCAAAATCATTTCCACATATATGTACTCCATATGCAAAATCATTTCCACATATATTACCTTTAATTATGAGAATATAAGATTAAAGTATTTTCAGAAGTTAAAAGTAAATGATCTTATGACATCAGAATAGAGATAAAATCTTAAATAACATAAAGACACATGGGAAAGGACTGACAAAATCAACTATATTAAAATTCACGATAATTCATCAAAGGGCAGCAAAAACAATTGAGAAGATAAGTTACAAACTAGGGGAAAAGTTTATAAAGAGGCCTTGAAAACTCACAACAATATAAATTAACAGTGGGAAAACATGAACAGCGTTTCTGTAGTGGAGTACTGTACGGGACTTGAACAATAAAATTAAAGTAAGATATCATTTTTAACACTGATTACAAGAGTAAAAAATTACTTCATTAGATAAGCAGTCTGAATTAATAAAATATAAATAAATATTTTGTTGAAGGGAAAATTTGCGAGCTACATTGTCTCTTTTAGTAAATTTGAACGTGGCTATGATGTGCAACTCAGAAATTTCCCCTCACTAGACAGTGATTGAGCAAGAGCACTTGGAGTTTGGAAAGAGAATGAAAAGAACAAGAGTAGCAATATTCACAGCAGCAGGCATTACACCTGAACCGCTCAAATCCTGTAAGTTCTACAGTGGGCAGGTAAACTCTGTTCCATTCATACAATAGGAGCATGTGTACATAGCAACATGGGTAGACTAGAGCTACATACACCAACGTGTATGAAACTCAAAAGCATTCGGAGGAAAACAAATCACACAAGAACCCAGGCACAGTTATAATGAAATTTACAGAGAGTTCAAAAGAGGCAAAATTAAACAATATAGAGATTATGGATTAAGACTCAGGTGTCACATTTACAAATACTTCTCCGACATAACCAAACACCTGAGGGGTTTCAAGGATGAAGACTGTAGTGTGCTGGTACATCTTGGTCTAATGGCATGAAATAGTTCATAAAGTTTCTGTTCTACATCCTAGTTTGGTAGCCTGGCTACCACTATGGACCATTTTGATCAGGGTTACAATACATGGATCCTGATAGGTAGAAGAGGAAAAAAATGAGGAACAGAATCACAAACTCCTTTAAAAAAATTTTTTTTAAAAAGCAGACCAGCTGAAACTGGAGGATTCCCTGAGACTATTGCCCTGAGATACCCTTTAAACCATGAACCGAAACTAGCCATTGAGGTCTCCTTTTAGCTAAATAAGAGATTGGCTCACATAATAAAGAATATCACCTGTGAACACTGTGCTTAATTAAAAAATCATCTATAGGAGACCTAACGGTCAACAACTATTTTCAAACAAAGGGAAGAATCTAAGGGGGCAGAGAAACAAGATTAATGGAAAGGGAACAACCAGAACAGAAATATTGAGAACGTTCACAAATTGTGAAGAATGCAATCAATGTCCCTTAACAATTTGTGTAGACATTGTTGAATGGGAAACTAAATTGCTGTGTAAAACTTCCCTGAAAAACATTAAAATGTTCTATTGAAAAAATGCTTGGGTGTCAAAGATCAATAATAATTATAAAAACAGTAAACTTTTCAACTGCAGATAGCAATAATCTCCAGGCAGGAAGTAGAGGAGATCAGGGTGGGACACGCTGGGAAGTCATAAATACTGACAAAAACCAAACCAAATCTGTTGCTGTTGTGTTGATTACAACTCATTGAGACCCAACGGAACAGAGTAGAACTCCCCCACAAGGTTTCCGAGGAAAGGCTAGTGGATTCGAACTCACACCTTTTGGTTACCAGCCCAAAGTTTAAATCACTGTACCACCAATGCTCCAAACACTAACAAGGTCTACTTATTATCAGGGATTTAGATTCCCGTTATTTAAACTACACAAGAACAGTTTATGCATTCCTTGTTTATGAGACACTTGACAATAAAACCTTAATGCAATGGCTTAAAACACAAAAGAAATGAAATTTTTACATAATAAGTATACCAAGTCATGTGAAAACCCCTTCATTTTGATTTAATTTGTCTTTGTTCAGGACTTGTATGTCTAAAATTTTGACACCTGCATTTTAAAAACTTGTATTTATATTCACTAGAACAAGCTTTTCAAGAGAAAAATACTGAACACAATTCAAGTGTCCATCCGTGGAGATAATGGTGAAAAGAACAAAGATCAACTGTATGTAGAATTATGTAATTTTATAAGAATTTACATTTAAGTTCTCTATGAATTGTTATAAAAAGATCTCTTTGAGAACTTTAAACCATTAAATTATAAAAAATTCTTAGAACACAAGCTGATCTAGAAATTTTCTTCCAATGGAAGCTATAAACCCAACTCATATATTGAACTCGTCTAGCAAAAAAGAACACTTTTATTTCAGATTCCAATTCAGGATTGTGGAGAGCAGCGGAAAATTACGGAGACTTAATATCAGCTCTAAGCATAGATAGGTAGGAGGACAAAGGCTTAGACTGGGGAACTATGCTTCTCATACATTTGAAAGCCTCAAGGAAAAAGCATCCCCGCCTCTAAAAAGGATGGAACTGGAGACCCACGCAGAACTCCATTCACAGTTAGGTCTTCCGCTACTAACTTCCTCCCCCATTTTCTACTACATCACATAGTGTGAGAGGTGGAGCTGTAGTTACAGAACTACACAGAAAAAGATCCTATACCTGGTGGAAGCTAAGAAAACTGTAGGTATGAGACAAGGATGGCTCTGGAGGACCTGGGGCTTAGTCTTCTCAGCCAGAGCTGCTCCATCTTCAGACTCTGGTCAGGAGGTTCTGTCATTCAACACAGAGAATCGGGGCCCAGAACAGGGTTGTTAATACTCCATGATGTCAGCCCTAAGAGTCACATATGGAAGTTGACCCCAGGCATTCAAGGCTTGAAAATTCACATATGTGTAGAAGAATGGTCTAGTGACAATGGAGCAGGGCCTGAGGGTGCTTCTTAGGGCTCTGTCGCATAGCCTCCTCTGTCACCTTTTGACCTCACTGAGGAACTTTAGTTCATTGACTTGAACTAAAAATGTATTCTCATTCTCCCTGAATATTCAACTGTGTTGATATCAAACAAAAGTGTGCAACTTGTTCTACAAAGGAAAACCCTTAACCTCATAGGTGAATCCGCAACCTAAGCTGTGGACTCCTGATGCCCTGGAGGAAGCCAGGTTCACAAGCACACAGTCTCCCAACAATTTGTACCTAGCCTTACCCATTATACTAACAAAACCCCAGTTCCCCGTAGTATGCACCATCTCCTGGCTCCAGCTTCAAAGTCAAAGTGAATGTGCTCTCTAAGCCCAAGAAGCCACTTCAGGAAGAGGGATGGCAGTGGAAGCAGGACCACTGCGTAGTTTGGAGGCAAATGAATGATGTTTCATCCAAACAGCCAGTCAGTGCAGTTAAATCCTTACTTGAGATTGCATGGATATGCAAGATGGTTGTCCTATGTTCCAGGCTTCCTAGACTGGACTCTCTCTCTCCCTGTACCACACCTGAAATGGAAGAAGACAGTGTTGAGTAAGGAAGAAGTGAAAGGTTCTTGGCTTTCAGCTCTTTCCCTGGGAAGGGCTTTCCCAAAGGGTTGAGGTCATGCTACACTCTGATGACATCTGAACTTTAGGCAGGTCCTGCTCCAGCCTTCCAGAGCACACACTTGCATCCCTCATGCAGCTTCACAGGCCTTTTCCTCTGATGACAACATCAGAGAAGGAGGGGCTTCCTCATCCCCTATCATGAGTGGCATCCAGGCCTGCCCAGGCTGGAAAATGTGAACCTAGCTTCCTCCACAACGTCAGGGGTCCACAACTTAGGCTGCAGATTCACGAATGAGGTTCAGGGTTCACCTCTGTAGAACAACTCACACTTTTATTTGATATCAACAGAGGTAAATATTCAGGGAGAATGTATTTTATTTCAAGTCAATGAACTCATTAGCATCACTCATTTTTAATTACGTGCAGTTGAAACTCTTCTGTTGTGGTTTCTTTTTATTTTTAACTCCCATTTCTTCATACGCTGTCAACCTGTGATTGGTATTTTTCCTGATGACTTTGCAACTAACATTTCTTTCTTCCCTTTGAATTTTTTTTTTTCCTCTTCACTCTCTGACCATGACACCACCAGTTTCTCCAGATATATGGGAGGATTCCTGAACACATTCTCTTTCAACCCTATAACAATCAGTCAACCAATAAATCAGGAAATCATTAAGTTTTCTCTAAGGAATAATCTCCCACATATGTTCTCATTTCTTTCCTCCCCACTACCCCACCCAGCTAATACCTATTGTTTTATTTCTTGGTCTATGGAAAGGAAGTCAAGGGGATATAAAGAGATAAAAGTTTGGATTAAACTTAGAAAAAGAGGGGTGAATATTCAGGTAACCACAAAGGAGACTAACAATTGTACACATCAAAATAAAAGAGAGACGTAAAAGACACAGCTAAAACAAAATCAACAACAATGAAAAAGAGAAAAAGATAATATATAAAGAAAAAACACTCAGCACAAAAAATTAAGTGCTAAAAAAAAAAAACACTGGGTTGTAGAAGAAATTAAGGATGGAATAAAGAAATTCATAGAATCCAATGAGAATGAAAACACTTCCTATCAGAACCTTTGGGACAAAGCTAAACCAGTGCTCAGATGGTCAATTTATAGCAATAAATGTGCATATCCAAAAAGAAAGGGCCAAAATCAAGAATTATTTCTACAACTTGAACAAGTAGAGAGCAACAAAACAAACCTTTGGACAGTAGAGGAAGGCAAAAAATCAAAACTAGAACAGAATTAAAGTAAATAGAGAACAGAAAAACAACTGAAAGAGTTAACAAGACCAAAAACTGATGCCTTGAAAACATCAACAAAACCGATAAACCACTGACCAGACTGACGAAAGAAAAAGAGGACACAAAGCAAATAACCAGAAAAGAAATGAGATGGGTGATATCACAAAAGACCTAATTGAAATTAAAAGAATCTTATCAGATTACTATGAAAAATTACACTCTAACAAACTTGAAAACCTAAAGGAAATGGGAAAATTTCTAGAAGCATGCTGCCTACCTACACTAACATAAACAGAAGTAGAACAACTAAATAAACCCATAACGAAAGAAGAGATTGAAAAGGAAATTAAAAAACTCCCAAAAATAGAGAGCCCTGGCCCTGACGGCTTCACTGGAGAATTCTACCAAACCTTCAAAGAAGAGTTAACACCACTACTACTAAAGGTATTTCAGAGCACAGAAAGGGATGGAATACTCTCAAACTCATCCTATGAAGCCACCATATCCCTGATACCAAAACCAGGTAAAGACACCACAAAAAAGAAAAAAATTACACTAAGAATCATGTGGGACTCTTTCAAGAAGAATAACCTACAAGTGATTGGAATATCAGAACAGGGAGGGATAACAGAAAATACAGAAAGAATTGTTGAAGATTTCTTGGCAGAAAACTTCTATGACATCGTGAAAGATGAAAGGATATCTATCCAAGATGCTCATCGAACCCCATACAAGGTATTTCCCAAAAGAAAGTCACCAAGACATGTTACAGCCAAACTTTCCAAAACCAGAGATAAAGAGAAAATTTTAAGTGCAGCCAGGGAGGAGCGAAAAGTTACCTACAAAGGAAAATCAATAAGAATAATCTCGGACTACTCAGCAGAAACCATGCAGGCAGGAAGGCAATGGGATGACATATATAAAGCATTGAAAGAGAAAAACTACCAGCCAAGAATCATATATCCAGCAAAACTGTCTCTCAAATATGAAGATGAAATTAGGACATTTCCAGGTAAACAGAAGCTTGGGGAATTTGCAAAAAACAAAAACTATTAGAAATACTAAAGGGAATTCTCTTGTTAGAAAAACACTAATATCAGATATCAACCTAACACTAGAACTCAAGACAGAGCAACCAGATATCAACCAAGATTGGGAAATCACAAAAATAAATCAAGATGGAAAAACGCTCCAAACACACAATCAATGATGTCATTACGTAAAAGATGATAACATTAAGTCAATAAAGAGGGACTAAATACTGGACAGTGGGTTGGAGAGGGGTGCTGGTGAGGAGTGAGCTCCTTGGATCAGGTGGACACTTGAGACTATTTTGGCATCTCCTGCCTGGAGGGGAGATGACAGGGCGGAGAGGGTTAGAAGCTGGCGAAAAGGACAGGAAGAGAGAGAGTGGAGGGAGGGAGCAGGCTGTCTCATTAGGGGGAGAGTAATTGGGAGTGTGTAGCAAGGTGTATATGGGTTTTTGTGTGAGAGACTGACTTGATTTGTAAACATTCACTTAAAGCACAATAAAAATTATTTTTTAAAAAAGGGACTAAATAGTCATAGATCTTCCACATGGACAGGAAATTAAAACAATGTAGAGAGACAAGTTAGGTTTAAAGTTAGAAAAATAGGGGTGAATATTAAGGTAAACAAAAAGGAGACTAACAATCCTACACATCAAAATAATACAAGAAAAACCTAAAGACTCAGCAAAAACAAAATCAACAATGAAAAAGAGGAACACACAAATTAGAAAGAAAAACTACTCAGCCCAAAAATGTAGAAAAACAAAAACGTCAACAACACACACAAAAAAAGACACCAAAATAACTGCACTAAACTCTTGCCTATTTATAATCACGCTGAATATAAAAGGACTACATGCAACAATAAAAAGACAGAGAGATGCAGAAAGGGAAAAAAAAATGACCCATCTATGTGCTGCCTACAAAGAGACACACCTTAGACTTAAACACAAAAAAAAACTAAAATTCAAAGAATGGAAAAACATATATCGAGCGAACATATATTGAGCAAACAACAATAAAAATACAGCAGGACTGGCTATACTAATTTCTGAAAAAACAGACTTCAAACTTAAATCAACCACAAAGGATAAGGAAGGACACTATATAATGATTAAAGGGACAATATACCAGGAGGATATTACCATATTAAATATTATGCACCCAATGACAGGGCTTCAAGATGCATAAAACAAACTCTAACAGCATTGAAAACAGAGATAAACAGCTCCACAATAACAGTAGGAGGCTTCAACAGATCACTTTCAGTGAGGAACAGAACATCCAGAAAGAAGCTCAATAAAGACATGGAAAAGCTAAATGCCACAATCAACCAAACTGACCTCACAGACATATACAGAACACACCACCCAACAGCATCCAAGCATACTTTCTTTCTCAACACACATGGAACACTCTAAAGGATACACCGCATATTAGGCCATAAAGCAAGCTGTTGCAAAATGCAAAACACTGATATACTGCAAAGCATCTTTTCTGACCATAAAGCCATAAAACTAGGAGTCAATAACAGAAAAATCAGGGAAAAGAAATCAAACACATGGAAACTGAACAATATTTTGCTCAAAAAAAATTGGATTATAGAAACAAACTAAGGATGGAATAAAAAAATTCACTGAATCCAATGAGAATGAAAACACTTCCTACCAGAACCTTCAGGACATAGCTAAAGCAGTGGTCAGAGGTCAATTTATATCAATAAATGCACACAAACAAAAAAGAAGGGTCAAAATCCAAGAATCACTATGACTTGAACTAATAAAAAGGGAGCAACAAAAGAAACCCTCAGACACCAGAATAAAGCAAATAATAAAAATTAGAGCAGAATTAAATGAAACGGAGAACAGAAAAACAATCGAAAGAGTTAACAAGACCAAAAGCTGGTTCTTTGAAAAAATTAACAAGATCAATAAACCATTGGCCAGACTAACAAAAGAAAAACAGGAGATGAAGCAAATAACCCCAATAAGAAATGAGTTGGGTGATATCACAACAGACCCAACTGAAAATAAAAGAATCATAACAGAATACCATGAAAAATTGTACTCTATCAAATTTGAAAACCTAGAGGAAATGGAAAAATTTCTAGAAACACATTCTCTACCTAAACTAACCCAAACAGAGACAGAACAGTTAAATAAACCCATAACAAAAGAAGAGATTGAAAAAGTATTTAAAAACTCCCAATTAAAAGAAAGCTCTGACCCTGAGAGCTTCACTGGAGAATTCTCCCAAACTTTCAGAAAAGAGTTAACACAACTACTACTAAAGGTATTTCAGAGCATAGAAAATGAAGGAATACTCCCAAACTCATTCTATGAAGCCAGCATAACCTTGATACCAAAATCAGGTAAAGACACCAGAAAAAAAGAACATTACAGATCAATATCCCTCATGAACTGAGCTGCAAAAATCCTCAACAAAATTCTAGCCAACAGAATTCAACAACATATCAAAAAAATAATTCACCATGACCAAGTGGGGTTAATACCAGGTATGCAGGGATGGTTCAACATTAGAAAAACAATTAATGTAATCCACCATATAAATAAAACAAAAGACAAGAACCACATGATCTTATCAATTGATACGGAAAAGGCATTTGACAAACTCCGACACGCATTTATACTAAAAACTCGCAGCAAAATAGGAATAGAAGGAAAATTCCTCAGCATAATAAAGGGCATTTATACAAAGCCAATTGCCAACCTCACCTAAAGAGAGAGACTGAAAGCATTCCCCTTGAGAACGGGAACCAGACAAGGACGCCCTTTATCACCACTCTTATTCAATATTGTGCTGAAGGTCCTAGCCAGAGCTATTAGGCTAGATAAAGAAATAAAGGGCATCCAAATTGGCAAAGAAGACGTAAAGGTAACTCTATTGGCAGATGATATGACCTTATACACAGAAAAACCTAAACAATCCTCAAGAAAACTACTGAAACTAATAGAAGAGTTTACCAGAGTATCAGGATACAAGATAAAGATACATATATCAGCTGGACTCCTCAAAACCAACAAAGAGAATGTTGAGGAGGAAATCATCAAATCAATACCATTTACAACAGCCCCTAAGAAGATAAAACACTTAGGAATAAATCTAACCAGAGACATAAAAGACCTACACAAAGAAAACTACAAGACACTCCTGCAAGAAACCAAAAGAGACCTATGTAAGTGGAAGTTTTTCATGCTCATGGATAGGAAGACTCGATAGGAAGACCTATGTAAGTGGAAGTTTTACCTTGCTCATGGATAGGAAGACTCGACATTGTAAAAATGTCTATTCTACCCAAAGCAATCTACAGATACAATGCAATCCCAATCCAAATACCAGTGACTTTTTTTTAATGAGATGGAGAAACAATTCACCAACTTGATATGAAAGGGAAAGAGGCTCCAGATAATTAAAGCATTACTGAAAAAGAACAATAAAGTGCGATGCCTCACACTACCTGATTTTAGAACCTATTATACCCCCACAGCAATCAAAACAGCCTGGTACTGGTGCAACAGATACATACACAAATGGAACAGAATTGAGAATCCAGACATAAATCCATCCACATATGAGCAGTTGATATTTGATAAAGGCCAAAGTTTCTTAAATGGGGAAAAGATAGTCTCTTCCACAAATCGTGCCAGCATAACTCTATATCCATCTGCAAAAAAATGAAAAAAGACCCATACCTCACACCATGCACAAAAATTAACTCAAAATAGATCAAAGACCTAAATATAAAATCTAAAACAATAAAGAGCATGGAAGAAAAAATAGGAACAATGCTAGGAGCCCTAATACATGGCATAAACAGTACACAAAATGTTACTAACATTGTACAAACACCAGAAAAGAAATTAGATAACTGGGAGCTCCTAAAAGTCAAACACCTATGCTCATCCAAAGACTTCACCAAAAGAGTAAAGAGATTACCCACACACTGGGAAAAAGTTTTTAGCTATGAAATTTCCGATCAGCGTCTGATCTCTAAAATCTACATGATACTGCAAAAACTCAACAACAAAAAGACAAATAACCCAGTTAAAAAAATGGCCGAAGGATATAAACAGGCACTTTACCAAAGAAGACATTCAGGCTGCTAACAGATACATGAGAAAACGCTCATGATCATTAGCTATTGGAGAAATGCAAATCAAAACTACAATGAGATTCCATCTCACCTCAACAAGGCTGGCATTAACCCAAAAAACACAAAATAATAAATGTCGGAGAGGCTGTGGAGAGACTGGACACTTGTACACTCCTGGTGGGAATATAAAATGATACAACCACTTTGGAAATCCATTTGGCACTTCCTTAAAAAGCTAGAAATAGAACTACCATACAACCCAGCAATTCCACTCCTTGGAATATACCCTAAAGAAATAAAGAGCCTTCACACGAACAGATATATACACACCCATGTTCATTGCAGCCCTGTTTACAATAGCAAAAAGCTGGCAGCAACCAAGGTGCCCATCAATGGATGAATGGATAAATAAATTATGGTATACTGACACAACGGAATACTACGCAAAAATTAAGAACAACGATATATCTGTAAAACATTTCATAACATGGAGGAATCTGGAAGGCATTATGCTGAGTGAAATTAGTCAACTGCAAAAGGACAAACACTGTATGAGACCACTATTATAAGAACTCCAGATAAAGTCTGAAGACAGAAGAACATATTCTTTGATGGTTATGAGGGTGGGGAGGGAGGGAGAGGGATATTCACTAACTAGATAGTAGACAGGTGGGATATACTCAAGGTCATATTTTGGCTCTTGTGGACTTCCTCTGATTTTCTTCAGTTTCAGCTTGAACTTGCATATGAGCAATTGATGGTCTGTTCCACAGTCGACCCCTGGCCTTGTTCTGACTGCTGATATTGAGCTTTTTCATTGTCTCTTTCCACAAATGTAGTCAATTTGATTTCTGTGTGTTCCATCTGGAGAGGTCCATGTGTATAGTTGGCGTTTATGTTGGTGAAAGAAGATATTTGTAATGAAGGAGTCACTGGTCTTGCAAAATTCTATCATTCAATTTCCGGCATTGTTTCTATCATCAAGGCCATATTTTCCAACCATTAATACTTCTTCTTTGTTTCCAACTTTCACATTCCTATCGCCAGTACTTATCAATGCATCTTGATTGCATGTTTGATCAATTTCAGACTGCAGAAGCTGATAAAAATCTTCTATTTCTTCATCTTTGGCCCTAGTGGTTGGTGCGTAAATTTGAATAATAGTCGTATTAACTGGTCTTCCTTGTAGGCGTATGGATATTATCCTATCACTGACAGCATTGTACTTCAGGATAGATCTTGAAATGTTCTTTTTGACAATGAATGCAACACCTTTCCTCTTCGAGTTGTCATTCCCAGCATAGTAGACTATATGATTGTCTGATTCAAAATGGCCAATACCAGTCCATTTCAGCTCACTAATACCTAGGATATCAATGTTTATGGGTTCCATTTCATTTTTGACGATTTCCAATTTTCCTAGATTCATACTTCGTACATACCAGGTTCCGATTATTATGTTTGCAGTTGTTTCTTCTCATTTTGAGTCATGCCACATCAGCAAATGAAGGTCCCAAAAGCTTTACTCCATCCACATCATTATGGTCGACTCTACTTTGAGGAGGCAGCTCTTCCCCAGTCATCTTTTGAGTGCCTTCCAACTTGGGGGGCTCATCTTCCACCACTGTATAAGACAATGTTCCGCTGCTATTCATAAGGTTTTCACTGGCTAATGTTTTTCAGAAGTAGACTGCCGGGCCCTTCTTCCTAGTCTGTCTTAGTCTGGAAGCTCAGCTGAAACCTGTCCTCCATGGGTGACTCTGCTGGTATCTGAATACCGGTGGCATAGCTTCCAGCATCATAGCAACACACAAGCCTCCACAGTACGACAAACTGACAGGCACGTGGGGCTGTGTGGATCATAACAAACTATGGATAACACTGCAAAGAATGGGAATTCCTGAATAACTTAATTGTGCTCATGAGGAACCTTTACATAGATCAAGAGGCAGTTGTTCGGACAGAAAAAGGGGATACTGATTGGTTTAAAGTCAGGAAAGGTGTGCGTCAGGGTTGTATTCTTTCACCATACCTATTTAACCTGTATGCTGAAGAAATAATCCAAGAAGCTGGACTATATGAAGAAGAACGGGGCATCAGGGTTGGAGGAAGACTCATTAACAACCTGCGTTATGCAGATGACACAACCTTGCTTGCTGAAAGTGAAGAGGACTTGAAGCACTTACTAATGAAGATCAAAGACCACAGCCTTCAGTATGGATTACACCTCAATATAAAGAAAACAAAAAATCCTCACAACTGGACCAACGAGTAACATCATGATAAACGGAGAAAAGACTGAAGTTGTCAAGGATTTCATTTTACTTGGATCCACACTCAACAGCCATGGAAGCAGCAGTCAAGAAATCAAAAGATGCATTGCATTGGGCAAATCTCCTGCAAAGGACTTCTACAAAGTGTTGAAGAGCAAAGATGTCACCCTGAAGACTAAGGTGCGTCTGACTCAAGTCATAGTATTTTCAATCACATCATATGCATGTGAAAGCTGGACAATGAATAAGGAAGACTGAAGAAGAGTTGACGCCTTTGAATTGTGGTGTTGGCGAAGAATATTGAATATACCATGGACTGACAAAAGAACAAACAAATCTGTCGTGGACGAAGTGCAGCCAGAATGCTCCTTAGAGGCAAGGATGGCGAGACTGCGTCTTACATACTTTGGACATGTTGTCAGAAGGGATGAGTCCCTGGAGAAGGACATCATGCTTGGCAGAGTACAGGGTCAGTGGAAAAGAGGAAGACCCTCAACGAGGTGGATTGACACAGTGGCTGCAACAATGAGCTCAAGCATAACAACAACTGTAAGGATGGCGCGGGACCGTACAGTGTTTCGTTCTGTTGTGCATAGGGTCACTATGAGTTGGAAGCAACTCGACGGCACCTAACAACAGCAACAACAGATAGTAGACAAGAATTTTTTTTTTAGGTGAAGGGAAGGGCGACACATAACACAGGGATAGTACAACTGGACTAAACCAAAAGCAATTTCTTCAATACAATCAAAAGCTTCGAAGGCCAGAGGAGCCGGGACGGGGCTCTGGGGACCATGGTTTCGGGGGACATCTAGGTCAACTGGCATAACAAAATGTATTAAGAAAATGGTCTGCATTCCACTTAATGAGAGGGGTCGAGGGTCTTAAAGGCTAGCAACAGCCATCTAAGATGCATAAATTGGTCTCAACCCACCTGGAGCAAAGGAGAATGAAGAACACCAAAAAGAAGGTAAATATGAGCCCAAGAGATGGAAAAAGGCCTCATAAATCAGAGACTCCATCAGCCTGAGACACGAAGAACCAGATGGCACCCAGCTACCACCGATCACTGCCTTGACAGAAAACACAAGAGAGAATCCCAGATGGAGAAGGAGACCAGTGGGATACAGATCCTAAATTCTCGTAAAAAGACCAAGCTTAATGGTCTGGGGCCAGAAGGGCCCTGATGGCCATGGTCGCCGGACCCTTTGATAGCCCAAGATTGGAACTATTCCCGAAATCAACTCTACAGACAGGGATTGCCCCTGGCTGTAAGACAGACAATGATGCTGGTGAGGAGTGAACTTTGTGGCTCAAGTAGACACAGGAAGCTATACGGGCGACTCCTGTCTGGTGGCGAAATGAGAAGGAAGAGGGGTACAGGGGTACAGGAGCTGGTTAAATCAACACAGGGAATACAGGGTGGAGAGGAGGAATGTTCTGTCTCATTAAGCAGAGTGCAGCTGGGACTACACGGCAGGATGCGTATGGCCTTTTATATGAAAAACTGGCCCAATTTGTAAACTTTCACCTAAAGCACAATAAATAAATTAAAAAAAAGAAAATTACAGACCAGTATCTCTCATGAATTTAGATGTAAAAATCCTCAATAAAATTCTAGCCCGTAGAATTCAACAACATATCAAAGAAAAAAAAAAATTCACCAGGACCAAGAGGGATTCATACCAGGTATTCAGCTGTCATGGATTGAATTATGTCCCTCCAAAATTTGTGTCAACTTGGTTAGGCCATGATTTCCAGTATTGTGTGGTTGCCCTCCATTTTGTGACTGTAACTTTATGCTAAAGCGGATTAGGGCAGGACTATAACACCACCCTTACTCAGGTCACATCCCTGATCCAAGGTAAAGGGAATTTCCCTGGGGTGTGGCCTGCACCACCTTTTATCTCTTAAGAGATAACACCAAGAAAGCAGCACCAGGAACACAGCACGTCCTTTGGACCTGGGGTCCCCGCACCTGAGAAGCTCCTCGACCAGGGGAAGATTGAGGACTAGGACCTTCCTCCAGACCTACAGAGAGAGAAAGCCTTCCCCTGGAGCCTACCCTCTAAACTTGAACTTTTATCCTACTTTACTGTGAGGAAATAAATGTCTCTTTGTTAAAGTCATACACTTGTGGTATTTCTGTCACAGCACCACTAGATGACCAACACAGCGGGGCTGTTTTACATTAGAAAAACAATCAATATAATCAATCATATAATAAAACAACAGACAAGAACAACATGACCTTATCAATTGATGCAGAAAAGGCATCTGACAAAGTCCAGCAACCAATCGGATAAAAACTCTCAGTAAAATAGGAATAGAAGGGAAACTCCTCAACATAATAAAGGGCATTTATACAATATACAGGTGATATTTGACAAAGTCCCAAAGTCTGTTAAGTGGAGAAAAGAGAATCTCTTTCACAAATCGTGCTGGCATAATTGGATAATCATCTGCAAAATAATGAAACAAGACCCATACTTCACACCATGCACAAAAAATAACTCGAAATGGATCAAAGACCTAAATATAAAATCTAAAACAGTAAAGATCATGGAAGAAAAAATAGGGACAATGCTAGGGACCCTAATACCTGGCATAAACAGTATACAAAACATTACTAACAATGCACAAATTCCAGAAGAGAAACTAGATAACTGGGAGCTGCTAAAAGTCAAACACTTATGCTTATCCAAAGACTTCACCAAAAGAGTAAAAAAGACTGCCTACAGACTGGAAAAAAACTTTTGTTTATGATAAATCCAATCAGCATTTGATCTCTAACATCTACATGACACTGCAAAAACTCAACAACAAAGAGACAAATAACCCAATTAAAAAATGGGCAAAGGATATGAACTGACGCTTTACCAAAGAAGACACTCAGGCTGCTAACGGATACATGATGAAATGCTCATGATCATTAGCCATTAGAGAAATGCAAATCGAAACTACAATGAGACATGATCTCACTCCACTAAGGCTGGCATTAATCCAAAAAACACAAAATAATAAATGTCAGAGAGGTTGTGGAGAGGCTGCAACACTTATACTCTGCTGGTGGGAATGTAAAATGATACAACCACTTTGGAAATCAATTTGGTGCTTCCCTAAGAAGCTGGAAACAGAACTACCATAGGATTCAGCAGTCCCACTCCATGGAATACATCCTAGAGAAATAAAAGCCTTCACACGAACAGATAAATGCACACCCATGTTCACTGCACCCTGCTTACAACAGCAAAAAGATGAAAACAACCAAAGTCCCCATCAACAGATGAATGGATAAACAAATTATGGTGTATTTGCCCAATGGACTACTAGACAATGATAAAGAAAACCAGTGAATCATGAAACATCTCATAACATGGAGGAACCTGGAACCTGGAAGGCATTATGCTGAGGGAAATTAGTTGCAATTGGACAAATATTGTATGAGACCACTATTATAAGAACTCAAGAAACAGTTTAAACACAGAAGAAAATATTCTTCAATGGTTATGAGGGTGGGAAGGAAGGGAGAGGGATATTCACTAATTAGATAGTAGATAAGAATTATCAGCACAATTGGACTAAGCCAAAAGCAAAAACTTTTCTTTAATACGACCAAACACTATGAAGGCCAGAGTAGTAGGGATGGGGGTCTGGGGACCATGATTTCAGGGGACATCTAGGTCAACCAGCATAAAAAAATACATGCATCTGACTTTGGTTGGTGTGGCATATGGGGTTTTAAATGCTAGCATCAGCCATCTAAGATGCATCAATTGGTCTCAACCCACCTGGAGCAAAGGAGAATGAAGAGCACCAAAGATACAAGGTAAATATGAGCTCAAGAGACCGGGCCACATAAACCAGAGGCTCCATCAGCTTGAGAACAGAAGAACTAGATGGTGTCCAGCTACCACCAATCACTGCCCTGATAGGGAACACGACACAGAATCCTTGAGTGAGCAGGAGAACAGTGGGATGCAGATCTCAGATTCTCCTAAAAGACCAGACTTAATGGTCTGACTGAGACTGAGGCAACCCAGAGGTCATGGCCCCTGGACCCTCTGTTAGTCCAAGACTGGAGCCATTCCCCAAGCTGGAGTATAAGACAGAAAATGGTACTGATAAGGAGTGGGTTTCTCGGGTCAAGTAGACACATGAGACTATGTGGGCAGCTCCTGTCTAGAGGGGAGATGAGAAGGCAGAGAGGGACAGAAGCCGGCTAAATACGCAGGCGGAATACAGGGTAGAGAGGAGGAGTATGCTGTCACATTAGGAAGAGGGCAACTAGGGTTACATAGCAAGGCACATATAGGTTTTTGTATGAGAGACTGACTTGATTTGTAAACTTTCACTTCAAGCACTACAAGTTAAAACAACAAACAAAAAAGAACATAAGAAAATTAAACAACGTAATACACCACATTAATGAAACAGAGGGAAAGAATCACGTTATCATCTCAACACAGAAAAGGCATTTGACTAAATCCAAGACGCTTTCATGATAAAAACACTCAGCAAACTAGACATAGAAGGGGAATTCCTTAATATGTTAACAGGCATTTATGAAAAATCCACAGCTAACATCATACTCAATGAAGAAAGACTGAAATCATTCCCCCTAAGAACAGGACAGACCAGTATGTCTACTTTCACCACTGCTATTTAGTATTGTACTGGACGGTGCAGCCAGAGCAGTTAGGTAAGAAAAAAATAAAAGACATCCAAATAGGAAAGAAAGAAGTAAAACAATCTCTATTCATAGATACTATGATTCTATATATAGAAGATTCCAAATCAGCCACCAGTACTAGAGCTAACAAATGAGTTCAGCAAAGTTGTAGAATACGGCTCAATACACAAAAATCAGTTGCAGTTCTATAACCCAGAAATTAACAACTTAAAAAGGGTGTTAAGAAAACCTTTTCATTCACAAGAATATCTAAAAGGAAAAACACCTAGGAATAAAACTAACCAGGGAGGTAAAAGTCTTGTAGAGGGAAAACTATAAAACACTAGAGACAGATATTAAAAACACTTGAAAGCCCTGTAGAGTGCTGGTCTATTCTGAAACACATGAGGCCACGAAGAGGTGAAATCAACTCAAAGGCAACTAGTGTTTTTAGTTTAAATAGCTTTAAAAACCTTATGTGTTCATGCATTGGAAGACTTAATATTGCTAAGCTGCCAGTAGTACCCAAAGTGTTCTACTGTTTCATCACAATTCCCATCAAAATTCTAATAGCCATTTTTGGAGAAATGGAAAAACCAATACTGACATTCATATGGAACTGCAAGGGGATACAAATATCCAATGCAATATTAAAAAGAGGAACAAAGGAGGACAACTGACACATCCCTGTTAAAAATTATAGAACACAGCTACAATGATCCAAACAGGATCATTTATATAGACCAATAAAATAGAATTGAGAGTCCAGAATAAACCCACACATCTATGGTCAACTGATTTTCAACAAGGGTGCAAAATCCATTCAATCAGGAAAAAAAAAGTCTCTTCAGCAAATGGGGCTCGCAAAACTGGTTTTCCACATGCCAAAGAATGAAGGTAGACCCGTACATTCCACCATATATGAAAATTAACTCAGAATGGATTAATGGGCTTATATAAGGTGCCTCAGGTGTAGAATTATCACGTTCCATGTTGGAGACCTGGCTTTGATTCTCCACCGGTGCACCTCAAACCACCACCTGTCTGTCAATGGAGGCTTGCGTGACACTACGACGCTGAACAAGTTTCAGGGGAATCTTCTGACTAAGAAGGACTAGGAAGCCTGGTGATCTACTTCTAAAAATCAGCCAAGGAAAGTGTAGGAATCACAGTGGTCCGTTTCATTCCATAGCGCGTGGGGTAACCGTAAGTCAGAGCCAGCTCAAAAGCAGCTAACAACAGCAAAGGGAATCACATTATGTCCATCTGAGCATTAGATTACATTAAGGAATTAATGTTAATTATGTTAACAGCAATCCAACAAAACGCACAGAAATTATCCAAAAGTATCATTATGACACACAAGTAAAACTTGGCTGAATGTAATTTTTAAAAAGTTGCAGCAGTACATCAACAGGGAACTGCCAGTATTCAAGCTGGATTGAGTCCCGAATGTGGAACAAGGGATATCACTGCTAATGTTAGATGGATCTTGGCTGAAAACAGAGAATCCCAGAAAGATGTTTACCTGTGTTTTACTGACTATGCAAAGGCACTTGACTGTGTGGATCGTAATAAATTATGGACAATAGTTGCAAAGAAAAGGAATTCCAGAACACTAAATTGTGCTCCTGTGGAACCTGTACATAGACCAAGAGACTGTCTTTTGAACATAACAACGGGATACTTCATGGTTTAAAGTCAGGAAGGCTGTGTGTCACAGTTGTATCCTTTCACCATACTTATTCAATCTGTGTACTGAGCAAAGGATCCGGGAAGCCGGACTGTATGAAGAAGAACGGGACATCAGGATTGTAGGAAAACTCATTAACCTCCTGCATTATATACGTAACACAACCTTGGTTCCTGAAAGTAAAGAGGATTTGAAGCTTTTACTGATGAAAATCAAAGACTATAGCCTTCAGTACAGATAATACCTCAACAAAACAAAAATCCTTATAAATGGATCAATAAGGAATATCAAGATAAACTGAGAAAAGTTTGACGTTGCCAAGGATTTCATTTTACTTGGATCCACAATCAATGTCCATGGAAGCAGCAGTCAAGAAATCAAACAATGTATTTGCATCGAGCAAATCTACTGGAGAAGACCTCTTTAAAGTGATAAAAAGCAAATACGTCACCTTGAGGACTAAGTTGCGCCTGACCCAAGCTATGGTATTTTCGATCGTCTCATACACACATGAAAGCTGGACAATAAATAAGGAGGACCAAAGAAGAATTGGTGCATTTGAATTATGGTTTTGGGGAAGAATACTGAATATACCATGGACTGCCAGAAGAATGAGCAAATCTGTCCTGGAAGAAGTAGAGCCAGAATGCTCCTTAGAAACAAGGATGGCAAGGCTTCTTCTCAAATATTTTGGGCATGTACGTTATCAGGAAGGACCAATCCCTGGAGAAGTAGAAGGTCAGTGAAAAAGAGGGAGATCCTCAATGAGATGAATTGACACAGGCTGCAACAACGAGCTAAAACCTAACAATGATTGTGAGGATTGTGCAGAACGGGGCAGTATCTAGTTCTTTTGTACATAAGGTCATTATGAGTTGGAACCAACTCAATGGCACCTAACAAGAACATGTTAACAGTGATAGTTACACGTATTTATCTGATATCTTCTTATAAAACAAAGTGAATGGTAGTCAAGAGTATCACAAAGTGTTGAGAGTCATAGTAATATAGGCCTTAGGTGTGAGTCTTGAGCTTAAACCAGGATATAATTGTCTCAGCCAAGTACCGTAGGTAAAAGCCACAGGGATGGAGGAAATACAGGAAAGGTGGATCAGCAATTCAAAATTCAGTTATAAAAATGAGATTATTTGTAGTACCTCTCTTTGTCTCTTTCATCAGCAGTGGTCAGAAATTTTCATGACATTTTTCTAAGGTAAAAATTACAGTCAATGTCCAGAATCTCTCAACACAAAACAGTAATCTTGCTGGTCAGGTAGGAATGTTTTTGTGAGTGACAGAACATCTGGAAAACTGACACAACTAAGAATTTATCATTTTTTCTCCTCAGTTAATAAGAAGTCTGGGGGTTACAGTGCTGGGTGTGACGGGCACTCTGTGACGTGATCAGTGACCCAGGAGCCTTCTTCCTGCCTACTCTATCTCCATTACCACACAACCACATTCTTACTGTGGCAAGATGGCTGCTGTATCAGAAAGAGTAAGACTGAACAATGAGGGAAAGGCCTGCTTTTTTCCTTCTTAGGGTTTTCATTGCTTACATGGGAAAAGACGAGACCCAGTGACTTTGTCTATGTTATCGACCAGTTTTGTGTCAAATAAATTATTAAAATGAAAATGCCCTGGGCACATTGATTCTGCAGTGGTAGAACTTCCACCTCTCCTGTGGAAAACCCGGTTCTGATTCTTGCCAATGCACCTCATGCGCAGCCGTCATCTGTCTGCCAGTGGGGACTTCTATGTTGCTATGATGCTGAACATCGTTTTTTTTTTTTTTTAATGCTATTATACAGTGCTTTACTTTGCAAAGAATCACAAACATCTCTTCCATGTACATGGGTGAAAATCCCCTACTGAAACCCAGGGCACTGCCCCTGGGCACTTTGGGTAGAAGGGATTCTGAACACATTTTTGCATCCTTATAAAGTAGTCCAGTATCTGTTTTTATTTACCTCATCTTCCACCCTAGCCATCTCATCGAATTCTCTTATCATCTCCTCATCGCTCAAAAGCATATCATGTATGGCTTTCTTATATTCCTTAAGGTACTGAGCCAGGCCTCTGTTGGTTTTTCTTTTTGCTTTTCTGGGTGTTTTTAATCCTCCTCTTGGTGCCTTTCTGCAGACCTTGTTTCACTCTCTGGTTTTCCTTCTTCTTTTGGCTTTCCTTCACCCTCTGGCTTTTCTTTTTCCTCAACCTCCAGCATTCCCTTTCCCTCACCCTCCAGAGCTTCCAGAATAAGATAAACTGGGAAGAAGGGCCTGGTGATTCACTTCCAAATCTTAAAAAATGGCCAAGGGAATTAAATATTTTTCCAAAGAAGAAAACCAAATGCCCAGTAGTCACTAGGGAAATGCAAATCAAAACCACATGAGATACCTCTTCACATCCACCAGTATGGCTATTATCAGAAAACTGGAAAACAAGAAGTGTTGGTGAGTACGTAGAGAAACTGGAACTCTCATGAAAGGTGGTGAAAATGTAAAATATTACAACCAATGTGGAAAACATTTTGGCAGTTTCTCAGAAAATTAAACACTGAATTACCATATAACCAAGACATTCCAGTCCTAAGCTGACAGTTTGAAACCACCCAAAAGACTTCAAAGCAGGAATTCAAAAAGATACTTGTATAGCAATGTTCACTACAACATTATTCAAAATAGCCAAAATGTGGAAACAATTCAATTGTCTATCAACAGATGAATGGATAAATAAAACACATACCACGAAATATTATTTATTCATAAAGAGAAATTTTCCTCATGATTCAACATGGGTGAACTTTGAAAACATTACACTAATTGAAATTAGTGAGACACAAGATAAATATATTATATAACTTAAATGAAATAAGTAGAATAGGAAAATGCAGAGACCGGCATTTATTAGTGGTTACAAGGGACTCTAAGAAGGAGGGAATTTGGAGTTTTTGCTTCAGAGAAACTGAGTTTCGGTTCAGAATGATGAAAAAGTTGTGAAATTAGGTGGAGGAGATGGTGGCACAACATTTTAATGTATTTAATGTCACTGAATAGTACACTTAAAAATGGTTAAAATGGCAAAAATTTTAGTTATAGATATTTTACCAAAATAAAGTTTTTAAAAGGAGCCACTGCCATCTTATAAATGCTTAGGGATCATTTTGAAGGTGCAGACCTCTAAGCACTCTTCTCAAACACTCTCAAACTCACTGCCGTTGAGTCAATTCCGACTCATATGAACTACTAAATCAAAAGCACAGAGGAGTGACCAGGACACTGGATGTCTGAAATGCTGGCTACGGGTTTTATGCACGTTCAAGTTCTGGAACCACCATCAACCCAGGGCAGATCATTTCACGAAAGGGGATAGCAAAATTCAGATGCCACATTATGCTCTTCTGCTCTGAATCAACAAAGCCTCAATTATTCCCATAAAAAAGGGAACAGAAACTCAGTCAAGAAAGGCAGAGGGTCTCAAGAGACTCACAACGGAAAATGCAAAGACATCCAAGTACAGATCCTGATTTCTACCTCACGCAGGCAGACCAGGTTCCTGTAGTTCTCCAACATTTTGATTCTTTACAAAGCCCTCTAAGAATACAAGTATACTCATTTTTTATGGATTGGATTGGGTTCCCCAAAAATATGTGCTGTAAATCCTAATGTCTATTCCTGTGGTTATAATCCCCTTTGGGAATGTACCGTCTTTGTTATGTTAATGAGAAAAGATTGCTATAGGGTGTGTCTTAAACCAATTTATTTTGAGATATAAAAGAGATTAAACAAGCAAGCAAGAGAAGCAGAGATCAGGTAAGACAAACACCAAGACACATGCAGATCTCCAAGGAACCAGGAAGCACAAACTAAAGAGACAAGGACCTTCCTCCAGAGTCCACAACAAGGCAGAGCCTTCCCCTAGAGTCAGCAATCTGAATTCACACTTCTAGCCTCCTAAAGAATGATAAAATAAATTTGTTTGTTAAAGCCATCCATTTGTGGTATTTCTGTTAAAGCAACACTAGATAACTAAGACCGAATTTGGTACCAGGAGAGTGGGGTGCTGCACTGATACCTAAAATGTGGGAGTCATTTTGGGAATCGGTTAATGGTAAGAGGCTGGAAGAGTTTTACAGTGCCTAACAGTAAAAGGCGAGGTTGCCTGGAAGAGACTATTGGCAGAACTATGGATGTCAATTCAAGATGAAACTGAAGGAAATCAGAGCAAGTCCACGAGAGCCAAAATACGACCTTGAGTATATCCCACCTGAATTTAGAGACCATCTCAAGAATAGATTTGATGCATTGAACACTAGTGGCCACAGACCAGGCAAGTTGTGGAAGGACATCATCCATGAAGAAAGCAAGAGGTCACTGAAAAGACAGGAAAGAAAGAAAAGGCCAAGATGGATGTCAGAGGAGACTCTGAAACTTGCTCTTGAGCGTTGGGCAGCTAAAGCAAAAGGAACAATTGATGAAGTAAAAGAACTGAACAGAAGATTTCAAAGGGCCTCTTGAGAAGACAAAGTAAAGTATTATAATGACATGTGCAAAGAGCTGGAGATGGAAAACCAAAAGGGAAGAACACGCTTGGCATTTCTCAAGCTGAAAGAACTGAAGAAAAAACTCAATCCTCAAGTTGCAATAGTAAAGGATTCCATGGGGAAAATATTAAATGAGGCAGGAAGCATCAAAAGAAGATGGAAGGCATACACAGAGTCATTATACCAAAAAGACTTAGTAGATACTCAACCATTTCAAGAGGTGGCATATGATCAGGAACCGATGGTACTGAAGGAAGAAGTCCAAGCTGCTCTGAAGGCACTGGCGAAAAACAAGGCTCCAGGAATTGATGGAGTATCAACTGAGATGTTTCAACAAACAGATGCAGCGCTGGAGGTGCTCATTCGTCTATGCCAAGAAATATGGAAGACAGCTTCCTGGCCAAATGACTGGAAGAGATCCATATTTATGCCTATTTCCAAGAAAGGCGATCCAACCGAATGTGGAAATTATAGAACAATATCATTAATATCACACGCAAGCAAAATTTTGCTGAAGATCATTCAAAAACAGCTGCGGCAGTATATCGACAGGGAACTGCCAGAAATTCAGGCTGGTTTCAGAAGAGGACGTGGAACCAGGGATATTATTGCTGATGTCAGACGGATCCTGGCTGAAAGCAGAGAATACAAGAAGGATGTTTACCTGTGTTTTATTGACTATGCAAAGACATTTGACTGTGTGGATCATAACAAACTATGGATAACATTGCGAAGAATGGGAATTCCAGAACACTTAATAGTCCTCATGAGGAATCTTTACATGGATCAAGAGGCAGTTGTTCGTACAGAAAAAGGGGATACTGATTGGTTTAAAGTCAGGAAAGGTGTGTGTCAGGGTTGTATTCTTTCACCATACCTATTTAACCTGTATGCTGAAGAAATAATCCAAGAAGCTGGACTATATGAAGAAGAACGGGGCATCAGGATTGGAGGAAGACTCATTAACAACCTGCGTTATGCAGATGACACAACCTTGCTTGCTGAAAGTGAAGAGGACTTGAAGCACTTACTAATGAAGATCAAAGACCACAGCCTTCAGTATGGATTACACCTCAATATAAAGAAAACAAAAATCCTCACAACTGGACCAATGAGCAACATCATGATAAACAGAAAAAAGACTGAAGTTGTCAAGGATTTCATTTGACTTGGATCCACAATAAACAGCCATGGAAGCAGCAGTCAAGAAATCGAAAGACGCACTGCATTGGGCAAATCTGCTGCAAAGGACCTCTTCAAAGTGTTGAAGGGCAAAGATGTCACCCTGAAGACTAAGGTGCATCTGACCCAAGCCATGGTATTTTCAATAGCATTATATGCATGTGAAAGCTGGACAATGAATGAGGAAGACCAAAGAAGAGTTGACGCCTTTGAATTATGCTGTTGGTGAATAATATTGGATATACCATGGACTGCCAAAAGAACAAACAAATCTGTCTTGGAAGAAGTGCGGCCAGAATGCTCCTTAGAGGCAAGGATGGCGAGACTGCGTCTTACATACTTTGGACATGTTGTCAGAAGGGATGAGTCCCTGGAGAAGGACATCATGCTTGGCAGAGTACAGGGTCAGCGGAAAAGAGGAAGACCCTCAACGAGGTGGACTGACACACTGGCTGCAACAATGAGCTCAAGCATAGCAATGATTGTGAGGATGGCTCAGGACCAGGCAGTGTTTCGTTCTGTTGTGCACAGGGTCGCTATGAGTCGGAACCGACTCAACGGCACCCAACAACAACAATGGCTGTCAAAGGCAATTCTGATGAGGGCACAGAAGGAAGTGAGGGGAGCTATAGAGAAACTCTCTATTGTCTCAGAGAATATACATGGCACCAGAATGCTACTAGGAACGTGGGTGTTAAATGTGCTTCTAGTGAGTCTTTAAAAGAAAATGATAAACATGTGATTAGATAATGGAGGAAGGGCGATGTTTTTATGCAGTGGCAAAAAGTTGTCTGAATTCTGTTCAAATGTTTGGTGGAAGGTGGAACTCGTAGCTGATGAACTTGGGTACCTGGCTGAGAAGATTTCTAAGCAAGATCTTAAAGGGGCTGCCTGACTTCTCCTTGCTGCTTGTAGTAAGATGTGAAAGGGAAGAAATGGACTGAAAAATAAACTGTGCAAAATAGAAACAAAACTTAAAGATTTGGAAAAACTTATTGTACAAACCACGGATGCTTGTCCTAGAATTTTCACCAAGGACATGGCTATACAGTCTTTTCTTGAAGTGATTAAGCCTGTGACTGATGGCTGTAACCAACTACCACAGCAGAAAAGCCCATCAGCTTAGACTGAAGAGGACAGAGTAATGTTGAAAGGAAAGAAAACTGCTTCTTGGAATTCAACAGGTAGGAAACAGGCCAATAGAGCTACATCTGTTGTCCTCCAAGAAAAGGACCATCCCTGGAGCAACTCGGAGATCAGCATAGCTGTTGAAAAGAGTACCGGAAGCCACGCCTTCTGGGTTTCAACGTGTGGGGCCCCATTCTTATAGGTTTCACAGTTGGATCTTCGCCAGCTGGGTTCCAGACTGTGGGGCTGCCATTAAGGTGTGCCAAGAATATGGGGTCACAGACCAAAGCTGAGGTGGTGGGACTGCCATGCCCAAGGGGCAGAAGAACAGGCCAGGGCTAATGGGGTGGGGTTGCCACTCAGATAGACTAGGAGGTTGGGACCACCCAAAGACAAGGGAGCAGAGTTGCCATCCCAGTGGACCTGGAAGGTAGAGTTACAGCCTAGGGCCTAGGCGCCTCTACCCAGAAACCAGAGAGTATGGCCAACATTTAGAGTCTCAAGGGCAGGGCTATTACCCAGATGGTCCCACAGAACAGAGGGTTATCTTCAGAACTTGGGAGCTAATGTAAATTATTCTGCTGGGATTTGGACTTGCTTGGTGCCTGTTATCCTTTCTTTCCCTTTAATTCCTCCCATTTGTAATGGAAATGTATACCTTGTGCTTGTTACACCACTATATTTTGTAAACAAATAATGTGTATTCTAGACTTCACAGGTTCACAAATGAAGAGGAACTTTGCCCCAGGATGGAATATTCCTAAAGTCTCACCCATATTTGATTTAGATGATTCAAAAGATGATATTTTGGACTTGGAGTAGATTTAAGACTTCTGGGATGTTTTGACAGGATGAATGCATTTTGCATGTGGCAAGGACAGGAATTTTGGGGGCCAACGTGTGAAATGTTATGATTTGAAATGTGTCCCTAAAAAATATGTGCTGTAAATCCTAACTTCTATGCCTGTGGTTATAATCCTATTTGGGACCAGCTTGTCTTTGTTATGTTAACAAGGCAGGATTAGTGTAGGATGTGCCTTAAATCAATCTTCTTTGAGATATAAAAAAGATTAAACAAACAAGCAAGAGATTGGGTAAGAGAGGGGACAAGAATCATGCAGATTTCCAAGGAACCAGGAAACAGGACCTGAAGAGGCAAGGACATTCGTCCAGAGCCCACAGAGAGAAAAAATCCTTCCCCTAGAGCTGATACTCTGAATTTGAATTTCTAGCCTTCAAAAATGTAAGAAAATAAATTTCTGTTTTTTAAAGCTATTCACTTGTTATTTCTATTATAGTAGCACCAGATAACTAAGACCACACCCCTTCTGGGGGAAATCTTTGGACAAATCCTTGCATATCAATGGTAGCTAACATGAAAAAGACATTTCGCCAACTGTCCATATTGTCCAATTGTTGGTGGTTGGGGGACTACTCTTATTTTCACATAATGTGAGGGGAAGCAAGAGATATATGAATAGCTTTTCGTTAAGGTATCATATGAATGTAAAATTACGCTAAAGATAATTCAAAAACAGTTGCAACAGTACATCCACAGAAAACTGCCAGAAATTCAACCTTGATTGAGAAGAGGACATGGAACAAGGGATATCACTGCTGTCAGATGACTCTTGGCTGAAAGCAGAGAATACTAGAAAGATGTCTACCTGTGGTTTATTCACTATGCAAAACATTCAACTATGTGGCTAACCTTGCAAAACATGGAAATTCCAGAAAACTTAATTGTTCTCATGCACAACCCGTGCATAGACCAAGAGGCAGTCACCCAAACAGAACAAGATCACTGGAACAGAACAAAGGGACACTGCGTGGTTTAAAATCAGGAGAGGTGTATGTCAGGGTTGTATCCTTTTACCATACTTATTCTACATATGAACAAATAATTCGAGAAGCTGAACTATATGAAGAACAGCATGTCATCAGTAATTGGAGGAAGACTCATTAACAATCTTTGATATGCAGATGACATAACTTTGTTCACTGAAATCGAAAAGAATTTGAAGGACTTAATGATAAAGATCAAAGACTACAGTCTTTGATATACATTACCCCTTAACAAAAAGAAAGCAAAAATTCTCACAACTGGACCAATACGTGGCATCATAATAAGTGGAGAAAAGACTGAAATAGTCCAGGATTTCACTTTACTTGGGTCCATAATCAACATCCATGGAAACAGCAATCAAAATATCCAACAACATATTGCACTGGCTATTGGGCAAATCTGCCACAAAAGACCTCTTTAAATCCTTAAAAAGCAAAGACATCATCTTGAAGACTAAGGCACACATCTTTGTTGTCTAGTGCTGCCATAACAGAAATACCACAAGTGGATGGTTTTTACAAAGAGAAATTTATTCCCTCACAGTCAAACAGACTACAAGTCCAAATTCTGGGCATCAACTCCAAGTGAAGGCTTTCTCTATTGGCTCTGGAAGAAAGTCAATGTTATCAATCCTCCCCTGGTTGAGGAGCTTCTCCTACAGGAACCGTGGGTCCAAAGGATGTGCTCTGCTCCCATTGCTGCTTTCTTGGTGTTATGAGGTCCCCATGTCTCTCTGCTGGCTTCTCTCTTTTATATCTCAAAAGAGATCAGCTTAAGACACAATCTAACCTTGTAAATCTGATCACTATAACTGCCCGCTAATCCATCCCATTGACATCATAGTGATGGGATTTACAACACATAGGGAAATCACATTAGGTGACAAAATCACACAATACTGGCAATTACAGCATAGCCAAACTGACAGATATTATAAAAAAAATAGGAGGACACAATTCAATCCCTGACAGTGCACCTGACCCAAGCCATGGTATTTTCAATCACTTCATATGCATATGAAAGCTGTATAATGAATAAGGAAGACACAGAAGAATTGATGCATTTGAATTATGGTGTTAGCGAAGAATACTGAATATGCCATGGACTGCCATGAGAAGGAACAAAACCATCTTGGAAGAAGTACACCCAGGATGCTCCTCAGAATATAGCAAGGCTTTGTCTCACATACTATGGACATGTTATTAGGAGGGTCAAGTCCCTGGAGAAGGACATCAGGACTGGTAAAGTAGAGGGTCAGTGAAAAAGAGGGAGACCCTTGTCATGGATCAAACTGTAACCCCAAAAATATGTGTACGAATTTGGCTGTGCCAAGATTCCCAGTATCGTGTAATTGTTCACCATTTTGTCATGCGATGCAATTTTCCTATGTAGTCGACTTGAGGGCACTGGGTTTTCTGGGTATTCTAAATCCTAACATTATGATGTTAATGAGATGGATTAACAGAGTTATGCTCAAGAGATCTACAAAATTAGATTGTGTCTTCAGCCAAACTCTTTTGAGATATAAAAGAGGGGAGTGAGCAGGGACAGGGGACCTCATACCACCAAGAAAGTAGCACTGGGAGCAGAGTGCATCCTTTAGACCTAAGGTTCCCGGCAGGAGAAGCCCCTAGACCAAGGAAATTGATGACAAGGACCTTTCTCCAGAACTGACAGAGAGAGAAAGCCTTCCCCTAGAGCTGGTACTCTGAATTTGCACTCCTAGCCTTCGAGACTGTGAAAAAATAAATTTCTCTTTGTTAAAGCCATCCACTGGGGGGTATTTCTGTTATAATAGCACTAGATAACCAAGACAACCCTCAAGAGATGGATTACACAGTGGTTGCAACAATGGGCTCAAGCATCACAAGGATTGTGAGGATGGTCGGGACTGGGCAGTGATTTGTTCTGTTGTGCATAGAAAATATGTGAGTAGGAAACAACAAGTGTATGGATGGGTTCATATAAAATAATTTTGAGCAAGTTATATATCGCTAAATTTAATCCAGATTAAAGCACAGAGACCAAAAGTTGTTAGTTGCTACCAGAGTCTTGGCGTAGTGGTTAAGCGCTACGGCTGCTAACCATAAAGGTCAGTAGTTCAAATCCACCAGATGCTCCTTGGAAATTCTATGCGGCAGCTCTACTCTGTCCTACAGGGTCGCTATGAGTCGGAATCGACTCGACGGCAGTGGGTTTGGTTTGGGTTTACCAGAGTCTTAGAGGAGGGAAGAATGGGGGGTTACTGTTTCAGCGGCACTGAGGATATGAGATCCACTGTGGATTTTATATTTGTGTGGATGACAAAGGAAATATACAAATGAAAAAACAATTCAACAAGTGGCTGTCTTTAACCAAGTGATAAATATTACATTCTGTCAACCAAGTTACATATAACTTCTCAGACGAACCAGAGCAACAATTCATCCCATTACAGATCAAAGAATCAATAAGGGGCTTTAATGAAAGGTTAGGATCTAACCTTCTGATCAGGACAGAAAGGATCTGTTCTCACTTGAGAAACAAAACTGTGTCACAGGCTCTAACTTGCCTTGGGTCAAACATTTTAATAAAGGGCAGAATGCAGGTGGTTGGTTTCTAGAACTGAAACAAAAGAATCAAAACGTTAAGTAAAATAAACCAAAAAAACCAAACCCAGTGCCGTCAAGTTGATTCCGACTCATTGCGACCCTGTAGGACAGAGCAGAATTGCCCCATAGAGTTTCCAAGAAGCACCTGGTGGATTCGAACTGCTGACCCTTTGGTTAGCAGCCGTAGCACTTAACCACTACGCCACCAGGGTTTCTGTTAAGTAAAATACACACCATTAAAAGTTAAAAACCAACAACAAAGAATTAGTTAAAAGATCATTGTGTACGTACATACATATGCACATATACAGTTATTATTATTTTTACTACTATTAGCTTGTGGGTAGACACAGTCAAGTTAGTTCTGACTCCTAGCAAACTCATGTGAAAGAGAACTGCCACATAGGGTTTTCTAAGCTATAATCTTTACAGAAGCCGATTACCAGCTCTTTCTCCCACAGAGCACCCGAGTGGGTTAAACCAACAACTTTTTGGTTAACACCTGAGTGCCTAACCATTGTACCACCACAGCCCCTTATTAACATGATAGTGTAAAAATATTTAAGGCCTTGGGGAAAACATGTAAAAATTATTTATGAAATGATCAGATTTTTTTTTAGAAACTGCTATAGATAGAATTGTGTCCCCTCAAAATATACATCAACTTAGCTAGGCCATGATTCCCAGTACTGTGTGATGGTCCACCATTTTCTCATGTGTTGTGATTTTCCTATGTGTTGTGAATCCTACTTCTGTGAGGTTGAGGCAGGATTAGAGGCAGTTATGTTAATAAGGCAGGAGTCAATCTACAAGTATAGGTTGTGTCTTAAATCAATTTCCTGAGACAGAAAAAAAGTGAGCAGGGAGACAGGGCATCTCATACCGTCAAGAAACAAGAGTGAGGAGAACAGCATGTCCTTTGAATCCCGGAGTCCCTGTGCTCAGAGGCTCCTATACCTGGGGAAGATTGATGACAAGGACCTTCCCCAGAACTGCCAGAGAAAGCCTTCCCTTAGAGCTGGCACCCTAAATTAGGACTTCTAGCCTCCTAAACTGTGAGAGAACACATTTATGTTTGTTAAAGCCATCTACTCGTGGCACTTCTGCTGCAGCAGCACTAGCTAGCTAAGACAGAAACCAACGGTGCACACACGCCAACACTATAATTACCCAAACTAGGAGCGGTTGTCTCCCAGTGAAGGATTTCCTGCATGGATTTTCATTACCATTTTCTGTTCGTGTTTCCAGTATTTTAGAACAATGGACATAGTTAAATTCTGCTTCCGTAGTAAGAAATTTGATGTCTCACCTAAGAGAGGTCGATGGCTACTGGGTGGCACAAACATTTAAGGGTTCAACTACTAGCAAAAGTTTCATGGTTCAAACCCAGCCAGAGGTGCCTAGGGATCTGCTTCCAAAAGGTCACAGCCTTGAAAACCCTGTGGGGCAGTTCTACTCTGCACACATGGGGTCACCATGAGTCTGGATGGACTCCTTGGCAACTAACAATAACAAAGACAGTTCTGGCCTTTGCCCTGGCTCCTGGGAGGTAACCTCTAAACTACTGGAATTTCCAGAGTGCTAGACTGCCTTTGTGATTCCTGGTCGGCCCCCTGGTCCACACCTGATCCTTTATACTAAAGGGGTGACACACAGTGGAAGCTGGTCATGCCAGAAAGACCCACCATGTAATAAGAGCTTTGGGGTTTGCGTTAACATTAGGCAAATGTGAAAGTTAAATGAGAGCACACTGTAGGAGGAAACACACAGCCACCCAGAGGGAGTCAAGTGGTAAGACCTCCTGTGTGGAAATTAGGTGGGGTTTCCTTGGTTACAAAGCTGCACTCTAACATTTGACGCCCAAAATGAAGAAATGAGTGCTTATTACTCACAGGTCCCACTGGAGAGCACACTCCAGCACTGCACGCTGAGTTCACAGGAGCACCAAGAAGGGGAGAATCAAAGAGAGCACAAACAGACCTGGGCTCAGCCTGTAACAGGCTCCAGGAGGCAGCACACTCCAGACTGTGAGCTTAATTACTACTGGCTCATTTAAAACAAGTGGCAGGAAACTTGGATTGGGGGCGCAAATCTGGCAGCGAGGGCATGGGGTCCTTATCTGGATTCCCAGGTGTAACCTGTAGCTGGGGAAAAGGACAACTGGAGAAGGGAGGAACTGCTTCTGGATACTTATCTGGGATTTAACATGCAGCTGTGAGGGTTAGTTGATTAGGGAGACCAGTAGGCCTGTTCTTTTGAAATATGGAATGTTCAAGCACAGGCTGGAAGGAAAGGGATGCTGAGGCACTTACAAAATGGAGTTTGGTTTCTTATAACAGGGCTTTGGGGCCATGATACCAGCCAGACCTGGGAGATGGACAAGCAAATGGAGGGCTGGAGTTCAGGTACACGTACAATGATTCCATCAACCAAGCAAACGGGACGAAACCGCAAAAGGCACTCTGGACACTGAAGCTCATGTGAGCATACTGGGTTGGTAATGATCCATGGGTATTATCCCCATTGATGTGATCGATAACATTCAATACATATATTGAAACCTGTGAGAGCCTGAACTCTATGAGACTGCCTTTTTTTTCTGGGTCTTCTAAGTTTTACAGCATTGACAGGGCAAGTACTCGCACTCTCTCTTAAGAATCCTACCTCCTTTTACTTCTGAGTTTTCCTTCTCTGATGTTTTTCTGCCTCACATAGGTTGGTGCAGTGCAATATGTATACACACATATGTACATATATATACATATGAATACAAACTATCCCTGTCTTACTCTTCAAAGTTTTTTTTTTTTTTTTTTAATGTTCCTGAGTTCCTGGGTAGCACAAATGGTTAACGCAGTCGGCTGCTAATAGAAAGGCTGGAAGTTTGAGTCTCCTCAGAGGCTCCTTGGAAGAAAGGCTTGCTGATCTACTTCTGAAAAATCAGTCATCAAAAACCCTAAGGAGCATGGTTCTACTCGGACACACACGGGGTCCCGTAGGTCGGAGTCGATTCGGTGGCAGCTATTTTGTTTCATTTTCTTCATAGCAAAAAAGACGGTCCCTGGGTATCACAAACAGTCTGCCCCGGACGGCAAGTCTGAAGCTTGGTGGTTCGAACCTACTGGCATAACTTTGAAGGAATAGGTCTGCTGATCTGCTTGCATCAAGACTGGAACCAAGAAAACCCTATGGAGCAGTTCTACTCTGTAACACATGGGGCCACCATGAGATGGAATCAACTTGTTGGCAACTACCAGGGAAAATTTAACGTAAAGACAGGATATTCATGTCTACGTAGGCACTAAAAGTGGCTGCTGGAAACATGACTACATAGAAACAAATTCAAAGAAAAATTGATTCATTATTAAGCTTGAATGGAAAAATTAAAAACAATTCCCACTGAAACCACGTCTACAATGCAATAAAATGTAAGCAGACTGAGGATTTACTATAACTGAAGGAGTGAATGAGGAGCCCTGGTGGCACAATAAGGAGCCCTGGTGGTACAGGGCTTAAATGCTTGGCTGCTAAAGAAAAGGGTGGTGGTTCGAAACCAAGACTTGGAGGTCTGCCCCCATAAAGATTATAGCCTAGAAAATCCTATGGGAAAGTTCTACTCTGTCACATGGTGTTGCTATGAGTCGGAATCTCTCAGAGAGTTCCTAACAACAACAAATGAGCGAAGGCAAACTGAACCTTTATCAAAGACACATGGATACACTGATGGAACTTTCATCAAATATAACCATGTACGAAGTCATAAAGAAAATGTCAGCTAATTTCAAACAAGGCAGCATCTTACCATATTTGACAATTCTCCTTTACTGGATATTAGTGTTGTCTTCAATTAGAAATACAGCTGTAAAACAATCTCAAAAAAAAGTGCTCTTGCACAGTAAGATCAAAGTAAACAAAAATCAGATAGTGGACGCAAAACTACAAAGCAAAAGATAGTTAATATACTTAGAGCGTGATTCCAGGAAAAGTTTTCTACAACCTATGTGACAATTGGTAAAAGACCAATGTAAAGTCATTGTCACCATGAAGAATAAAAGTAGTCAAAACCAGGAAATGTGACCAAAACAGTTATCTAGAGGACATGTATCTTTAGAAACATAATATTAATAAACTTTAGTTAAGGCTTGAATTAATGAATACACTGTTTGATTTTGTAAACCAAGGGAATGAAAAGGAAGCAAATTGCATATTAAAAATTAAGTGGACATTCACAGAGCTGCAAAGAAATGATAAGCTTTTTAAGAATGAAACGAGGAAACAGATTATCTGACTAAAAAGAACAAAATAAAACTATCAGTTTTATCAGCAGATTCTGGGGCCATGGAAACCAAGGCCAGCCCTGCCCCAAAAGCCAAGAGGAATGGGGCTGGGAGCTGTCGAAAGAAACTCAGTCACTAATAAAATTAATCTATTAGATGAGGTTTATCGGACAGAGGATTTCGTATCCGGTAGCACCAAAGCACATGTGGAAAGCTTCTCCACTGGGGATCAGCAGTGATTGCCTTCACAATGACAAAATGAAGAAACAAAAGAAGGCTGTTTCACACTGGTGATACAATTTACTATTGAAAAGCTGTCACGATTTCATTGGTCACTGAGGGTGGCCTGATTCACAGGAAAGCCAGGCATAAGTTTTAGGTAAAGACAAGTCTTACCTGCTTCATCTACTCAACCCCTGATGCCATTTTCTCAAAGGACTCTGTTTCGATTTAACAGGGCGAAGACGAGAACCCACCTCCCAGTGGGGCCTTTCCAGGACGCGAGGTGGAGAGGGGACAGTGAAGGCTTCTAAGCAGGGAAAGGGGGTAGGCGGAGTCCACAGGCCCCAAGGCAGAAAGGCCGGACGGACCGGCCTGGGAGCGGTTTTAACCAGAAAGAGACGCGGATCCAGGACCTCGGCGGAGCAAGCGGACTCCACAGTCTCCTGGGGACAGCGGGAGGCGCGGGCAGGACGGGCGGGTGCGGGCCCTTTAGCATGTTCGCGGGGATCCCTGGACTGGCTGGGGAAGAAGGGACGCTGCAGAGGACACAAAGCGCGGGTCTGAACTGGAAAGACAGAGACTCACCGCCTTGGGACTGTGCTCTGTCTGAGCATTCCCCCTCTGCGCCCGCAGGAAGAGGCGCGGGCGGGGCTGGGCGGGGCTGTGCAGGGGCCGGGCGGGGCCTCGGGCGGAACAGCGCGGAGCGGGGAGCTGGGCGGTGGGGCCTGAGCGGCCCTCCGCACCTGGGCTCGCCTCGCCGTTCTTCCAGGTGCCCTGGGAGTCTCCTCCTTCTGCTGCGCTTCTAGGTCTTCCGGGGCCTAGGACCAGAGCTGCTTCCTGCGTATTAATTAGTTAACTGTTCAAACTGTTTAAGTAAAAGAAAAGAGCTATGACTACGCAAAAGAGGAGCGTTGTGTAGGTCACAGACATTAGAAGCTGAGAGGTTTTCCTTCTGCCAAGTGGAAAACAGGTTCAATCAAAGGGATTCCCACACCCCCCTCTCCCCGCAAGCAGGTGGAGTGAGGGGTTTGTGTGACTCAGGCCTAGGGGGCTGGGACTTCAGTGGGGGTTCGATGTGGGGTGGTGGTTGGGCCTGGGAAGATCTGAGGCTCCTGTAATTGGACAGGTTATTTCATTAACCAAGGCCTGGAGTTGTCTCTGTTGATGGAGGCATCTGATGATTTTAGTCACCAACCACTACTTTAAAAAGAGCAAAAGTTTCTGTTAGTGTACATACAAATTCCTTTTTCCTTTATTATATTTCTCTGTTCAACGTTCTTGAATTATAAATTCAAAGCAGCGGCAAAACTGGAAGGAATCTTTGGAATATTGTGACAATCTGAGGGTGAGTCTCAACCGTGGCCCCCTGCTTTGTTGCTTTCCTAAATCCCCTGATTTGTTTCACTTCTATGTCCATCATGTGGGGCACCCTGTTAAAAATACAGGCTGGCTCTACAGAAGACCGTGTGGAACAAGGGATGATATTACTAATGTCTGATGGATCTTGGCTGAAAGCAGAGAATACCAGAAAGTTGTTTACCTGTGTTTTATGGATTTTGTGAAGTCATTTGACTGTGTGCCTCATACCAAACTATGGATAACAATACAAAGACTGGGAATTCCAGGACACTTAATTGTGCTCATCAAGAACCGGTACATGGGCAAGAGGCAACCATTTTGAAGAGATCAGTGGGATACAGTCTTGTTTAAGATAGGAAAAGGTGTGTGGCAGGGGTGTATCATTTCACTGTCCTTATTCAGTCTGTATGCTGAACAACTAATCTGTGAAACTGTACTGTATAAACAGTGAGCCTTGGCTTTGCAGGAAGACGTATTTGCATCCTAAAATATGAAGATGAAACAACTCTACTTTTCAGAAATGAAGATGACTTGCAGCAGTACTGATGAAGGTCAAAGACGAGAGCTTTCATTATGGATTATGCCTGAACCTGATGAAATGGAAAATCCTCACAAATGAATCAATAAACAACATCATGATGAATGGAGGAAAAACTGATTTTCTCAATGATTTCACTCTATTTGGATCAACAATCAATATTCATGGAAACAGCAGTCAAGAAATCAAATGATGTGTTGCATGGGGCAAATCTTTTGCAAAGACCCCTTTAAAGGTTTAAAAAGCAAAAAATGTCACCTTAATGACTAAGATGCTATTATGACTTGAATTATGTCCCCACAAAGTATGTGTTGTAAATCTTAACCTCTATGCCTTTGGTTATAATCCCATTTGTGAATGGGTTGTCTTTGTTACGTTAATGAGTCAGGATTAGTATAGGGTGTATCTTGAGTCAGTGTCTTTTGAGATATAAAAAAAGATTAAACAAGTGAGCAGAGAGAGATGGGATAAGATGCAAGACACATGAAGATCTCCAAGGAATCAGAAATCAGAAGCTGAAGAGACAAGGGCATTTCTCCAGAGCTGGCAGAGAAAGCCTTCCCCTAGAGCTGGTGCTCTGAATTCAGGCTTCTAGCCTCCTAAACTGTGAGAAAATAAATTTCTGTTTGTTAAAGCCATCCACTTATGGTATTTCTGTTATAGCAGCACTAGATAACTAAGACATGTCCCCTGACCTAGTCCACGGCCTTTTAAATCACCTCATATTCATGGAAAACCTGAAAAATGAAGAAGGCAGAAGAAAAATTGATGCATTTGAATTGTGGTTTTGGCAAAAAATATTGAATATGCTGTGAACGGACAGATGAATGAACAGGTCCGTGTTAGAATAAACACAACTAGAATGCTCCTTAGAATCAAGGATGGCAAGACTTTGACCTACTTACTTTGGACATGTCATCAGGAAGGACGAATCTCTACAAAAGTACATCATGATTGGTAAAGAAGACGGTCAAAAAAAATGAAGGCATTCCTCAATGAAATAGAATGTCACAGTTTCCACAAGAATGGACTCTAACCTACCAACAATCATGAAGCTGGCATAAGACTAGGTAATGTTTCCACCTGTTCTACACAAGGTCGCCATTAGCCATCACCAACTTCACAGCAACAAACAACAATGGGATTCCTGATTTATATGGGTCTTTCTCTTTGTTATTGGGCTATTACCTGGATGTCTGTCAACAAAGTGCTGGTGGGGACATTTCTGTTCATGTAGCAAAGTATTTTTGTCAGATGCCTTCCAGGAGGTAGATTCCTATATCAACAGCATGCTTCATTGAAATTTTGGTGACTATTCCCAAGTTATCCTTCAAAAGGACATTGGCCCTTTATAATCACAACAAGAAAGTATTAAATGACATCTTCTTTACATTGGTCTTAATAAAAGATAATATTTGGCTATTTTTTAATTTTTCTGATTGATGGGCATATTTGAAAAAGGGTTTCATGTCTACTGTACTTGATTTTCCCCTCGCTTGAGATTGGGTACCTCTTTATAGGTAAAATGACCACTTATATTTAATTTCAAATAAAAATAGATTTGACGTATTGAACACTACTGACCGAAGACCAGACAAGTTGGGGAATGACATCAAGGACATCATACGTGAAGAAAGAAAGAAGTCATTGAAAAGACAGGAAAGAAAGAGAAGACCAAGATAGATGTCAGAGGAGACTCTGAAACTTGCTTTCGAATGTTGAGCAGCTAAAGCAAAAGGTATTTTTGATAACATCATATGCGTGTGAAAGGTGGACAATGAATAAGGAGGACCAAAGAAAAGTTGACGCCTTTGAATTGTGTTGGCGAAGAATATTGAGTGTACCATGGACTGCCAAAAGAACGAACAGACCTGTCTTGGAAGAAGTACACCCAGAATGCTCCTTGGAAGCAAGGATGGCAAGACTGCGTCTTGCATACTTTGGACATATTGTCAGGAGGCATCAGTCCCTGGAGAAGGACATCATGCTTGGAAGAGTACAGGGTCAGCGGAAAAGAGGAAGACCCTCAACAAGGTGGATTGAAACAGTGGCTGCAACAGTGAGCTCAAGCATAACAACGATTGTAAGGATGGCTCAGAACTGGGCAGTGTTTCGTTCTGTTGCGCATAGGGTTGCTATGAGTCGGAACTGACTCGACAGCACCTAACAACAACAACAGCATGTTTAATTTACTGTGAAATATTTTCATGTGCCATTTTTCTTTTTTTTTTTTTCAAGTTAAAAGAATGATTTTTATTTCTTTGTCAGTACTAGTGAATTTTTTTCATATTTCTGTTGGCTAATTACATATTTTTTAAGTTATCAATTTATGTCTTTTCCATTTCTTATTGGTTTATCTACTTGACTTTTTTTTTTTTTTAATAGTGCTTTAGGTGAAAGTTTACAGCTAAAGTTACCTTCTCATACCAAAATGTATACACACATTGTTATGTGACCCTAGTTGCTATCCCTATAATATGACCAAACATTCCTCCTTTCCACCCCAGATTTTTCATGTCCATTCAACCAGCTAATATCCCTCTCTGCCTTTTTTTTTTTTTTTTTCACCTCATCTCACTCACCTCTGGACAGAAGCTGCCCATTTAGTCTCATTTATCTACTTGAACTAAGAAGCACACTCTTCATGAGTATCATTTTGTGTCTTGTAGTCCAGCCCATTCTTTGTCTGAAGAGTTGGCTTTGGAAATGATTTTAGTTCTGGGTTAACAGAGAGTCTGGGAGCCATGTCTTCTGGGGTTCCTCTAGTCAGAGCCAGACCATTAAGGCCGTTTTTTTTTTTTTTTAACTAGGATTCAAGTTATGCATCCCACTTTTCTCCTGCTCTGTCAGGGACTCTTCTGTTGTGTTCCCTGTCAGGGTGATCATTAGTGGTAGCTGGGCACCATCTAGTTCTTCTGTTCTCAGGCTGATGGAGTCTCTGGTTTATGGGGCCCCTTTTGTCTCTTGGGCTAATATTTTCCTTGTGTCTTTGGGGTTAAATTCATTCTCCTTTACTCCAGGTGGGTTGGGACCAATTGATGCATCTTAGATGGCTGCTCCCTAGCTTTAGGACTCCAGATGCCACTCATCGAAGTGGGATGCAGAACATTTTCTTAATAAACTTTGATATGCCAATTGTCATCAGGAGACATGTGGAGTCCACTTGCTTCACTGATGGTCCTAGATCCTCGTCTGTTTCTGGTTAAAACCTCTCTGAGGCTGGTCCGTCTGTCCTTTCTGCCTTCTGGCCTGTGGACCCCGCGTGCCCCCTTTCCCTGCCTTTACTCTCTGCTCTCCACCTCGCGTCCCGGAAAGGTCCCACTGGGAGGTGGGTTCTTGCCTTTGTCCTGTTAAATAAAAACGGAGTCCTTTGATTCACAGAATGGCATCAGGGGTTGAGTAGATGAGGCAGGTAAGACTTGTCTTTACCTAAAACTTATGCCTGGCTTTCCTGTGAATCAGGCTATCCTCAGTGACCAATGAAATCATGACAGCTTTTCAGTAGTAAATTGTATCAACCAGTGTAAAACAGGCTTTTTTTGTTTCTTCATTTTGTCATTGTAAAGCCAATCACTGCTGATCCCCGGTAGAGTAGCTTTCCACATGTGCTTTGGTGCTACCGGATTCGAAATCCTCTGTCCAATAAACGTCATCTAATAGATTAATTTTATTAGTGAGTTAGTTTCTTTTGACAGCTCCAGCCCCATTCCTCTTGGCTCTTGAGGCATCATTGGCCCTAATTTCCATGGCCCCAGGATCTGCACCTGAAAGTTTTATTTTGTTCTTTTTAGTCAGATAATCTGTTCCTTCCTTTCATTGTTAAAGCTTATCATTTCTTTCAAGTTCTATGAATGTCCACTTAATTTTTAATATAAAATTTCATTTCCTTTTTCACTCCCTTCATTTACAAAATCAAGCAATTAATGTATTCATTAATTCAAGCCTTAACTAATGTTTGTTAATATTATGTTTCTAAAGATATGTGTCCTTTAGATAACTGTTTTGGCCACATTTCCTGGTTTTGACTACTTTTATTCTTTGTGGCAACAATGACTTTAAATTGGTCTTTTACCAATTGTCACATAGGTTGTAGAAAACTTTTCCCGGAACCATGTTCTAAGTATATAAACTATCTTTTACTTTGTGATTCGTTTAGTTTTGCATCCACTATCTTAGTTTTGTCTACTTTGACCTTGATCTTACTGTGCAAGAGCTGTGCCTACATAATAGCAACAGCACCTTGTTTTTTTTCTTTTTTTTTGGAGATTGTTTTACAGCTGTATTTCTAATTGAAGACAACACTAATCACTAATATCCAGTAAAGGAGAATTGTTAAATATGGTAAGATGCTGCCTTTTTTGGAATTAGCTGACATTTTCTTTATGACTTCGTACATGGTTATATTTGATGAAAGTTCCATCAGTGTATCCATGTGTCTTTGATAAAGGTTCAGTTTGCCTTCACTAATTTGTTGTTGTTAGGTACTCTCGGGTAGATTTGCACTCATAGCAACACCATGTGACAGAGTAGAACTTCCCCATAGGATTTTCTAGGCCATAATCTTTATGGGGGCAGACCTCCAAGTCTTGGTTTCGAACCACCACCCTTTTCTTTAGCAGCCAAGCATTTAAGCACTGTACCACCAGGGCTCCTTATTCACTCCTTTAAGTATACTAAATCCTCAGTCTGCTTACATTTTATTGCATTATAGATGTGGTGATTTCAGTGGGAATTGTTTATAATTTTTCCCCTCAAGCTTAATAATTAATCGATTTTTCTTTGAATTTGTATGTTTCTATTTAGTCATGTTTCCAACACCCATTCTTACATGCATACATAGACATGAATATCCTATCTTCACGTTTAATTTTCTCTGTTGTTAGCTGCTAACGAGTTGATTCCATCTCATGGTGACCACTTGTGTTACAGAGTAGAACTGCTCCATAGGGTTTTTCTGTTTTGTTTTGGTTGTAATCTTAATGGAAGGAGATCAGCTGACCTATTCTTTCAAGGTTATGCAGATAGGTTCGAACCACCAACCCTTAGATTAGCCATCCAAGGCAAACTATTTATGATACCCAGAGACCTTCTTTTTCCCTAGGAAGAAAATAAAACAAAACAAAATAGTTGCCATTGGATCGACTCCAACTTATGGTGACCTCACGTGTGTCAGAGAAGAGCCCTGCTCCTTAGGGTTTTCGATGACTGATTTTTCAGAAGTAGATCACCAACCTTTCTTCCAAGGAGCCTCTGAGTAGACTCAAACTTCCAATCTTTCCATTAGCAGCCGACTGTGTTAACCATTTTTGCCACTCAGGAACTCAGGAACATTAAAAAAAAAAAAAGAAGAACTTTGAAGAGTAAAAAGGGTTACTTTATATCCATATATATTATATGTACGTGTGTGTGTATATATGTTGCAAAAGCGGGAACCTTATGTGAGGCAGAAACAGAGAAGGAAAACTAAGAAGTAAAACAAGGTAGGATTCTTAATAGAGAGTGTGAGGAATCACTCTGTGAAAGCAGTGAAAGTTAGAAGACCCAGAAGAAAAAAGGCAGTTTCATAGAGTTCAGGCTCTCGCAGGTTTCAAGATATATATTGAATGTTATCACTGTCATTCACGGGGATAATACCCGTGGATTATTACCAAGCCAGTATGCTCACACGAGCTTCAGCGTCCAGAGTTCCTTTTGAGGTTTTATCACCTAGGCTTGACTGATTGAATTATTGCACTTGTGACTGAATTCCAGCCCTCCCCCTCTTGCCTGTCCATCTCCCAAGTCTGCCTGGTATCATGGCCCAAAACCTGTTATAAGAAACCAAACTCCATCCTGTAACTGCCTCAGCATCCATTTTCTTCCATTATGTGCTTGAACATTACATATTTCAAAAAAGCAGGCCTACTGGTCTTCTAATCAACTAACCCTCACAGCCAGATGCTAAATCCCAGATAAGTTTCCAGAGGCAGCTCTTCCTTTCTCTAGCACTCCCTTTCCCCAGCTACAGGTCACATCTGGGAATCCAGATAGGGACCCCATGCTCTTGCTGCCAAATTTGTATCCCCAGATCCCAGTTTCCTGCCACTTAATTAAACAGTAGTAAAATTTTTAATTAAGCCCATGAAATAGACTGTGCTCCCTCCTGGAGTCTATTACGGGCTGAGCCCGGGTCTGTTTACAGTGTCTTTGATTCTCCCTTTCTTTGGCGCTCCTGTGAAGTCAGTTGCAGTGCTGGAGTGTGCTTACCTCTGGGACCTGTGAATAATAAACAGTCATTTCTTCGTTTTGGGTGTTGAATATTAAAGTGCAGCTTTGTAACCAAGGAAATCCCCACCTAATTTCCACACAGGTGGTCTCACCAGCTGACTCCCTCTGGGTAGCCGTGTGTTTCCTCCTGCAGTGGACTCTCATTTAACTCATCATATTCACCTAGTGTTAACAGGGATTCCAACACTCATCACATGCTGGGTCTTTCTGGCAGGGCCAGCTTCCACTCTCTGTCACTGCTTTAGTATAAACTATCAGATATGGCCCACTCCAAGGGGCCCACCAGGAATCACAGAGGCAATCTAGCACTCTGGAAATTCCAACAGTTTAGAGTTTACCTCCCAGGAGCCAGGACAAATGCCAGAACTCACTTTATTATTGGTAGTTGCCATGAAATCCATTCTGACTCATGGTGACCCCATGTGTGCAGAGTAGAACTGCCCCACAGGGTTTTCAAGGCTGTGACCTTTTGGAAGCAGATCCCTAGGCCCCTCTGGGTGGGTTCGAACCATGAAACTTTTACAAGTAGTTGAGCACTTAAGTGTTTGTTCCACCCAGTAGCCATAGACCTCTCTTAGGTGAGAGATCAAATTTCTTACTACAGAAGTAGAATTTAACTGTCCATTGTTCTAAGATACTGGAAAACACGAACAGAAAATGGTAGTGAAAATCCATGCAGGAAATCCTTCATTGGGAGACAACCGCTCCTAGTTTGGGTGATTATAGTGTTGGCGTGTGTGCACCGTTGGTTTCTGTCTTAGCTAGCTAGTGCTGCTGCAGCAGAAGTACCACAAGTGGGTGGCTTTACAAAGAGGAATGTATTGTCTCACAGTTTAGGAGGCTAGAAGCCCAAATTTAGGGTGCCAGCTCTAAGGGAAGGCTTTCTCTGTCAGTTCTGGGGAAGGTCCTTGTCATCAATCTTCCCCAGGTATAGGAGCTTCTGAGCACAGGGAATCTGGGATTCAAAGGACATGCTGTTCTCCTTGCTTTTGTTTTTTGGTGGTATGAGATGCCCTGTCTCCCTGCTCACTTTTTTTCTATCTCAAAAGAAATTGATTTAAGACACAACCTATACTTGTAGATTGACTCATGCCTTACTAACTTAACTGCCTCTAATCCTGCCTCAACCTCACAGAAGTAGGATTTACAACACATAGGAAAATCACATCAGTTGAGAAAATGGTGGACCATCACACAATACTGGGAATCATGGCCTAGCTAAGTTGACATGTATTTTGAGGGGACATATAGCAGTTTCTTAAAAAAATCGGATCATTTCATAAATAAGTTTTACATATTTTCCCCATGGCCTTTTACAGCCTAAAAAAAACCCTATGTGACAGTTCTACTCTTTCACATGAGGCTGTTAGGAGTCAGAACCAACTTGGCTGTGTCTAACAAGTTAATAGTAGTACAAATAATAATAACTACTTATATGTATATGTGTGTACATATGACCTTTTAACTAAATTTTTGTTGTTAATTTTTAACTTGTTTCAACTTTTCTCGGTTAATACACCTTCTGCCAATGTCCTTTTAATGGTGTATATTTTACTTGACTTTTTGATTCTTTGGGTTCAGCTCTAGAAACCAACCACCTGCATTCTCCCCTTTATTAAAATGTTTGACCCAAGGGAAGTTAGAGCCCGTGATACAGTTTTGTTTCTCTCTCAAGTGAGAACAGATCCCTTCTGTTGTGATCACAAGGTTAGATCCTAACCTTTCATTAAAGCCCCTTATTGATTCTTTGATCTGTAATGGGATGAATTGTTGCTCTGGTTCATCTGAGAAATTATATGTACTTCGTTGACAGAACATAATATTTATCACTTGGTAAAAGACAACCACTTGTTGAATTGTTTTTTCATTTGTATATTTCTTTTGACTAATCCAATCTAATCAAAAATATAAAATCCACAGTGAATCTCATATCCTCAATACCCCTTAAACAGTAACTCCCCATTCTTCCCTACTCTAAGACCCTGGTAGCAACTAACAAATTTTTGTCTCTAGGCTTTAATTGGAAAACCTGGTGGTGTAGTGGTTAAGTGCCATGGCTGCTAACCAAAAGGTCGGTAGTTTATATGCATCAGGCACTCCTTGGAAACTCTATGGGACAGGTCTACTCTGTGCTATAGGGTCACTATGATTATGAGTTGGAATCAACTCAACAGCAATGGGTTTGGTTTTTTGGTTTTATGCTTTAAACTGGATTAAATTTAGCAATATATAACTTGCTCAGAATTATCTTATATGGACCCATCCATACACTTGTTGTTTCCTACTCACGTTTCCTATGCACAACAGAATAAATCACTGCCCAGTCCTGCACCATCCTCACAATCCTTGCGATGCTTGAGCCCGTTGTTGCAGCCACTATGTCATCCATCTTTTGAGAGTTGTCTTGGTTATCTAGTGCTACTGCATCAGAAATACCACCAGTGGATGGCTTTAACAAAGAGGAATTTGTTCTTTCACAGTCTCAAAGGCTAGAAGTCCAAATTCAGAGTACCAGCTCTAGGGAAAGGCTTTCTCTCTCTGTCGGTTCTGGAGAAAGGTCCTTGTCATCAATCCTTGCTTGGTCTAGGGGCTTCTCCTCTAAGGAATTTCATGTCTAAAGTATGTGCCCTGCTCCTGGTGCTGCTTTCTTGGAGGCATGAGGTCCCCCTTTCCCTGCTCTCTTCCCTCTATTATATCTCAAAAGAGATTGGCTTAAAACACAATCTAATCTTGTAGCTTTCATCAACATAATTCTGCTAATCCATCTCATTAACATCATGATGATAGGATTTAGAATGCATAAGAAAATCACATCAGATGACAAAATGGTGGACAATTACACAATACTGGGAATCGTGGCACAGCCAAATTCATACACATTTTTTTGTGGTCACAATTCGATCCATGACAAGGGTCTCCCACTTTTTCATTGACCCTCTACTTTACCAGTCCTGATGCTCTTCTCCAGGGACTGGTCATTCCTAATAATATTTCCAAAGTATGTGAGACGAAGCCTTGCTATCTTCTCTTCTAAGGGGCATTCTGCCTGTACTTCTCCCAAGATGGTTCTATTCATTCTTCTGGCAGTCCAATATTCTTCACCAACACGTAATTCAAATGGAACAATTCTTCCTCAGTCTTCCTTATTATTATCCAGGTTTCACATGCATATGATGTGATCAAAAATACCATGGCTTAGGTCAGGTGCGCCATCTTAGATTGAATAGTGTCCCTCCAAAATACCTGCCAATTTGGTTATTCCATGATTCCCAGTATTGTGTGATTTTATCACCACATATGATTTTCCTATGCATTGTAAATCCCATCACTAGGATGTTAATGAGATGGATTTGTGGCAGTTATATTGATAAGATCTACAAGACTAGATTGTGTCTTAAGCTAATCTCTTTTGAGATATGAAAGAGAGAATCCAGCAGAGAGACGTGGGGACCTCATAACACCAAGAAAGCAGCAATGGGAGCAGAGCACATCCTTTGGATCCAGGGTTCCTGTGAGGAGATGCTCCTCAACCACGAGAAGATTGATGACACGGACCTTCTTCCAGAGCCAACAGAGAAAGCTTCCCCTAGAGCTGATGCCCTGAATTTGGACTTGTAGCCTATTAGACTGTGAGAGAATAAATTTCTCTTTGTAAAAGCCATCCACTTGTGGTATTTCTGTTACAGCAGCACTAGATAACAAAGACTTTTGCCTTAGTCTTCAAGGTGATGTCTTTGCTTTTTAACACTTTTAAGAGGTCTTTTGTTGCAGATTTACCCAACGGCCAATGCAATATGTTTTTGGATTTTTTGATTGCTGTTTCCATGTATGTTGATTGTGGATCCAGGAAAAATGAAATCCTTGACAATTTCAGTCTTTTCTCCACTTATCATGATGTTGCTTATTGGTCCAGTTGTGAGGATTTTTGTTTGCTTTTTAAGGTGTAATCCATATCGAAGGCTGTAGTCTTTGATCTTCATCAGTAAGTACTTCAAGTTCTCTTCAATTTCTGAGAGCAAAGTATGTCATCTGCATAAGAAAAGTTGTTAATGAGTCTTCCTCTAATTACTGATGCCATGTTGTTCTTCATATAGTTCTGCTTCTTGAATTATTTGCTCAGCATATATATTGAATAAGTATGGTGAAAGGATATAACCCTGATGTACACCTTTCCTGATTTTAAACCACACAGTGTCCCTTTGTTCTGTTCGAATGACTTTATTCTGCTTGAATGCTGCCTCTTCATCTGTATACAGAATGTACATGAGAACAATTAAGTTTTCTGCAATTCCCATGCTTTGCAAGCCATTATTTGTTATGATCCACACAGTTGAATGCTTTGCCCAGTGAATAAACTGCAGGTAAACATCTTTCTGGTGTTCTCTGCTTCCAGCCAAGATCCATCTGCCGTCAGCAGTGGTATCCCTTGTTCCACATCCTCCTCTCAATCAAGCTTGAATTTCTGACAATTTCTGTGGATGTAGTGCTGCAACTGTTTTTGAATTAGCTTTAGCATAAATTTACTTGCATGTGATACCTCAATCAAAAGTTATACATATACGTCTTGCTTCCCCTCATATTCATGTGAAAACAAGAGCAGCCCCCTGAACACCAAAACTACCCTATGGACAATTGGTGAATTGTGTTTTCTGTGTTAGTTACCATAGATATGCAAGGATATGCCCAACAATTTCCCCCAGAAGGAGTGGTGTCTTACTTATCTAGTGCTGTTATAATAGAAATACCACAAGTGAGTGGCTTTAACAAAGAAATTTATTTTCTTATACTTTTGGAAGCTAGAAATCCGAATTCAGAGTATCAGCTCTAGGGGAAGGCTTTTTTCTCTCTGTGGGCTCTGGAGGAATGTCCTTGTCTCTTCAGCTTCTGTTTTCTGGTTCCTTGGAAATCTCCATGATTCTTGTCATCTGTCTTACTCGATGTCTTGCTTGTTTGTTTAATCCTCTTTATATCTCAAAGGAGATTGATTTAAGGCACACCCTACAGTAATCCTACCTTGTTAACAAAGACAACCCAGTCCCAAATGAGATTATAACCACAAGCGTAGAAGTTAGGATTTACAACACATATTTTGGGGGGACACATATCAATTCATAATGTTTCACACGTTGGCCCTCAAAATTCATGTACTTGCCACATGCAAAACACATTTACCCCATCACATCATCCCAAAAGTCTTAAATCCACTCCAAGTCCAAAATCTTATCTTCTGAATCATCTAAATCAAATACGGTTGAGACTTTAGGAACATTCCATCCTGGGGCAAAGCAAAGTTCCTTTTTATCTGTGAACCTATGAAATCTAGAATACACATAATCTGTTTACAAAATACAGTGTTGGAACAAGCACAAGATAGACATTTCCATTACAAAAAATGGGAGGAGTTGGAGGGAAAAAAGGGATAACAGGCATCAAGCAAGTCTAAAACACAGCAGAATAATTTACATTAGCTCTCAAGGCCTGAAAATGACCCTCTGTTCTGTGGGACTATCTGGGCAATGGCCCTCTCCTCAATCCGCTGGATGTTGGCCACACTGTCTGGATTCCAAATGGAGGCCCCTCAGTCATGGGCAGTACCTCCGCCTTCCACGTCCACTGGAATGGCAACTCTGTTCCCTTGTCTTTGGGTGGCCCCATTCTCCTAGTCTATCTGAGTGGTGTCCCCATCCCTTCAGCCCTGGCCTGTTCTTCTGACCTTGGGCATGTTAGTCCCACCACTTCGGCCTTGGACTGTGGCCCCATACCCTTGGCACACCTTAATGGCAGTCCCACAGTCTGGAACCCAGCTGGTGAAGATCCAACTGTGAAACCTATAAGAATGTTGCCCCACCCTTTGAAACCAAGAAGCTGTGGCTTCCTGTGCTCTTTCCAACAGCTCTGCTGATCTCTGAGTTGCTCCAGAGATGGCTCTTTTCATGGAGGACAACAGATGTAGCCCCATTGGCTTATTTCCTGCTTGCTGAATTCCGAGAAGCAGACGGTTTTCTTTCCTTTCAACATTTCCCTGTTCTCTTCAGTCTAGCCTGATGATGGGTCTTCTGCTGTGGTGATTGATTATAGCCATCACAGGCTTAATCACTTTAAGAAAAGACTGTATAGCCATGTCCTTGGTGAAAATGCTAGGACAAATGTTCTTAGTTTGTACAATAGAATCTTCCAAATCTTTAAGTTTTGTTTTCATTTCACACAGTTTAAAGTCCATTTCTTTCCTCTCACATCTTACTAAAGCAGCAAGGAGAAATCAGGCGGCCCCTTCAAGATCTTGCTTAGAAATCTTCTCAGCCAGGTATCCAAGTTCATCACTTACAAGTTCCACTTTCCACCAGACATTTGCACAGAATTTAGAGAAGTTATTTGCCACTGCATAAACAGCATTGCCCTTCCTCCATTATCCAATCACATGTTCGTCATTGCGTTTTAAAGGCTCACTAGAAGCACATTTAACATCCGCGTCCGTAGCAGCATTCTGGTGCCATATGTATTCTCTAAGACAATAGAGACTTTCTCTATAGCTCTCCTAACTTCCTTCTGAGCCCTCACTAGAAATGCCTTTGATATCCATAATTCTGCCAACGCTCTCTTCAAGGCAATCTAGGCTTTTACTATCAGGCACCTTGAAACTTTCCCATTACCCAGTTCCCAAAACCACTTCCACATTTTAGGTATCTGTTAGAGCAGCACCCCTCTCTTCTGGTACCAAATTCGGTCTTAGTTATCTAGTGTTGCTATAAAACAAATACCATAAATGGATGGCTTTAACAAACAGAAATTTATTTTATCACTCTTTAGGAGGCTAGAAGTCTGAATTCAGAGTGCTGGCTCTAGGGGAAGGCTTTGTCTTTCTGTGGACTCTGGGAGATGTCCTTGTCTTTTCACCTTCTGCTTCCTGGTTCCTTGGAGATCTCCATGTGTCTTGGCATCTGTCTTACCTGATCTCTGCTTCTCTTACTTGCTTGTTTAATCTCTTTTATATCTCAAGAGAGATTGATTTAAGACACACTGTACACTAATGTTATGTCATTAATATAACAAAGATAATACATTTCCAAATGGGATTATAACCACAGACGTTAGGATTTACAACACATATTTTTGGCGGAACACAATTTAATCCATTACAAGTGGGTATACTTGTCTTCTCTGAGGGTTTTGTAAAGAAGTATTTTGTTGGAGAACTACAGGAACCTGATGTACCTGGCGGATGTAGAAGTCAGAATCTGCCCTTGGATGTTCTTGCCTTTTCCATTGTGGGTCTCTTGAGAGCCCTGCCTTTATTGACTGAGTTTCCATTCCCTTCTTTATTGGAATAGTTCAGGCTTTGTTGATTCAGAGCTGAAGAGCTTCATAATGTGGCTGGCATCTGAACTTTTACCTTCCCGTTTCGTCAAATGATCTGCCCTGGGTTGATGGTGGTTCGAGAGCTTGAGTGTGCATGAAACCTGTGGCCAGCATTTCACACATCCAGTGTCCTGGTCACTCCGCTGTGCTTTTGATTTAGTAGTTCATAGAAGACTGCTTAGAGGTCTGCACCTTTAAAATGATCCCTAAGCATTTATAAGATGGCAGCGGTTCCTTTTAAAATATTTATTGTGGTAAAATATAACTAAAATTTTTGCCATTTTAACCAGTGACATTAAATACATTAACATGTTGTACAACCATTTCCTCCATCTATTTCCACAACTTTTTCATCATTCCAAACAGAAATTCAGTTTCCCTGAAGCAATAACTCCAAATTCCCTCCTTCTTAGAGTCCCTTGTAACCACCTGTAAATGTTTGTCTCTATGTAATTTGCCTCTTCTACTTATTTGCTATATAGTATAATATTTGTCCTGCTTTGTCTCACTAATTTCAATTAGCATAGTGTTTTCAAAGTTCATCCATGTTGAAGCATAAAGAAACTCTCTTTTTTTATGAATGAATAATATTTTGTTGTAAGTGATTTATTTATCCATTCATCTGTTGATGGACAGTTGAATTGTTTCCACCTTTTGGCTATTGTGAATAATGGTGTAGTGAACATTGGCATACAAGTATCTTTTTGAATCCCTGCTTTGAAGTCTTTTGGGTGGGTTCAAACGGCCAACTTAGACTTGGAATGTCTGAGTCACATGGTAACTCAATATTTAACTTTTTGAGGAACTGCCAAAATGTTTTCCACAGTGGTTGTAATATTTTACATTCTCACCCACAGTTCATGAGGGTTCCAATTTCTCTACATAATCATCAACACTTCTTCTTTTCCAGTTTTCTGATAATAGCCATGCTGGTGGATATGAAGAGGTATCTCACGTGGTTTTGATTTGCATTTCCCTAGTGATTATATGACATTAAGCATCTTTGCATGTGCTTATTGGACATTTGGATTTCTTCTTTGGAGAAATGTCTATTTAAGCCCCTTGACCATTTTTTAAAATTTGGAAATAAATTGCCAGGCCTTTCTTCCCAGTTTATCTTAGTCTGGAAGCTCTGGAGGGTGAGGAAAAGGGAATGCTGGACGTTGAGGAAAAAGCAAAGCCAGAGGGTGAAGGAAAGCCAAAAGAAGAAGGAAAATCAGAGAGTGAAACAAGGTCTGCAGAAAGGCACCAAGAGGAGGATTAACCCAGAAAAACCAAACCCAGTGCCGCCGAGTCGATTCCGACTCATAGCGACCCTATAGGACAGAGTAGAACTGCCCCATAGAGTTTCCAAGGAGCACCTGGTGGATTTGAACTGCCGTCTCTTTGGTTAGCAGCTGTAGCACTTAACCACTACGCCACCAGGGTTTCCAGAGGAGGGTTAGGTACCCAGAAAAGCAAAAAGAAAAACCAACAGAGGGCTCGCCCAGTACCTTAAGGAATATAAGAAAGCCATACATAATATGCATTTGAGCAATGAGGAGATGATAAGAGAGTTCAATGAGATAGCTAGGGTGGAAGATGAGGTAAATAAAAACAGATAGAGTTTGGGAAAAGTTATAATGATGCAAAAATGTTTTCAGGATCCCTTCTACCCAAAGTGGTCACGGCAGTGCTTTGTGTTTCAGTAGGGCATTTGAACCCATGTACATGGAAAAGGTGTTCATGATTCTTTGAAAAGTAAGGCACTTTATAATAGCATAAAAAATGATGACGTTCAGCATCATAGCAACATAGAAGTCCCCAGTGGCAGACAGATGACGGCTGCACATGCCATGTATTGGCAAGAATCAGAACCGGGTTTTCCGCAGGAGAGGTGGAAATTTTACCACTAAACAATATCCCCATTTTTCATTATAATAAAAAAGGTCATTTGACACAGAACTGGCCAATAATATAGACAAAATGAGCCTCATCTTTTCCCATATAAACATTGTAAACCTAAGAAGGAAAAAATAGACTTTTCCTCATCCTTCAATCTTATTCTTTCTCAGACAACAGCCAGCTTGCCACAGAGAGAATGCGGCTGTGTGGTGATGGAGGTAGAGGAGGTAGGAAGAAGGTTCCTGGGTCACTGATCACGTCACAGATCGCCTGTCACATCCTGTCCTGTAACCTCCAGGCTTCTTGTTAAATGAGGAGCTAAAATGATAAATTCTTGTGTCAGTTTTCCAGATGTTCTGTCACTCACAAAAACATTCCTACCTGAGCAACGAAATTACTATTTTGTGTTGAGAGATCCTGGACATCGATTGTAATTTTTACCTTAGAAAAATGTCAGGAAAACCTCCCACCACTGTTGATGAAAGAGAGAAAGAGAGGTACTACAAATAATCTCCTTTTTATAACTAAACTTTGAATTAGTCATCTACCCTTCTTCTTTCTATTTCCCCAATCCCGGTGGCTTTTTTTTTTTTTTACTTGGCTGAGACAGTAATATCCCGGTTTAAGCTCAAGACTCATACCTAAGGCTTGTATTACTGTGACTCTCAACACTTTGTGATATTGCTGACCACTATTCACTTTGTTTATATGAGAAGATATCATATAAATACATGTAACTATCACTCTTAACATGTTGTTGTTAGCTGCCATTGAGTTCACTCCAACTCATAGCAACCTTATGTACAAAAGAACAAAATATTGCCCAGTTTTGTGCCACCCTCACAATCCTTGCTATGTTTTACCTCATTGTTGCAGCCTGTGTCAATTCATCTCATTGGGGATCTTCCTCTTTTTCACTGACCTTCTACTTAACCAATCATGATGTCCTTCTCCAGGGACTGGTGCTTCCTGATAACATACATGCCCAAAGTATTTGAGAAGCCTCACCATCCTGGCTTCTAACGAGCATTCTGGCTCTACTTTCAAGACAGATTTGCTCATTCTTCTGGCAGCCCATGGTATATTCAATATTCTTCCCCAACGCCATAATCAAAACGTATCAATTCTTCTTTGGTCTTCCTTATTCATTGTCCAGCTTAAACATGCTTATGAGATGGTTGAAAATACCACAGCTTCAGTCAGGAGCAACTTAGTCCTCGAGGTGACATATTTGCTTTTTATCACTTTAAAGAGGTCTTTTGCAGTAGATTTGCTCAATGCAATACATTGTTTGATTTCTTGACTGCTGCTTCCATGGACGTTGATTGTGGATCCAAGTAAAATGAAATCCTTGACAACTTCAGCCTTTTCTCAGTTTATCTTAATGTTGCTTATTGATCCACTTGTGAGGATTTTTGTTTTCTTTATGTTGAGGTATCATCTGTACTGAAGGCTATAGTCTTTGATCTTCATCAGTAAGTGCTTTAAATCCTCTTTGATTTCAGTAAGCAAGGTTGTGTCATCTGCATAATGTAGGTGGTTAATGAGACTTCCTTCAATCCTGATGGCCCGTTCTTCATACATTCCAACTTCTCAGATTGTTTGCTCAGTATACAGATTGATTAAGTATGGTGAAATACAACTGTGACACACAGCTTTCCTGACTTTACTCCACGCAGTATCCCCTTGTTCTGTTCTAAGAACTGCCTCTTGGTCTATGTACATGTTCCACAGTTTAGCGTTCTGGAATTCTTGTTCTTTGCAACCGTTATCTATACTTGTTATGATCCACACAGTTGAATGCCTTTGCAGAGTCAATAAAACACAGGTAAACATCTTTCTGGTATTCTCTGCTTTCAGCCAAGATCCAACAACATTAGGAATGATATCCCTGGTTCCACATTCTCTTTGACATCCAGCTTGAATTTCTGGCAGTTCCCTGTTGATGTACTGAGAAGAAGCCTTACCATCCTGACTTCTAACGAGCATTCTGGCTCTACTTCTTCCAAGACAGATTTACTCATTAATCTGGCTGTCCATGGTATATTCAATATTCTTCCCCAAGACCATAATTCAAATGCATCAATTCTTTGGTCTTCCTTATTCATTGTCCAGCTTAAACATTCTTTTTTGAATTATATTCAGCAAAATTTTACTCGTGTGTGATATTAATGATATTGTTCAATAATTTCTATATGTTTTCTTGGATCACTCTTAGCATAATTAACATTCATTCTTTTAATGTAATTTTTTTTTTAATGCTCAAATAGAAATAATGTGATTCCCTTTGTTGTTGTTGTTAGCTGCTTTTCAGTTGGCTCTGACTTATGGTTACCCCATGCACTGTGGGATGATATGGACCATTGTGATTCCTACAATTTTCATTGGCTGAATTTTTTTTTTTTTTTTTTTTTTTAGGAGTAGATCACCAGACTTCCTAGTCCTTCTCAGTCAGAAAATTCCTCTGAAACTTGTTCACCATCAAAGTGTCACAGAAGCCTCTACAGGTGGCGGTATGAGGTGCATTGGTTGACAGTCAACACCAGGTCTCCAACATGGAAGGTGAGAATTCTACAACTGAGACGCCTTATATATGGTCATTAATCCATTTCGAGTTAATTTTCGTATACGGTGTGAAGTGTGGGTCCACCTTCTTTGTTTTACATGTGGAGAACCAGTTTTGCAAGCCCCATTTGTTGAAGAGACTTTTTTTTTTCCTCATTGAATGGATTTTCTACCTTTGTGGAAAATCAGTTGACCATAGATGTATGACTATATTCTGGACTCTCAATTCTATTTTATTGGTCTATATAAATGATCTTGTTTGGCTCACTGTAGCTGTGTAGTATAATTGTTAATAGGGATGTGTGAGTTGTCTTACTTTGTTCCTCTTTTTAATATTGCATTGGATAGTTGTGTCCCCTTGCAATTCCATATGAACATCAGCATTGGCTTTTCCGTTTCTCCAGAAATGGCTATGAGAGTTTTGATAGGAATTGCAATGAAACAATGGATCACTTTGGGTACTATTGGCACTTAGCAATATTAGGTCTTCCAATGTCTGAACACAGGAGGTCTTTAAATCAATTTGAACTAAAAACACTACTTGTTGCCTTTGAGTTGATTCCATCTCTTAGCAGCCCCATGTGTTTCAGAATAGACCAGCACTCTATAGGGCTTTCAAGTCTTTTTAATATTTTTCTGTAATGTTTTTTATAGGTTTCCCTCCACAAATCTTTTACCTATCTGGTTAAATTTAGTCCCAAGTGTTTTTTTCTTTTAGATATTATTGTAAATAAAAGGGTTTTCTTAACTCCCTTTTTAAGTTGTTAATTTCTGGCTTATAGAACTGCAACTGATTTGTGTGTGTGTTGAACTGTATCCTACAACTTCGCTGAATTCATTTATTATCTCTAGTGCTTGTGGATTCTTTGGAATCTTCTATATATAGAACCACGTCATCTACGAATAGAGATTGTTTTACTTCTTTCTTTTCTATTCGGATGTCTTTTATATTTTTCTTACCTAACTGCTCTGGCTGCACCTTCCAGTACAATACTAAATAGCAGTGGTGAAAGTGGACATACTGGTCTGTTCTGTTCTTAGGGGGAATGATTTCAGTCTTTCTTCATTGAGTATGATGTTAGCTGTAGGTTTTTCATAAATGCCTTTTAACATATTGAGGAATCCCTCTCCTATGTCTAGTTTACTGACTGTTTTTATCATGAAAGTGTCGTGGACTTGGTCAAATGCCTTTTCTGTGTTGAGATGATAATGTGATTCTTTTCCTCTGTTTCATTAATATTTTTTTATTACATTGTTTAATTTTCTTACATTTTTCTTTTGTTTTAATTTATAGTGCTTGAAGTAAAAGTTTACAAATCAAGTCAGTCTCTCATACAAAATCTTATATACACCTTCTTTATGTAAACCTAGCTGCTGTCCCCCTAATGTGATAGCATACTCCTCCCCTCCACCCTATACTCCCCGTGCCCACTTAGTCAGATTCTTTCTCTCTCTGCCTGCTCATCTCACCTCCAGACAGGAGCTGCCTGCATAGTCTCATATGTCTGCTTGACCCAATAAGCTCACTCCTCATCAGTATCATTTTCTGTCTTATATACTAGTCCAATTCCTGTCTGAGGAGTTGGCTTTGGGAATAGTTCCAGTCTTGGGCTAACAGAGGATCCAGGGGCCATGATCTCTGGGGTCCCTCCAGTCTCAGTCATATCATAAAGCCTGGTCTTTTTAGGAGGATCTCAGATCTGCATCCCGCTGTTGTCTTGCTTCATCAGGGATTCTCTGTTGTGTTCCCTGTCAGGGCGGTCATAGGTGGTAGCCAGGCACCATCTAGTTCTTCCAGTCTCAGGCTGATGGAGTCTCTGGTTTATGTGGCCCTTTCTGTCTCTTGGGCTCATATTTACCTTGTGTTTTTGCTGTTCCAAATTCTCTTTTGCTGCAGGTGGTTTGAGACCAATTGATGCATCTTAGATGGCTGCTCACTAGCATATAAGACCCCAGGTGCCACTCACCGAAGTGGGATGCAGAATGTTTTCTTAACACATTTTTGTATGCCAATTTTCCTAGAAGTCCCCTGAAACTATGATCCCCATATCCTTCTCCCTTCTATTCTGGGCTTCAAAGCCTTTGGATGCGTTCAGAAAACTTCTTTGCTTTTGGTTTAGTCCAGTTGTGCTGATATTTCTTGTCTACTATGGCAGTTCTATTTCTAACTTTTTAAGAAAACGCCAGATATATTTCCAAAGTGGTTGTACCATTTTACATTCCCACCAGCAGTGTATAAGAGTTCCAATCTCTCCGCAGCCTCTCCAACATTTATTATTTTGTGTTTTTTGGATTATTGCCAGCCTTGTTGGAGTGAGATGGGATCTCATTGTAGTTTTAATTTGCATTTCTCTAGTGGCTAATGATCGAGAGCATTTTCTCATGTATCTGTTAGCTGCCTGAATACCTTCCTTAGTGAAGTGCATGTTCATATCCTTTGCCCACTTTTTGATTGGGTTGTTTGTCTTTTTGTGGTTGAGTTTTAACAGAATCATATAGATTTTAGAGATCAGGCGCTGGTCTGAGACGTCATAGCTGAAAATTCTTTCTCAATCTGTAGGTGGTCTTTTTACTCTTTTGGTGAAGTCTTTAGATGAGCATAGGTGTTTGATTTTTAGGAGCTCCCAGTTATCGGGTTTCCCTTCATCATTTTTGGTAATGTTTTGTATTCTGTTTATGCCTTGTATTAGGGCTCCTAAGGTTGTCCCTATTTTTTCTTCCATGATCTTTATCGTTTTAGTCTTTATGTTTAGGTCTTTGATCCACTTGGAGTTAGTTTCTGTGCATGGTGTGAGGTATGGATCCTGTTTCATTTTTTTTGCAAATGGATATCCAGTTATGCCAGCACCATTTGTTTAAAAGACTATCTTTTCCCCAATTAACTGACACCAGGCCTTTCTCAAATATCAGCTGCTCCTATGTGGATGGATTTATATCTGGGTTCTCAATTCTGTTCCATTGGTCTATGGGCCTGTTGTACAAGGACCAGGCTGTTTTGACTATTGTGGCTGTATAATAGGTTCTGAAATCAGGTAGAGTGAGGCTTCCCACTTTCTTTTTCAGTAGTGCTTTGCTTATCCGGGGCTTCTTTCCCTTCCATATGAAGTTGGTGATTTGTTTCTCCATCACATTAAAAAATGTCATTGGAATTTGGATCGGAAGTGCATTGTATGTATAGATGGCTTTTGGTAGAATAGACATTTTTACTATTTTAAGTCTTCCCATCCATAAGCAAGGTATGTTTTTCCACTTAAGTTGGTCCTTTTTAGTTTTTTGTGGTAGTACTTTGTAGTTTTCTTTGTATAGTTCTTTTACATCTTTGGTAAGATTTATTCCTAAGTATTTTATCTTCTTGGGGGCTACTGTGAATGGTATTGATCTGGTGATTTCCTGTTTGATGTTCTTTTTGTTGATGAAGGGGAATCCAAGTGACTTTTGTATGTTTATCATATAACCTGAGACTCCACCAAACTTTTCTATTAGTTTCAGTAGTTTTCTGGAGGATTCCTTAGGGTTTTCTGTGTATAAGATCATGTCATCTGCAAATAGAGATAATTTTACTTCCTCCTTGCCAATCTGGATGCCCTTTATTTCTTTGTCTAGCCTAATTGCCCTGGCTAGGACCTCTAGCACAATGTTGAATAAGAGCGGTGATAAAGGGCATCCTTGTCTGGTTCCCATTCTTAAGGGAAATGCTTTCAGGCTCTCTCCATTTAGAGTGATGTTGGCTGTTGGCTTTGTATAAAAAAAAAAAAAAATTATTAAAGGGCATCTAAAAAAAAAAAATTATTTTTAATTTTTTTTTTTTAGATGCCCTTTATTAGGTTGAGGAATTTTCCTTCAATTCCTATTTTGCTGAGAGTTTTTATCATGAATGGGTGTTGGACTTTGTCAAATGCCTTTTCTGCATCAATTGATAAGATTCTGTGGTTTTTGTCTTTTGTTTTATTTATATGGTGGATCACATTAATGGTTTTGCTAATATTAAACCTTGCATACCTGGTATAAATCCCACTTGGTCGCGGTGGATTATTTTTTGATATCTTGTTGAACTCTATTGGCTAGAATTTTGCTGAGGATTTTAGCATCTATGTTCATGAGGGATATAGGTCTGTAATTTTCTTTTTTTGTGATGTCTTTACCTGGGTTTGGTATCAGGGAAATGGTGGCTTCATAGAATGAGTTAGGTAGTATTCTGTCATTTTCTATGCTTTGAAATACCTTTAGTAGTAGTGGTGTTAACTCTTCTCTGAAAGTTTGGTGGAACTCTGCAGTAAAGCCATCCGGGCCAGGGCTTTTTTTTGTTGGGAGTTTTTTGATTACCGTTTCAATCTCTTTTTTTGTTATGGGTCTATTTAGTTGTTCTACTTCTGATTGTGTTAGTTTAGGTAGGTAGTGTTTTTCCAGGAATTCATCCATTTCTTCTAGGTTTGCAAACTTGTTAGAGTACAATTTTTCATAATAATCTGATGTGATTCTTTTAATTTCAGTTGGGTCTGTTGTGATGTGGCCCATCTCGTTTCTTATTTGGGTTATTTGTTTCCTTTCCTGTATTTCTTTAGTCAGTCTGGCCAATGGTTTATCAATTTTGTTAATTTTTTCCAAGAACCAGCTTTTGGCTTTGTTAATTCTTTCAATTGTTTTTCTGTTTTCTAATTCATTTAGTTCAGCTCTAATTTTTATTATTTGTTTTCTTTTGGTGCCTGATGGATTCTTTTGTTGCTCACTTTTTATTTGTTCAAGTTGTAGGGACAGTTCTCTGATTTTGGCTCTTTCTTCTTTTTGTATGTGGCATTTATCGATATAAATTGGCCTCTGAGCACTGCTTTTGCTGTGTCCCAGAGGTTTTGATAGGAAGTATTTTCATTCTCGTTGCATTCTATGAATTTCCTTATTCCCTCCTTAATGTCTTCTATAACCCAGTCTTTTTTCAGGAGGGTATTGTTCAGTTTCCAAGTGTTTGATTTCTTTTCCCTAATTTGTCTAATATTGATTTCCACTTTTATGTCCTTGTGGTCTGAGAAGATGCTTTGTAATATTTCGATGTTTTGGATTCTGCAAAGGTTTGTTTTCTGACCTAATATGTGGTCTATTCTAGAGAATGTTCCATATGCGCTAGAAAAAAAAGTATACTTTGCAGCAGTTGGGTGGAGTGTTCTATATAAGTCAATCAGGTCAAGTTGGTTGATTGTAGCAATTAGGTCTTCCGTGTCTCTATTGGGCTTCTTACTGGATGTCCTGTCCTTCTCTGAAAGTTGTGTGTTGAAGTCCCCTACTATAATTGTGGAGGTGTCTATCTCACTTTTCAGTTCTGTTAAAATTTGTTTTATGTATCTTGCAGCCCTGTCATTGGGTGCATAAATATTTAATATGGTTCTATCTTCCTGGTCAGTTGTCCCTTTTATCATTATGTAGTGTCCTTCTTTATCCTTTGTGGTGGATTTAACTTTAAAGTCTATTTTGTCAGAAATTAATATTGCTCCTCCTCTTCTTTTTTGCTTATTGTTTGCTTGATATATTTTTTTCCATCCTTTGAGTTTTAGTTTGTTTGTGTCTCTAAGTCTAAGGTGTGCCTCTTGTAGGCAGCATATAGACGGATCGTGTTTCTTTATCCAGTCTGAGACTCTCTGTCTCTTTATTGGTGTGTTTAGTCCATTTATATTCAGCGTAATTATAGATAAGTATGTGTTTAGTGCTGTCATTTTGATGCCTTTTTATGTGTGTTGTTGACAATTTCATTTTTCCACCTACTTTTTTGTGCTGAGACGTTTTTCTTTGTAAATTGTGTGTTCCTCATTTTCATAGTATTTGACTTTATGTTTGCTGAGTCGTTATGTTTTACTTGGTTTTTATTTTGAGTTATGGAGTTGTTATACCTCTTTGTGGTTACCTTAATATTTACCTCTATTTTTCTAAGTAAAAACCTAACTTGTATTGTCCTATATCACCTTGTATCCCTCTCCATATGGCAGTTCTATGCCACCTGTATTTAGTCCCTCTTTTTGATTATTGTGACCTTTTACATATTGACTTCAGTGATTCCCTGCTTTGAGCATTTTTTTTTAATTAATCTTAATTTGTTTTTGTGATTTCCTTATTTGAGTTGATATCAGGATGCTCTGTTCTGTGACCTTGTGTTGTGCTGGTATCTGATATTATTGATTTTCTGACCAAACAATTTCCTTTAGTATTTCTTGTAGCTTTGGTTTGGTTTTTGCAAATTCTCTAAGCTTGTGTTTACCTGTAAATGTCTTAATTTCGCCTTCATATTTCAGAGAGACTTTTTCTGGATATATGGTCCTTGGCTGGCAGTTTTTCTCCTTCAGTGCTCTATATATGTCATCCCATTGCCTTCTTCACTGCATGGTTTCTGCTGAGTAGTCTGAACTTATTCTTATTGATTCTCCCTTAAAGGAGACCTTTCTTTTCTCCCTTGCTACTTTTAAAATTTTCTCTTTATCTTTGGTTTTGGCAAGTTTGAGGATAATATGTCTTGGTGATTTTCTTTTTGGATCAATCTTAAATGGGGTTTGATGAGCATCTTGGATAGATATCCTTTCATCTTTCATGATGTCAGGGAATTTTTCTGCCAGCAGATCTTCAACTATTCTCTCTGTGTTTTCTGTCCCCCCTCCCTGTTCTGGGACTCCAATCATTCGCAAGTTATCCTTCTTGATAGAGTCCCACATGATTCTTAGGGTTTCTTCATTTTTTTTAATTCTTTTATCTGATTTTTTTTCAGCTATGTTGGTGTTGATTCCCTGGTCCTCCAGATGTCCCAGTCTGCATTCTAATTGCTCGAGTCTGCTCCTCTGACTTCCTATTGCGTTGTCTAATTCTGTAATTTTATTGTTAATCTTTTGGATTTCTGAATGCTGTCTCTCTACGGATTCTTGCAACTTATTAATTTTTCCACTATGTTCTTGAATAACCTTTTTGAGTTCTTCAACTTCTTTATCAGTGTGTTCCTTGGCTTTTTCTGTGGATTGCCTTATTTCATTTCTGAGGTCATCCCTGATGTCTTGAAGCATTGTATAAATTAGTTTTTTATATTCTGTATCTGGCAATTCCAGGATTGTATCTTCATTTGGGAAAGTTTTTGATTCTTTAGTTTGGGGAGTTATAGAAGCAATCATGGTCTGCTTCTTTATGTGGTTTGATATCGACTGCTGTCTCCAAGCCATCACTAAGATATTGTAGTGATTTATTCTACATTTGCTCACTGAGTCTTATCTTGTTTTGTTTTCTTTCAATATACGTAGATGGGCTACTAGATTGTGCTGTCTTGATTGTTGTAGCCCTTGACTCACTCATGTCCAATTACCAGCTGGTTTGGGCTTTTACCAAATATATAAGCCTGGGTCCATTCACTATTCTTGAGTAGAATCTGATTTTGGGTCATCAAGTGTGTGGTGCAGACTGTCACCTATCCACCTAGAGAAGTAGTGGTGATAGTTGTGAGCACCAGATTCTAGTAGCAGCAGGGGTCCACATTCCAGGGGGGCAGGATGCTGACAGGCTTCCCCCAAGTGTCAGTGAGGTAGGTGTGTCTCTATTCCTAAAGCACCTTGGTGGGTGGGCTCTGCAGCTGTACCTTAGGCCCCCAATGCAAGTACCTCTACAGAATGGTAGGTGTCACCCTCCTTAGACCCCTTAGGCAGGAGGCTAGGTGGTCTGGTGGGAGCTTCAGCCCTCAGTTCCCTGTTGTGGGTCAGTGAGGGCTCTGTTGAATATGCAGAAATATCAGACCTAGGAAACTTGTCTTTCCAATAATCCGCTAAAACAATTACAGTCAGATCTCTATCAGGAATGCCTTTGCATTATAATAGCCACCTTGTTCCCAGTAGGGATGAAAGCCCAAGAGTGTGGATCACATATGCTTGGCTGGAGCTGGTTCTGTGTTTTTAGTCCAATTAGGGAAGGAGTTTTGGTCCCTGGGTTTTTTGTAGTTGCTTCTCTCAGGCCAGGAGAATGGGTTAGGAAAAGACCAAAGAAAAAAAAGAAAGAAAAGCCACAGCACAGTTCACCCTCTGGCTCAGAAAATTCCAATGTTAATGAAGCCACCTGGGAAGGGGAGGGGAGAGTTCAGATAAATAGGAGAGAATAGTACCCTGGAATATAGACAAAGTTACTTATCTTGCTTGGGATGACTGTTTTATCTGAGATTCCTGAGGGGCACCTCGACTGTGTGCACTGGCTGGGTAGAGATTGCCCCCGAGGGTCAGGCCCAGTCCCGTGCTTGTGCTGTCTCAGAAGACGCCATTAGTTCCTCCACTCCCAGCGTCAAGGTTTCCCGGCTGGGATGCCGCATTCCCAACTCCAAAACCAGTCGCTGCCTCCCGGTGACTTCTCCTCCTGTCAGCCGTGTTGCTGCGCTGCCTGTGTGCACTGGCTGGGCTGCCCCCAAGGTCAGTTCAGGGGGCTAGGGTTGTGCCCCCTGTTTGTGCCATCTCAGGATGCCGTGCTCAGCTCCCCTGAGCCCAGCTCAAAGCCCGGCGCCAAGGTTTCCTGACTGGGATGCTGGTTCCAGGCTCCGAAAACAGTCACTGTTTCCCCATGATTGTTCATTCTCAATCTCTGTCACTCAGGTCAACTTTTTAGATCTGTGTTTCATTGTCATGGTTCGTAGATTTTCATGTATGTGATCGATTCACTTGTTTTTACGAGTCTTTGTTGCAAGAAGGATCCAAAGTAGCTTCTACCTAGTCAGCCATCTTGGCCCCACCCCAAAGAGAGAATTTTAAGAGCAGCTAGGGATAAACAAAAAGTCACCTACAAAGGAAAGCCAATAAGAATAAGCTGAGCTACTCAGCAAAAACCATGCAGGCAAGAAGGGAAGGGGATAACGTATTCAAAAAATTAAAGGAAAAAAATTGCCAGCTAAGAATCATATATCCAGCAAAACTGTCTCTTAAATATGAAGGTGAAATTAGGACATTTCCAGATAAACAGAAGTTTAGGGAATTCGTAAAAACCAAACCAAAACTACAAGAAATACTAATGGAAGTTCTTTGTTTAGAAAATAAATTACATCAGGTATCAACCCAAGACTACAACACTGGACAGGGCAATCAGAAGTCAACCCAGATAGGAAATTCAAAAAGCTAAATCAAGATTAAAAAAAAAAAAACAACTTTTAAAACAGGGTAACAGCGATGTTATTATGTGAAAGAAGTCAACATTAAAACAATAAAGAGGGACTAAGAAATGTTTTTTTTTTAAGAAATGTAGTCATAGATCTACCATATCGAGAGGAAGATAAGGTGATACAAAGAAATAAAAGTTAGGTTTAAATTTAGAAAAATTGGGATAAATAATAAGGTGACCACAAAGGATACAAACTAGCCTACAAATCAAAATAAAACACAAGAGAAAAATAGAGACTCATCAGAAAACAAAAGCAACAACAATGAATAAGAGGAAAGGACAATATATAAAGACAATCTACTCAGTACATAAAATTAAGTGGGAAAAAGAAACAGTCAATAACACACAAAAAAAGACATGAAAATGACAGCACTAAATTCATACCTATCCACAACTCTGTTGAATGTAAATGGACTAAACATACCAATAAAGAGACAGAGAGTGGCAGAATGGATTAAAAAGCACAATCTGTCTATATGCTGCCTACAAGAGACACACCTTAGACTCAGAGACACAAAGAAACAAAAACTCAAAGGATGGACAAAAATATATCAAGCAAACAACAATCAAAAAAAGCAGGAGTGGCAATGTTAATTTCTGACTACATGGACTTTAAAGTTAAATCCATCATAAAGGATAAAGAAGGACACTATATAATGATTAAAGGGACAATATACCAAGAAGGTATAACCGTATTAAACCATATTAAATATTTGTGCAATGACAGGGCTGCAAGATGCATAAAACAAACTCTATCAGCATTGAAAAGTGAGATAAACAGCTCCACAATAACAGTAGGAGACTTCAAAACACCACTTTTGGAGAAGGACAGACCATTCAGAAAGAAGCTCAATAAAGACACAGAAGATCTAAATGTCACAATCAACCAAACTGAGCTCACAGACATGTACAGAACACTCCATTGAACAGCAACCAAGTATACTTTCTTTTCTAGTGTACATGGAACATTCTCTAGAATAGACCACATATTAGGTCATAAAGCAAGCCTTAGTAGAATCCAAAACATTGAAATATTACAAAGCATCTTCTCTGACCATAAGACCATAAAAGTGCAATTCAATAACACAAAAAGCAGGGGGAAAAAAAAATACTTGGAAACTGAACAATAAATACCCTGCTCAAAAAAGACTGGATTATAGAAGACATTAAGGATAGAATAAAGAAATTCAGAGAATCCAATGAGAATGAAAACACTTTCTATCAGAACAGCGAAAGCAGTGCTCAGAGGTCAATTTATATCAATAAATGCACACATCCCAAAAGAAGAAAGGGCCAAATCAAAGAATTACCCCTACAACTTCAACAAATAGAAAGAGAGCAACAAAAGAAACCCTCAGGCACCAGAAGAACACAAATAATAAAAATTAGAGAAGAACTAAATGAAATGGAAAACAGAAAAAAAATTGAAAGAATTAACAAGACCAAAAGCTGGTTCTTTGAAAAAATCAACAGAATTGATAAACCATTGGCCAAACTGACAAAAGAAAAACAGGAGAGGAAGCAAATAACCCAAATAAGAAATGAGATGGGTGATATTACAACAGACCCAACTGAAATTAAAAGAATCATATCAGATTTCTATGAAATATTATACTCTAACAAATAGACAAATTTTTAGAAACACACTACCTACCTACCTACCTACCTACCTACCTACCTACCTACCTAACTAACTAACTAACTAACACAAACAAAGGTAGAACAACTAAATAGACTCACAACAAAAGAAGAGATTGAAAAGGTAATCAAAAAACTCCCAAGAAAAAAAAGCCCTGGCCTGGAGGGCTTCACTGCAGGGTCCTACCAAACCTTCAGAGAAGAGATAACTCCACTACTACTAAAGGTATTTCAGAGCATAGAAAAGGACGGAATACTCCCAAAGTCATTCTACGAAGCAAGCATATCCGTGATGCCAAAACCAGGTAAAAAAAACCACAAAAAAAGAAAATTACAGACCTATATCCCTCATGAACTAAGACGCAAAAATCCTCAACAAATTCTAGCCAATAGAATTCAACAACATTTCAGAAGAATAATTCTCCATGACCAATTGGGATTCATACCAGGTATGCAGGGATGGTTCAACATTAGAAAAACAATTAATGTAATCCATCATATAAATAAAATAAAAGACAAGTATCACATATTTTATCAATTGATGCAGAAAAGGCATTTGACAAAGTTCAATGCCCACTCATGATAAAAGCTCTCAGCGAAATAGGAATAGGTGGAAAATTCCTCAACAGAATAAAAGGCATTTATGCGTTTTTTTTTTTTTAATGCAAAGCCAATAGCCAACATCATCCTACATGCAGAAAGCCTGAAAGCATTCCCTTTCAGAATGGGAACCAGACAAGGATGCCCTTCATCACCGCTCTTATTCAACATGCGTTGGAGGTCCTAGCAAGAGCAATTAGGCTAGATAATGAAATACAGGGCATGGAGATTGGCAAGGAAGAATTTAAGTATCTCTATTTGGAGATGACATGATCTTATACACTGAAAACCCTAAGGAATCCTCCAGAAAACTACTGAAACTAATACAAGAGTTCAGCAGACTATCAGGATATAAGATAAACATACAAAAATCAGTGGGATTGCTCTACACCAACAAAAAGAACATCGAACAGGAAATCACCGAATCAGTACCATTTATAGTAGCCTCCAAAAATACTTAGGAATAAATCTTACCAGAGATGTAAAAGACTTATTCAAAGAAAACTACAATACACTTTTGCAAGAAACCAAAAGAGACCTACATAAGTGGAAAAACACATGTTGCTCATGGATAGGAAGAATTAACATTATAAAAATATCTATTCTAGCAAAAGCAATCTATATATTTAGTGCAACTCTGATCCAAATTCCCATGATATCCTTTAATGAGATGAAGAAACAAATCACCAACTTCATATGGAAGGGAAAGAGGCCCTGGGTAAGTAAAGCATTACTGAAAAAGAAGAACAAAGTGGGAGGCCTTACTTTACCTGATTTTAGAACCTATTATACTGCCACAGTAGTCAAAACAGCCTGATACTGGTACAACAACAGATACATAGACCAATAGAACAGAATTGAGAATCCAGACATAAATCCATCCACATATGAACAGTTGATATTTCTCAAAGGCCCCAAAACTGTTAAATGGGGAAAAGACAGTCTTTGTAACAAATGGTACAGGCATAACTGGATATCCACGTGCAAAAAAAAAAAGAAACAAGGCCCATACCTCACTCCATGCACAAAAAAGAGCTCAAAATGGATCAAAGACCTAAATATAAAATCTAAAACGCGAAAGATTATGGGAAATAAATAGGGACAAGGTTAGAAGCCCTAATACATGGCATGAACAGTATACAAAACATTACTAACAATGCAGAAGAAAAACTAGATAACTAGGAGCTCCTAAAAATCAAACACCTATGCTCAAAGACTTCACCAAAAGAGTAAAAAGATTAAAAAAAAAAAAAGATTAGCTAAGACTGGGAATAAGTTTTTAGCTATGACATTTCCGATCAGCACCTAATCTCTAAAATCTACATGATAATGCAAAAACTCAACTACAAAAAGACAAATAACCCAATTAAAAAATGGACAAAAGATATGAATAGACACTCCACTAAAGGAGACATTCAGGTAGCTAACAGATATATGAGGAAATGCTTACGATCATTAGCCATTAGAGAAATGCAAACTAAAACTACAATGAGATTTCATCTCACTCTAAGAAGAGTGGCATTAATCCAAAAAACACAAAACAATAAATGTTGGAGAGGCTGTGGAGAGATTGGAACACTTCTACATTGCTGGTGGGAATGTAAAATGGTACAACCACTTTGGAAATCATTTTGGCACTTCCTTAAAAAGCTAGAAATAGAATTACCCTACGATTCAGCAATCCCACTCCTTGGAATATATCCTAGAAAAATCAGAGCATTTACACGAAGAGATACATGCACACCCACATTCATTGCAGCACTGTTTACAATAGCAAAAAGATGGAAGCAACCATGGTACCCATCAACAGATGAATGGATATATAAATTATGGTATATTCACACAATGGAATACTGTGCATCGATAAAGAACAATGACTAATCTGTGAAACATTTCATAACATGGAGGAATCTGGAAGGCATTATGCTGAGTGAAATTAGTTGCAAAAGTACAAATATTGTATAAGACCACTATTACAAGAACCCGAGAAATAGTTTAAACAGAGAAGAAAATATTCTTGGATGGTTACACGAGGTGGGACGGAGGGAGAGTGGCACAGGGGTATTCCCTAATTAGATAGTAGATAAGAACTACTTTAGGTGATGGGAGAGAGAACACGCAATACAGGGGAGGTCAGCACAATTGAACTAAACAAGCAAAGAAGTTTCCTGAATAAACTGAATGCTTTGAAGGCCAAAGTAGCAGAGGCGGGGATTTGGGGACCATGGTTTCAGGGGACATCCAAGTCTATTGACATAATAAAATCTGTTAAGAAAATATTCTGCGTCCCACTTTGGAGAGTGACATCTGGGGTTTTAAACACTAGCAAGCGGCCATCTAAGATGCATCAATTGGTCCCAACCCACCTGGATCAAAAGAGAATGAAGAACACCAAGGACACAAGGCAATTACAAGCCCAAGACACAGGAAGGGCCACATAAACCACAGACTACATCGGCCTGAGATCAGAAGAGCTAGATGGTGCCCAGCTACAACGGATGCCTGCCCTGACAGGGAACACAACAGAGAACCCCTGAGGGAACAGGAGAGCAGTGGGATGCAGACCCCAAATTCTCATAAAAAGACCAGACTTAGTGGTCTGACTGAGACTAGAAGGACCCCGGTGGTCATGGCCCCTAGACCTTCTGTCGGCCCAGGACAGGAACCATTCCCAAAGCCAACTCCAGACAGGGATTGGACTGGAAAATGGGTTGGAGAGGGATGCTGGTGAGGAGTGAGCTTTTTGGATCAGGTGAACACTTGAGACTATGTTGGCATCTCCTGCCTGGAGGGGAAATGCGAGGGTAGAGGGGGCTAGAAGCTGGCAAAATGGACAAGAAAAGAGAGAGTGGAGGGAGGGAGCAGGCTGTCTCATTGGGGGAGAGCAGTTGGGAGCATGTAGCATGGTGTATATAAGTTTTGTGTGAAAGGCTGACTTGATTTGTAAACTTTCACTTAAAAAATAAAGCACAATAAAAATTTGAATATATATATATCATTGGAATTTGGATTGGGATTGCATTGCATGTGTAGATCGCTTTGGGTAGAATAGACACTTTCACAGTGTTGAGTTTTCTTATCTGTGAGCAAGGTGTGTTTTTCCATTTATATAAGTCTCTGGGTTTCTTGCAGTAATGTCCTGTAGTTTTCTTTGTGTAAGTCTTTTATGTCTCTGGTTAGATTTACTCCTAAATATTTTATCTTCTTGGGGGCTGTTGTAAAAGGTATTGATTTGGTGATTTCCTCTTCGACGTTTTCTTTGTTAGTGTAGAGGGATCCAACTGATTTTTGTATGTTTGTCTTCTATCCTGATACTCTGCTGAATTCTTCTATTAGTTTCAGTAGTTTTCTTGAGGACTCTTTAGGGTTTTCTGCGAATAAGAGCATATCCTCTGCAAACAGAGATATTTTTAGTTCTTCTTTGACAATTTATGTGCCTCTTATTTATCTAGGCTAATTGCTCTTGCTAGGACCTCCAGCACAATGTTGAATAAGGGCAGTGATAAAGACCATCCTTGTCTGGTTCCCATTCTCAAGAGGAATGCTTTCAGAGTCTCTCCATTTAGGATGATGTTGGCTGTTGGCTTTGTATAAATGCCCTTCATTATGTTGAGGAATTTTCCTTCTATTCCTATTTTGCTGAGAGCTTTTATCATGAATGGGTGTTGAACTTTGTCAAATGCCTTTTTTGCATCAATTAATAAGATTATGTGTTTCTTATCTTTTGTTTTATTTATATGATGGATTATATTGATTGTTTTTCTAATGTTGAACCACCCCTGCATACCTGGTATGAATCCCACTTGGTAATAGTGAATTATTTTTTTGACGGGTTGTTGAATTCTATTGGCTCGAATTTTGTTGAGGATTTTTGCGTCTAAATTCATGAGGGATATAGCTCTGTAATTTTCATTTTTTGTGGTGTCTTTACCTGGTTTTGGCATCAGGGTTATGCTAGCTTCGTAGGATGCATTAGAGAGTGTTTCATCCTTTTCTATGCTTTGAAATACCTTTAGTAGTAGTGGTGTTAACTCTTCTCTGAAAGTTTGATAGAATTCTCCAGTGATGCCATCAGAGTCAGGGCTTTTTTTGGAGCGGGGGGCGGGGGGGCGGTTAAATTTCCTTTTCAATCTCTTCTTTTGTTATGAGTTTATTTATTTGTTCTAGTTCTGTTTGTGTTAGTTTAGGTTGGTAGTGTTTCTAGAAATTTGTCAATTTCCTTTAGTTTTCTAATTTGTTAAAGTACAGTCTTTCATAGTAATCTGATATGATTCTTTTAATTTCAGTGGCGTTCGTTGTGATATCGCCCATCTCATTTTATTTGAGTTTTTCGCTTCTTCTGTTTTTCTTTCTAAGGTTGGCCAATGGTTTATTGACTTTTTTAATCTTTTCAAAAACGAGCTTTTGGTCTTGTTAACTCTTTCAATTGTTTTTCTGCTCTGTATTTCCTTTAATTTTGCTCTAATTTTGATTATTTGCTTTCTTCTAGTGTCTGAAGTTTTCTTTTGTTGCTCTATTTCTAGTTTTTCAAGTTGAAGGAATAATCCTTTGATTTGGGCCCTTTCTTCTTTTTGGATGTGTGCCTTTGTTGCCCGCCATAAATTTACCTCTGAGCACTGCTTTAGCTGTTTCCCAAAGGTTATTATAGGAAGTGCTTTCATTTTCATTGGATTCTATGAATCTCCTTATTACATCCTTCATTTCTTCCATAACCCAGTCATTTTGGAGCAGGGTGTTGTTCAATTCCCACGTGTTTGATTTCTTTTCCCTGCTTTTTCTGTTCTTGATTTCTACTTTTATGGCTTTATGGTCAGAGAAGATGCTTTGTAATATTTTGAAGTTTTGGATTCTGTTAAGCCTTGCTTTGTGACCTAATATGTGCTCTATTCTGGAGAATATCCCATGTGTGTTGGAGAAGAAAGTATACTTGGCTGCTGTTGGGTTGAGTGTTCTATATATGTCTGTGAGGTCATGTTGGTTGCTTGTAGTTTTTAGATCTTCTGTGTCTTTACTGAGGTTCTTTCTGGGTGTTCTGACCATCACCGAAAATGGTGTGTTGAAGTCTCCTACTATTATTGCGGAGCTGTCTTTCTCAGTTTTTAATCCTGTTAGAGTTTGTTTTATGCATCTTGAAGCCCTGATGTTGGATGTGTAAATATTTATTATGGTTATATCCTCCTGGTATATTGATCCTTTAATCATTATATAGTATCCTTTGTGGTGGATTTGACTTTAAAATCTGTTTTGTCAGAAATTAATATTGCCACACTGCTCTTCTTTGATCGTTGTTTGTCTGATATATTTTTTCCCATCCTTTGAGTTGTAGTGTGTTTGTGTCTTTAAGTCTAAGGTGTGTCTCTTGTAGGCAGCATATACATGGATCCTGTTTTTTTTATCCATTCTACCACTCTCTGTCTCATTATTGGTGCATTTAGTCCATTCACATTCAGCGTAATTATGGATACGAAAGTTTATTGCCATCATTTTGATGTGTTTTTTTGTGTGTTATCGACAGTTCTTTTTTCCGCTTAATTTTTTGTGATGAGTAGTTTATCTTTGTATATTGTCTTTTCCTCTTTTTCATTGTTGTTGATTTTGTTTTTGCTGAGTCTTTATGTTTTTCTTGTATTTTATTTTGATGTGTAGGATTGTTAGTCTCCTTTGTGGCTACCTGAATATTTACCCCTATTTTTCTAAGTTTAAAACAAACTTTAATCTCTTTATATCACCATAATATCCTCTCCACATGAAAAATCTATGACTATATTTTTTAGTCCCTATTTATTGAAGTGTTGTCATCTGTTCCATAATGACATCTTTGTTTCCCTGTTTTGAGTGTTTTTTATCTTGATTTATTTTTGTGATTTCACTATTTGGGTTGATATCTGTTTCCTCTGTCCTGTGTTTTAGTCTCAGGTTGTTAACTGATGTTATTGATTTTCTAACCAGTGGAGCCCTTTAGTATGTCTTGTAGTTTTGGTTTGGTTTTTGCAAATTCCCTAAACTTCTGTTTATCCGGAAATGTCCTAATTTTGCCTTCATATTTGGGAGACGTTTTGCTGGATATATGATTCTTGGCTGACTTTTTTTTTTTTCCTTCAAGGCTTTATATATGTCATCCCATTGCCTTCTCACCTGCATGTTTTCTGCTGAATAGTTCAAGCTTAGTCTTACTGACTCTCCTTTATAGGCAGCTTTTCTTTCTTTCTCTCTTTTTTTTCATTTATCTCTAGCTGCTCTTAAAATTCTCTTTTTACCTTTGGTTTTGGCAATTTTGATTAAAACCTGTCTTGGTGACTTTCTTTTGGGATCTCCCTTGTGTGGAGTTTGATAAGCATCTTGGATAGATATCTTCTCTACTTTCATGATATCAGGGAAGTTTTCCGCCAACATATCTTCAACAATTCTCTCTGTATTTTCTTTTTTTATTATTATTTTTTAAATTGAACTATAGATAAAGGTTTAGAGAACAAACTAGTTTCTCACCAAACAGTTACTATACACATTGTTATATGACATCGGTTAATATCTCTGTATTTTCTGTTCTCTCTCCTTGTTTTGGTACTCCAAACACTTGTAGGTTGTTTCTCTTGGTAGAGTCCACATGATTCTTAGGGTTACTTCATTTTTTTTAATTCTTTTATCTGATTTTTCTTAGAATATATTGGTGCCAAGTGTTTTATCTTCAGCCTCACTAATTCTGACTTCCATTGCCTCACTTCTGCTCCTCAGACTTTCTATCAAGTTGTGTAATTCTGAAATGTTATTGTTACTCTTTTGAATTTCTGTTCGCTGTCTGTGGATTCTTGAAACCTCTTTGTCATTATGCTCTTGAATAACCTTGTTCCTTGGCTTCTTCTGCATTTTGCATGATCTCCTTCCTGATCTCTTGAAGAGTTCTGTATGTTAATCTTTTGTATTCTACCTGTGGTAATTCCAGGAAGATCTCTTTGTCTAGAAAATTCCTTGATTCTTTGTTTTGGGAACTTGTTGAAGTGATCATGGTCTGCTCCTTTATGTGATTTGATAGTGACTGTTGTCTTCAAGCCATCTGTAAGTTATTGTATTAATCTATTTTGTTTGCTTACTCATTCCTAGCTTCTTGCTTTGCTTTATTTTGATATGACCAAATAGGCTGCTCAAGTGAGCTACTTTGATTCTTGGCACCTTTGAAGCTCTAAAGTGCTGTCACCAGGTGGCTATATCTATTATCAGGTATACAAGCCCAGGAATCCATTCACTTTTATTGATTCAGTTCAGGTGGCCAGGTAGTCAGTCACCAAGTATGTGGTGCAGACTCTCACCTAGTCGTAGTGGAGCAGGGGTGATTAGTGTAGGCACAGGTATCTGGCTGCAGCAGGCAGTCACACTCCGAGCAAGGCAAGGGACTGAAAACCATCCTCCATGTGTCTGTGAGGAAAGTGCCTCAGTGTTCCCTAGAGTGCGCAGGTGTGTGGGCTCTGGAGCCTGAATAGGGGCACCAAGAGTTTTGGATCTAAGGACTGGGAGGCACCACTTATCCTTGAACCCCTGTTGCAGGGTGGCTAGGTGGTGTGGGTGGAACCACCAGTCCTCAGTCCTCTGATGTGCATAGGTGACATCCCTGCTTATTATGTGGAGCAGTGTCAAACATCAAAAACCCACCTTTCTACCACACAGCTGAAACAGCTTAAGTCAGACCTCAGGGACATACACCATTGCACTGTGCCAACGAGTGCCTAAGCTGCTAAAATAGGTCCATACAGGTCCATGCAGGGGTAAAAGGCATTCAAAGTCCATGGAGCACTTGTGCTTGAGCCCAGGTAAAGGAGCCGCTTCTGCCTTGAGTTCCCAGATTAGGGGAGATGGCAGATTATTTTTTCCCCATTTGTTAATTTTTTCCCTCCCCACAGCTGGGAGAATGGCTCAAAGAGTGCAGCAGGTTCTATCTCAGGCCCAGGGAAAGTGATTGACACTGAAGCCCCCTCGGGGGCTGGAGCAGAGGGAGTAGGGATCAGATAAATGGGAGAGAGTTTTTTCAAAAGGGGTGCTTTTTTGTCCACATGGTAAGTGAGACGCAGTACTTATCTTTTGCCAAGAGCACTATTCTTTGCTGATTCCGTAGGCCTGAGTAGACTCTGTGCCACTTGCTCTCTCTCACTGAGGAAGCTGCGTCCTGAAAGTGACCGCCAGCCCCACTGTGGTCATGCCAGGGGCTCGGGCCTGTGGGCTGCCAGTTCTCGCCCAGTCAGGTCTGGCAACTCCTTGCTGCTTCTGAACTCTCTCTCCCTCCCCCTGCCACTCAGTCTGATTTCTTAACTTTGCCTTTGATATTCAGGGCTCCTAGCTTGTTATGTATATGATCAATTCACTTGTTTTTTCAGGTCTTTGGTGTAAGAGGGACCACCAGAAGTGTCTAGCTAATCCACCATCTTGACCCTGCCTCCTAATCTTCTTATGTTGAACCATTCCTGGGATAAATCTCACTTTATTGTAGTGTAGAATCCTTTTAATATGCTATTGGACTAAATTTGCTTGTATTTTGTTGAGAATGCTTGCATCTAGATTTATAAGGGAATTTGGTGTGTAATCATCTTTCCTTGTGGTATCTTTATCTGGCTTTGGTACCAGGGTATTGCTGGCCTTATACAAAATGTTAGTAAGTATTACCCCACAATCGTTGCTATTTTTGAACCCATTGACTCGAAATTAACAGTAACAGTAAAAATGCTTTTATTTCTACCGCTTGTTTTCTCTGGTGTCCAGTTGCCAGAATCTTCAGCTTTAGGCAATCTTATAATCTGGCTGGGAGTCTCCCATGGAGTCTAACTTTGATTCTACCATTATTAGGCCTTTTGATCAGTCTGAAACCCACCCGGTTCCCGACTCCTCTGCCCTCAGGCTGGGTCATGGAGATTGAAAAACTATCCTCCTTAGACAAAATCCTGCCTCTGTCTACCCTCCACTTGCCACTTGAGCTACTGCCCTCAGACTAGGGCACAACCTTAGCAGAGGGTCTGTCAGATGGGATGCTAGGTGGGCCTTGCGGAGCTTCCTCTGCCTTCCATCTGAAAGAGCCATAGAATTTTATGAAGAGTTGGGAGCTTTGGTGTTATCAAAGTCACCATGTTTGTCCCAAGTTTCCAAACAACAGAAAGCCATTCCTTCTTTTTAAAAATGGTGCTTAAGTTCCAGCATATGTCATTTAAGTGGTTTGCTTGTTCATAGCCCTGAGGACCACCTCTATAAATGGCACTGACAGACTTATCTTCTGTACATAACTTGGGTAATGAGAGGTGGCTTCTGCAACTACTACCAGTTTTTGTTGCTCTGGAATTTTCCTTAAGAAAACACTTTTCTGGAGGAGTTAAAAATGAATCAAGCTTCAGACAAAGAGGGCTGGCCTATGTGCAGTCTGGAGTTCGAGCTCCCTCTACACCTTGACTGCCTCTGAAACCTGGGACTGAAGCCAGGTTTGGGGGGCTGGGGAGCATTGAGTTTCATTAGGCAAACATGCGTGATGGTGATGCGTGTCAAGGGGCCTAAAACAGGTTGTGCACTTCTGCAGTATCCTGACCTTTGCAGATTAGTTTGCAGTGGTCCCTTTACTCGCTCCCCCCCCATCCTATAACCACAGCCTCAGACCTCCCAAGCCTTCTGCAGCTCCCTGGGTAGGGCTTGAGATTCTCTGTGTCTCAGAAGCTCCCAGTTAATGCTGAAAAGAACTATCATAGAAACAGGATGTGAATTAAAACTAGAGAATGCTATCAGAGAAATAAATAAAAGGAAGGATAACACTTAGTGAGGAGACACTGGTATAGAGAACGTGTGAGAGAGAGAAAAGAGAAAGAGAAAACTTCTGCCCAGAGACCAGGAAATAAAACAGTAGGCATTACCTCGGTGGCGTAGTGGGGAAGAAAGAAACAAGAACAGATGTGGGAGATTATTCCTTAAAGAAAACTTAATGATTTCCTGAGGTATTGGTTGATTGATTATTATAGGTTTGAAAGAGAACCTGTTCAGAAATCCTCCCAGATTACTGGAAAGACTGGTGGTGTCATGGCAGAGAGTGAAGAGGAAAAAAAAATTCAAAGGGAAGAAAGAAATGCTAGTTGCAAAATCAACAGGAGAGACAGAGCCAAGATGGCAGAATAGACAGACACTTCCGTTGAGCCCTCTTTACAACAAAGGCCCAATAAAACAAGTGAAACGAGTATATTTGTGACAAGCTGGGAGCCCAGAGCATCAAAGGCAAGCTTAGACAACGAACCGAGGGGCATGGGGAGGGAGAAGCCGTTCAGAAGTGGAGAGGAGTTAACGGACCTGACCATTTCCAGAGCAGCGGCAGTGGCAGCGGAGAGCTGGTACTAGCATTCAGCTGCAGTTTCCTCAGGGAGAAGCAGCCAGCCACACAGCCTACTCACACCTCCAGAACCTGAGGAGAACAGAGCACTCTTGGCAAAAGCTAAGTATTTGCACATATTTTACCGTGCCCCCCCCCCACCTCCAAGCTGGCTTCAGTGGCTGAATCCCTGGGCCTGAGATAGACCCTGGTGAGCACCTAGAGCCATCCTCCCGCCCTTGGGGAAGGAAAAAATTTGCAACTGGGGGGAGAAGATAATTTGCCAGCTCTATCGGGGAGCTCAGGACAGAAGTGGCTCCTGTCCAGGCATAAACCATCCGTGGACCTTGAGCACCTTTCCCTTCTGCATGGACCTGTGTGGGCCTATTTTGGGAGAATAGGCCCTTGTTGGCAAACTCCAGCCATTTCAGCTATGCGGTGGAGAGGTGGGTGTTTGACATTTGACATTGCTTTGCCTATTAAACAAGGTCCTCACCTACCCACATCAGGGACCTAAGGACTGGTAGCTCCACTCAGGTCTCCCAGCCACCAGCGACAGAAGTCCAAAGATAACCGATACCTCCCAGTACTTACAACCAAAAACTTTGGGTGCCCATGGTCCCTCTGCAGAACCCACCCACCAGCACGCTCTAGAAAACAGAGACGTGTTTTCCTCAGAGATACTTGGGGGTCGGTTCTCAGCCCCCTGCCTTATTCAAAGCATGACCCCCTGCTGCAATCAGATACCGGTATATACACCAATCACCCCTGACCCTCTAAGACTGTAGGACAGAGCCTGTACCACACACTTGATATCAGCTACCTGGACCTAAGCTGAATTCATACAAGAAAACTGAATGGACTCCTAGACTGATATACCTGATAACCACTGTAGCCAGCTGGGGACAGGACACCAGAGCTCCAAAGGCGAAAATAATCAAGGTAGTTCACTCAAGCAACCCATAGGGGTATACCAAAACAAAACAAAGCAAGCAGCTATGACAAAGTAAGCAAGCATAAACTAATACAATAACTTATAGATGGGCTCAGAGACAACAGTCAATATCAAGCCACATAAAGAAACAGACCATGATCACCTCAATAGGCTCTCAAAACAAAAAATCCAGGGATCTTCTAGATGAAAGTGCATTCCTGGAATTAGCAGATGCAGAATACAAAAGTTTAATATACAGAACCCTTCAAGACATCAGGAAGGAAATGAGGCAATACACAGAACAAGCCAAGGAACACACAGATAAAGCAACTGAAGAAATTAGGAAGATTATTCAGGAACATAATGAAAAGTTTAATAAGCTGGAAAAATCCATAGACAGACAGCAATCAGAAATTCAGAAGATTAACAATAAAATTACAGAATTAGATAACTCAATAGAAAGTCAGAGAAGCAGAATTGAGCAAGTAGAAGCTAGAATTTCTGAACTTGAACATAAATCACTTGGCACTAATATATTTGAAGAAAAATCAGATAAAAGAATTTAAAAAAATGAAGAAAACTTAAGAATCATGTGGGACTCTATCAAGAGAAATAACCTACGAGTGATTGGAGTACCAGAACAGGGAGGGATAAAAGAAAATACAGAGAAAATTGTTGAAGATTTGTTGGCAGAAAACTTCCCTGATATTGTGAAAGATGAGAAGATATCTATTCAAGATGCTCATCGAACTCCAAATAAGGTAGATCTTAAAAAAAGTCACCAAGACATATTATAATCAAGCTTGCCAAAACCAAAGATAAAGAGACAATTATAAAAGCAGCAAGGGATAAACGAAAAGTCACCTACAAAGGATAGCCAATAAGAATAAGCTCGGACTACTCGGCAGAAACCAGGCAGACAAGAAGGCAATGGGATGACATATTTAAAAAATTGAAGGAAAAAAATTGCCAGCCAAGAATCATATATCTATCAACGCTGTCTCTTAAATATGAAGGTGAAACTAAGACATTTCCAGATACACACAAGTTGAGGGAATTCATAAAAACCAAACCGAAACTACAAGAAATACTAAAGGGAGTTCTTTGGTTAGAAAATCAATAATATCAGCTATCAACCCAAGACTAGAACGCTGGGCAGAGCAATCAGAAGTCAACCCAGACAGGGAAATCCAAAAAAACAAAGCAAGATTTAAAAAAAAAAAAGCACAACACAAAGTAACGGCGATGTTATTATATGAAAGAAGACAACATTAAAATAATAAAGAGGGACTAAGAAATGTAATCATACACCTTCCACATGGAGAGGAAGATATGGTGATACAAAGAAATAAAAGTTAGGTTTAAATTTAGACAAATAGGGGTAAATAATAAGGTAACCACAAAGGAAACAAACTATCCTACTCATCAAAATAAAATACAAGGGAAAAATACAGACTCAGCAGAAACAAAATTAACAGCAACAAATATGAGGAAAGGACAATATATAAAGAAAATCTACTCAGCACATAAAACTAAGAGGGAAAAAGAAACTGTCAACACACAAGAAAAAACATCAAAATGATAGCACTAAATTCATACCTATCCATAATTACACTGAATGTAAATGGACTGAATGCACTGATAAAGACACAGAGAGTGGCAGAATGGATTAAAAAACAAGATCCATCTATATGATGCCTACAGGAGACACACCTGAGACTTAGAGACACAAACAAACTAAAATTCAAAGGATGGAAAAAAATAGATCAAGCAAACAACAATCAAAAAAGAGCAGGAGTGCCAATGTTAATTTCTGACAAAATAGACTTTAAAGTTAAATCCATCATGAAGAATAAGGAAGGACACTATATAATGATTAAAGGGACAATACACCAAGAAGATATAACCATATTAAATATTTATGCACCCAATGACAGGGCTGCAAGATACATAAAAGAAACTCTATCAGCATTGAAAAGTGAGATAGACAGCTCCACAATAATAGTAGGAGACTTCAACACACCACTTTCAGTGAAGGACAGGACATCCAGAAAGAAGCTCAATAAAGACACGGAAGATCTAAATGCCACAATCAACCAAACTGACCTCGTAGACATATACAGAACACTCCAGCAACGGCAACCAAGTATAATTTTTTTTCTAGTGCACATGGAACATTCTCTAGAATAGACCACATATTAGGTCATAAAGCAAGCCTTAGCAGAATCCAAAACATTGAAATATTACAAAGCATCTTCTCTGGCCATCAGACCGTAAAAGTTAAAATCAATAACAGAAAAAGCAGGGAAAAGAAATCAAACACTTGGAAAGTGAACAATACCCTGCTCAAAAAAGACTGGATTAGAGAAGACGTTAAGGATGGAATAAAGAAATTCTCAGAATCCAATGAGAATGAAAACACTTCCTATTAGAACCTTTGGGACACAGCAAAAGCGGTGGTCAGAGCCCAATTTATATCAATAAATGCACACATCCCAAATGAAGAAAGGGCCAAAATCAAAGAATTATCCCTACAACTTGAACAAATAGAAAGAGAGCAACAAAAGAAACCCTCAGGCACCAGGAGAAAACAAATAATAAAAATTAGGGCAGAACTCAATGAAACAGAAAACAGAAAAACAATTGAAAGAATTAACAAGACCAAAAGCTGGTTCTTTGAAAAAAATCAACAAAATTGATAAACCATTGGCCAAACTGACAAAAGAAAATCAGGAGAGGAAGCAAATAACCCAAATAAGAAATGAGAAGGGCGATATTACAACAGCCCCAACTGAAATTAAAAGAATCCTATCACATTACTTTGAAAAACTATACTCAAATAAATTTGAAAACCTAGAAGAAATGGATGAGTTCCTAGAAACACACCATCTACCTAAACTAACACAAACAGAGGTAGAACAACTAAATAGACCCATAACAAAAGAAGAAATTGAAAGGGCAATCAAAAAACTCCCAACAAAAAAAAGCCCTGGTCCAGACGGCTTCACTGCCAAATTCTACCAAACTTTCAGAGAAGAGTTAACACCACTACTACTAAATGTATTTCAGAGCATAGAAAAGGATGGAATACTACCAAACTCATTCTATGAAGCCACCATATCCCTGATACCAAAACCAGGTAAAGACATCACTAGAAAAGAAAATTATACACCTATATCCCTCATGAATGTAGATGCAAAAATCCTCACCAAAATCCTAACAGAATTCAACAACATATCAAAAAAAAAAAATTCACCATGACCAAGTGGGATTCATACCAGGTATGTAGGGATGGTTCAACATTAGAAAAACAATTAGTGTAATCCACCACATAAATAAAACAAAAGACAAGAATCACATGATTTTATCAATTGATGCAGAAAAGGCATTTGACAAAGTTCAACACTCATTCATGATAAAAACTCTCAGCAAAATAGGAATAGAATGAAAATTTCTCAACATAATAAAGGGCATTTATACAAAGCCAACAGCCAACATTACCCTAAATGGAGAGAGCCTGAAAACATTCCCACTGAGATCGGGAACCAGACAAGGATGCCCTTTATCAGCACTCTTATTCAACATTGTGCTGGAAGTCCTAGCCAGAGCAATTAGGCTAGATAAAGAAATAAAGTGCTTCCAGATTGGCAAGGAAGAAGTCAAAGTATCTCTATTTGCAAATGACATGATCTTATACCAGAAAACTAAGGAATCCTCCAGAAAACTACTGAAACTAATAGAAGAGTTCAGCAGTGTATCGGGATACAAGATAAACATACAGAAATCAGTTGGATTCCTCTGCAGCAAGAAAAAGAACATCGAAGACCAAATCACCAAATCAATGCCATTTACAGTGCTCCCAAGAAGACAAAATACTTAGGAATATATCTTACCAGAGATATAAAAGACTTATACAAAGAAAACTACAGTACACTTCTGCAAGAAACCAAAAGAGACTTACAAAGTGGAAGAACATACCTTGCTCGTGGATAGGAAGACTTAACATTATAAAAATGTCTATTCTACAAAAAGGGATCTATACATTTAATGCAATTCCGATCAAAATCCCAATGACATTCTTTAATGAGATGGAGAAACAAATCACCAATTTCATATGGAAGGGAAAGAGACCCCGGATAAATAAAGCATTAGTGAAAAAGAAGAACAAAGTGGAAGCCCTTACTTTACCTGATTTTAGAACCTATTATACCACCACAGTAGTCAATACAGCCTGGTACTGGTACAACAAGAGATACATGGACCAATGGAACAGAATTGAGAATCCAGACATAAATCCATCCACATATGAGCAGTTGATATTTGACGAAGGCCCCAAAACAGTTAAATGGGGAAAAGCAGTCTTTTTAACAAACGGTGCTGCCATAACTGGATATCCATCTGCAAAAATATGAAACAAGACCCATACCTCACTCCATGCACAAAAACTAACTCAAAATGGATCAAAGACCTAAATATAAAATCTAAAAAGGTAAAAATCATGGAAAAAAATAGGGGCAATGTTAGGAGCCCTGATACATGACATAAACAGTATACAAAACGTTAGAAAGAATGTAGAAGAAAAACTAGATAACTGGGAGCTCCTAAAAATCAAACACCTATGCTCATCCAAAGACCACCAAAAGAGTAAAAAGACCATCTACAGATTGGGAAAAAGTTTTTAGCTATGACCTTTCTGATCAGTGCCTGATCTCTAAAATCTACATGATACTGCAAAAACTCAACTACAAAAAGACAAATAACCCAATTAAAAAATGGGCAAAAGATATGAATAGACACTTCCCTAAAGAAGACATTCAAGTAGCTAACAGATATATGAGGAAATGTTCATGACCATTAGCCTTTAGAGAAATGCAGATCAAAACTACAATGAGATTTCATCTCACTCCAAGAAGGGTGGCATCAATCCAAAAAACACAAAAGAATAAATGCTGGAGAGGCTGTGAAGAGATTGGAACTCTTATACACTGCTGGTGGGAATGTCAAATGGTACAGCCACTTTGGAAATTGATTTGGCGCTTCCTTAAAAAGCTAGAAATAGAACTACCATACGATCCAGCAATCCCACTCCTTGGAATATATGCTAGAGAAATAAGAGCCTTTACACGAACAGATTTATGCACAGCCATGTTTATTGCAGCACTGTTTACAATAGCAAAAAGCTGGAAGCAACCAAGGTGCCCATCAACGGATGAATGGATAAATAAATTATGGTATATTCACACAATGGAATACTACGCATCGATAAAGAACAGTGAGGAATCTGTGAAACATTTCTTAACATGGAGGAGCCTGGGAGGCATTATGCTGAGTGAAATTAATCAGTTGCAAAAGGACAAATATTGTATAAGACCACTATTATAAGAACTTGAGAAATAGTTTACACTGAGAAGAAAACATTCTTTTGTGGTTACGAGAGGGAGGAGGGAGGGAAGGTGGGAGAGGGGCATTCACTAATTAGACAGTAGATGAGAACTACTTTAGGTGAAGGGAAAGACAGCACACCATACAGAGGAGGCCAGCACAATTGGACTAAGCCAAAAGCAGTTTCCTGAGTAAACTGAATGCTTCAAAGGCCAGCGTAGCAGGGGCAGGGGTCTGGGGACCATGGTTTCAGGGGACATCTAAGTCAATTGGCATAATCAAATCTATTAAGAAAACATTCTGCATCCCACTTTGAAGAGTGCCGTTTGGGGTCTCAAACGCTAGCAAGTGGCCATCTAAGATGCATCAGTTGGTCTCAATGCACCTGGATCAAAGGTGAATGAAGAACACCAAGGACACAAGGCGATTACAAGCCCAAGAGACAGAAAGGGCCACATGAACCAGAGACTACATCATTCTGAGACCAGAAGAACTAGATGATGCCCGACTACAACCGATGACTTCCCTGACAGGGAACACAACAGAGAACCCCTGAGGGAGCAGGAGAGCAGTGGGATGCAGACCCCAAATTCTCATAAGACCGGACTTAATGGTCTGACTGAGACTGGAAGGACCCCCGTGGTTATGGCCCCCAGACCTTCTGTTGGCCCAGGACAGGAACCATTCCCAAAGCCAACTCTTCAGACATGGATTGGACTGGACAATGGGTTGGAGAGGGATGCTGGTGAGGAGTGATCTTCTTGAATCAGGTGGACACTTGAGACTATGTTGCCATCTCCTGCCTGTAGGGGAGATGAGAGGGTGGAGGGGGTTAGAAGATGGAGAAATGGACACAAAAAGAGAGAGTGGAGGGAGAGAGCGGGCTGTCTCATTAGGGGGAGAGTAATTGGGAGTGTGTAGCAAGGTGTATATGGTTTTTTGTGTGAGAGACTGACTTGATTTGTAAACTTTCACTTAAAGCACAATAAAAATTATTTTAAAAAATCGACAGGAAAAGTACTGATCACACATTACCAATGTATAAATGAAATGGGATTTAAAAACAAGCAAGCAAACAAACAAGAAATCAAAGCACAACAGAAGAGTTTCAACTCCACGTAATTAAAAATGAGTGACGCATGATGAGTTCATTAACTTGAACTAAAAATATATTCTTCATGAAGATTCACCCATGTTGATATCAACTAAAAGTGTGTGAGTTGTTCTACAAAGGTGAACCCTTAACCTCATAGGTGAATATGCAACCTAAGCTGTGGGTCCCTGACGTCCTGGAGGAAGCCAGGTTCACATTTTCCAGCCTGGTTGTTCCCCTTCCCATTAATCCTTTTTCCCTTACTCCTCAATACTCTTACCTTTGTTTTAAAATGATTGTTGACTGTGAGGTCTCCTATGGATGGTTTTTTAATTGAGCACAGTATTCACAGGTGATATTCTTTATTTTGTGAGCCTGTCGTATTTAGCTAAAAAGGAGACTCAGTAGCTAGGTTCGGTTCAAGGCTTAAAGTGTATCTCAGGGCACTAGTCTCAGGGCACCCTCCGGTTTCAACTGGTTCAGCAAATCTGCTTTTTTGTTGTTGTTGTTGTTGTTTTTAGGAATTTGAGGTTTTGTTCCACATTTTTTTCCTATTCTATCTGTCAGGATCCATCTATTGTGACCCTGATCAGAATGGTCCATAGCGGTAGCCAGGCACCATCTTATCTAGCCCTTCTGCTCTGGTTCTTGAACCTTGAGGTAGCAGCTTACCTGTGGTCTTGCGTACCAATTTTGGAATTCTTTGGTCTTTGCAACCTGTGAGCAAGAACCCTGCTGCCTGACCTGCTGATCTTGGGTTTGCCAGCCTCTGTGGCTACATGAATCAGGAGAAGCCTCCAGCCTGACCCACAGATTTGGGATATTCCAGCATCTACAACTGCATAAGCCATTTCCTTGATACAAATCTCTCTATATAGATATTTATATACTTTACTGATTATGCTTCTCTAGAGAACCCAGCCTAAGATATTTGGTATTAAGAGTGTTCTAAAGAAACAAAATTGTAGGGATGAGTTTTCTAAATTGGTTATTAAGTTTGGTTAATCTTAAAGACGTTGATGACTGTGCTCCCAGTAGCAAAGGGAGCACTGGTAATTCATGGCATCAGGTGGCAATAGAAATACACAAAACATCACCACCAATAGATCAGATATTGGAGAAAGATGAGGCTCTGGGTGATTGCATGTGTGATGCCTTTCTACGTTTTGTCATAATAAGTATAAGGAAGCTGGTTGGGTGGTGCCACCATTTCAGGATAAGGTCTCCCAGCCTAGGGCCAAGTCCTGTCTAGTCTCTTACCTTCTACTGACCAAGAATGACCAGGAGTGGCTCAGAGGTTCCACACGAACAAAGGTTTATTAGTGACAGATAAAAGACAGAGGCTCGCGAGGGAGGGACGGAGAGGGGCTTCTGCCTACACTAGCCTCCAGTCTCTCCCTAAATGGAGGTTTTCCTGGAGTTTATAAGGGATTTTAGGTGGGAAGGATCTCATGTCTTATTCTTTGCTTTTGGGGGAAAAAGGTGGGGCTTTCTGAGAAATCGAGGAGTTAAGAAATTAAGTGCATGTGCCTCTGGAATCCAAGGTGAAGTCAGCTTGAAAAATGTCACGTCACCACTGCACAGTCTCGGTGGTCACTTGAAAAGACCGTAAGGTCTTATCCATTCTTATTGCACATGCCCCGGGGATTGGCTGATTCTGGTCATCTTTGGAAAACAGCTTGTAGGGAAGATATGTAGAACTTCATGCGTCAGAGTCCAGGATGTGGGTTATCTTGAAAAACCACCCTCTATGGTAGAGTCCTGAAAAACAACTTACAAGAGATATGCAAGATGCCACCCCTATAGTGGGGTCTTGAAAAACAACCTGAGAGAGATATGTAAGACTTTGTGCATCGTGGGCTGTCTGTGTCGGTTGTCTTGTAACATCACCCACGGGGGACAGTCCCAGATCAATGGGCCTGTTATTCCAGCCTCGAGGCTGTCCATCCTTCTGTCCCTGTCTCTCTCCCCCGTGAGAGATTTCATACTCTTAATTCTTTATTAGTGGCTATGGGTGGAGGTCTCTTCTGTAACTTCTTCAAGCTGACAAGGGATGCTGACCTGCCTAATCGGGTAGAAACCTCTCCTATCTGTTCTAATGGTCTATATGGGATGGCAGACTCCTCCCTGGGTATGGGTTAGAATCCCTCCATCGTCATTTGGAGCTGTAACTTTTGAATCACTTGAAATGACTCTACCCTTTGAGGAGAAGGCACCAACTCATTAAGGTATATATGGAGGTATGTAAGCTTATCTAGGAAGAGCCACAATGCAAGTAAAGGTTAAATAATAATAATAAAAGGGCTAGAGCAAAAATAATTCTTAATATCTCTACAGTACTTATTTTTATGATATTTATTTACCAGTCTTTGTTTTGTCTCTTGAACAGTCACTTAAGTCTTTAAACTGGTTCATATATTCAAAAAGGCAGACATGGGAAGTGGACAAGCACGTTGTTAGATCCATGTCTGTCTAAGGAATATTACAGGGTACAAAAGGGGCAAATCCATTGAAGGCTTTATTTTTTCAAGATTTGCTAGAAACTGTGCTCTTACATTTTGAATTGCCCTTTTTAACAATCATTGGTACAGGTTTTAGTAACCAACGGTCGGGGGGTCTTCACTGGTGCAATAAAAAAAAATTTTTTTTCACTATATGTTAATAAAAAAAATGGGAAGTCTTTTGTGTTCTGTCTTATGTGAAAGGTTCCCTAAAAGATATTTTTCTTTCTTTTTTTTTTTTTTTTAAAGATAATTTCTAAGATTGTCCCACCTATTGTCTCTATCTCAGGACTCAGTTGATGTGTTCTTGTGAGCCCTTGTGAGCTCTTGTGAGCCCAGCATAGTAGACTATATGATTGTCTGATTCAAAATGGCCAATACCAGTCCATTTCAGCTCACTAGTGCCTAGGATATCGATGTTTATGCATTCCATTTCATTTTTGATGATTTCCAATTTTCCTAGATTCATACTTCGTACATTCCAGGTTCCGATTATTAATGGATGTTTGTAGCTGTTTCTTCTCATTTTGAGTCACGCCACATCAGCAAATGAAGGTCTCGAAAGCTTTACTCCATCCACATCATTAAGGTCGACTCCGCTTTGAGGAGGCAGCTCTTCCCCAGTCATCTTTTGACTGCCTTCACACCTGGGGGGCTCATCTTCCAGCACTATATCAGACAATGTTCCGCTGCTATTCATAAGGTTTTCACTGGTGAATGTTTTTCAGAAGTAGACTGCCAGGTCCTTCTTCCTTCTTCCTGAAACCTGTCCTCCGTGGATGACCCTGCTGGTATCTGAATACCGGTGGCACAGCTTCCAGCATCACAGCAACACACAAACCCCCACAGTACAACAAACTAACAGATACATGGGGGTGCTGATCAATACCTGGACTTAATTGAGCCCCTAGATGGCAGCCATTGCAGGCTCTTTAAACTCATGGTGCTGGTTTTCCACCAGATACCATCTGGTTCTTCACTAGGATCTTAAATAAGAGCAAAGTTCTCATCAATTGCAGACTCAATGTACACCAACATTTTAGCCCGAAGATTTTCTTTTGCCTTTTAAGTGTGTAAGACAATAAAGGATAAATTTTATTATGCTAATACTATCAGGACTATCCCTTGTAGCAGTGATTTAGGTCGTGTACTTATTCTTGATGGTAACCAACCCAATAAACCTGGTGTTTGTAAGGGTGTTACAGTGTATAACCAAGTAGCTTTCTGTCCAACTCTATGTGTTCTACTTCTCCCGTGTTATTTATGTAAATGTAACAAGAAGTATTTGTTACAGCACAGGCTACACTTTTTTGGACCAATAAATAAAAATCTAAGGCTATTCTGTTATGTCATGCTACCTTGGCTTAATGAGGTCAGAGATCACTGTTGTGTTTTCACCCCACTAGAAAATTTTTCTGTTATTTGTCTCACAGTGATTGATAAATTTTTTTAAGATTTTTTTTTGGTTCAACTATATAATAAGTAGAAATTAAATCTACCAACCACACTCTGAGTGTTGGACCAATGGGCTTTCTTCTGACTCTGGTCTTTCAATAGGTGACTATTTAACATTCCCTTTTTAATACTTACTAGCATCATTACTATGAATATCTGAAGGTAATCTTAAGGTTCTCCAAGTGCATTGGTCAGGAAATTACTCAAGTAAATTCACTGGAAATTGGAAAAGGATCATCTAAATTAGTTTAGTTGAATCTGTCATACACATACACAAAAAAAAACATAAATCCATAAAGCACACAAAGCTTATCTAGAGAAGACAGAAAGTATAGAAAAATTTACATGTGACAAACAAGTTTCCATTAAAGAATACATGATTAACAAGATAATCAATGTTTATCTATTAAGGCACAAACTATTTCTTAAGAGACCCAGGAGGAAATCTAACGCTATTTTAATTTGTAAAATCATAGCTCAAATTTCAGACACTTCTCTGGTTATGATATTTACAACACTTTGTTAAGTTTACCAACAGGAACTTCTAATTTAGGAGTTACAATATCTAAACCCACTACTTAGATAATTTAGGCGAAAGGAGTGTGACCCTAATACTCCCCAGCATGTTTTCATTTTTTTCGAAATGGGCGACTGAGAGGTTGACATAACTAATGCCATGATAAGCCTACAAGTTTTTCTCTTTCCTCTGTCTGCCTTCTCCTTCACATACCTCTGTTAATGGCTTTGTTCTTTGTCTTAATCTGATGCAAACAACTTTATTTGTTCTGTCTGCCTGTGATTTACAACCCCCCACATGGAGATTAGAGCCAAGGTGTCTGATACGTATGCCCTTAGCCCTATAAAGAGATGTTTTGGCATGTGTCTCTTCAGTCTGAAAAAGAGTCCCTGGTTATCACTATTCTGCCATGAAAAACTCTTCCAGCCATCTGCAGGCTACAAAGACACTTTTAACTCCTGTAAAACCCCACACAAGCTCTAATGCAAAATCGCTCCCCAGGACTTCACCGAGACAGCCCGTGCCACTGCTGGGTCCCAGGTGATGTACACATCTCCTAAACAAACCTTTTCACTCTTTCTGACTTGCAGTACATTTCATTGGCTCGACTGCTCCAGGGTATGGTCCCTAATCAGGTAGCAGGAAGAAAATGGTTTCTTATATCTAGACATTAGCAACTTAAAGCGTTTATTTCTAGAAAGAAAGACTTTAAAACATCAGCAATATTCTCACATAAAACCTGTAGTATCTTTTCGTTTACTCAGTCTTATATAGCTAATTTCTCTTCCAAGTGATTCTGGATTGACCGCAGTCTGTGAACCCATCAAATTCTGCATAGAAGTTCTGGACATGTTGATTGAGTCTAGTCACGGTCCCTTTCATAAGTCTAATATAGTCCTTTTTTTGTTGTTGTTGAGATATTCTGGTCCAATGTTTTCAGAAAATCAGCAAAGCGAAAACTTACCTGCAGATGACAAAACTTAATATGGCCATAGTTAATTTATAAACATAACTCATAATAGTGAAAGGCCTGATAGAAATTAATTATAAGCATAATGTAAATGGCAAATAAAATCAGTCAAAAAACTTTAGATAAAAATATTTCTAAATATAATCATTAACCATATTTTCAAAGAGCTTTAGATATAATACATAATAATCTTAAGACATAATATCATATAGTCAGGATATACTAAGAATATACCAAGATTATTAAATCTCTAAATACCTGAATAGTAATAATAATAACTTTATAGGTAAATGATGTGAATTCTTTAATCAAACCATCAGCTTTAATTAAGTTAGGTTCAAAAAAAATAAATTTGCAACCAAGTTAGCAATAAATGGTAATAAAATTATGACATAATATTATGTGTTTGCTGTCTAATATTAGGCAAAAACACAAGAGAAAATACTAACATATAAATTTTAACCCAAAGAGAAAGAAACAGGCACTTCTCTTGATTTTAACATGTTCCATGTAATTTATAACCTGTTAAACATTTTTAGAATTTTTCCTTTATAAAAATTTTGTGGTTTCCCAACTTGTCAGGAGTTTACCAAGAAACAATAGTTATTTAACCAAAAATCTTAAAGTAAAAACCTTAGTTTGTTTTTTTTTTCTAAAGCCATGTGGCTTGGGTTCTGATTCAGGAATCTTATTCTAATGACCGGCCGAACCTTTGTCTTTGAAGCAGGGTACACAAAGAAGAGACTAACTCTTCAACTCAGTAATTAAAAAAAACTTTTGTTATTTTAACAGTGAGAAACCTAATTGTTTCATCTGCTATTTAACATTAAAGCTCTTAAAAATCTCATAAATTAAACCATTAAACTTTAATCAGACAGACATTTTTGAAAGACAAAAGGTAACTAATTTCTTTCCCATTTACTCTTCTGGAACTGTTATATAAAAAATTATATATATATATTTTTTCTGGAACTGTTAGTTTTACTAAAATTATCTTTTTTTCTTTACACCAGCTGCACCAGTCTCTTTCTTTCTAAAGGGGTGTGGAGGCTTCTTGGCTCCTGCGGCCTTGATCTCCCTATTTTTTTCTTTGTTTTCTTGGAAAATGGCCTTTAGCCTGCAAGGCAGCAGTTAGAAGGCTGCCTGGTGCTTTTGGTCTGTAACTCTTTTTTTTTTTTTTAGTTAGAGTAAACTTGGCAGGTCAGTTTGATGAGTTGAGAGGTTTTTTTTACCCTATACTTCCTTCTTTTTCTGAAGCTTTCTTTTTTTCTTTAATTGATCATAAGAAAAGAATTGCCAATGTTTAAGAATGCACCCTAAGGGTGAATCTCCTGATATGTTTCCTTGATCTTTCATTTTGTCCAATTTAACTGTTCCTTGGCACCAGGAACCTCACTTTTTATTTTTATGGGTAGTTGATACCACCAGCTCTTTCTTTTAGTCCAATAGGAATTTGTCTCTTGTGCCACAGTGAAGAGTTTTCTCAACTCTGGGAGAGAACCTCTTTTAAAATCTTAACACGCTGCCCAGAGAGTTCTCTGTATTGTGATTTGAATGCCAGTCTAGACTGAAAATCTGCTCTTCCTGTACATCTCTTTCTTCAGCCCAATCAATAAATTCTCAAGAATCTCTATAAGTATGTTCTAATTTAACCTGAATTTATTTTCACCGATTAATTTCTATGCATCAACCATAAATTGCACATAAGACACAGAGGACATGGAGATAATCTTGCAGTCTCAACCTCCCAGACAGTCCTGGTCACACATAAGATTCACACATAAGACAACAGAGAGAACTCAGACAAGACAAGCCAGAAAAGGAAGGCGGAATGAGATTGATCTCAATGATATATAACACATTACTAGGAATATCTGTATCTCCACTTCAATCCTCCAGATACCTCTTATCCCCAATACCAGACAGAGGGGCTTCAATTTCCCTGTCTAAACAGACAGAGATGTCTACATCCATTTCCCAGAACCAAGGTGCATGAACTAGAGACAGACAACATCTGACACACAGAAACTACAGCCACCACACACTCATATGTCTGCCCAAACTCTAGAGTCACCGAGAGTCCCTCCTTCCAATCACAAATGCAGTAATTGGACTGAACTGGGTGACAAAAATCAAAACCCTACAAAAGTAACCACAAACTTGGGGCCTCCATAAGAGGGGACACAGGGAGAAAAAAAATAATGGGGTGTTAGAAATGCACTAACTGGGCAAAACACCAGGGCTATCACCCACCAGCCGGCACTTAATCAAGAGGAAAATAAAGTGTACAGAAAAGTGAAATAGAGAAGAAGAGAGGGGAGAGAGAAAAAGTCAATTAACAGGTCTGAAGACTACACCAGGTTTCATGGGTCTTGGTGTTAAGTCCCTCACCACAGACTATAAGCCAAAAAAGCCAAACCAAACTCCGTGCCATCGAGTCGATTCTGACTCATATCAACCCTATAGGACAGAGTAGAACTGCCCTGTAGAGTTTCCAAGGAGCACCAAGAGGGTTTGAACTGCTGACTCTTTGATAGCAGCCGTAGCACTTAACCAATATGCCACCAGGGTTTCTACCACAGACTCTACCATGTCTCATTCAAGGGGAATTACTTGGCTTGTGAGACTCCCGGATTGCGCAGGGCTGGGCAGGCGGCTTCTCAACTCAATCTGGGAAGAGTGTCTATTAAGCACACCTGATTTACCAGGTCTTACAGATCTTGGGGCTGAACCAATCACCATAAACAAACACCAGGTCTCACTGGTCTTGGGGCCGAGCCCCTTACTGTAGACAAAAACCAGAAGTCAGAGTTTCAGAGGAAAAGATAAAGGAAGATCTTTTGTTCTTGTGGAAACACAGTCGAGAGGAGCAGGCATGAAGATCTACTCACCAGGGGGAGGGACACAGGACGAATTGAGCCCTGGCAGCTGCTTGTCCGTCTGTCAGGTTTTTGTTTTTTTTACAGGTCTCCCTGTCAGCCCTGGACCTGGGTCTAAGGAAAAAAATTACTCCTGGCTGGCAAGCCAAATTTTATTTCAGGGCAAGGCTTCCCAGCTTGAGACCAAGTCCAATCTAGGTCCTTGCCTTCTACTGACCAAGAATGACCAGGAGTGGCTCAGAGGTTCCACATGAACAAATGTTTATTAGTGAAAAATCAGAGGCTCAGGAGAGAGGGACGGAGAGGGGCTTCTGCCTACACTAGCCTCCAGTCTCTCCCTAAATGGAGGTTTTCCTGGAGTTTATAAGGGGTTTTAGGTGGGAAGGATCTCATGTTTTATCCATTGCTTTTGGGGGAAAAAGGTGGGGCTTCCTGAGAAATAGAAGGGTTAAGAAATTAAGTGTGTTTACATCTGGAATCCAAGGTGGAGTCAGTTAGGACAATGTCACATCACCACTGTGCAGTCTCGGTGGACGCTTGACAAGACTGTAAGCTCAAACCCATTCTCACTGCTCATGCCCCGGGGATCAGCTGGTTCTGGTCATCTCCGGAAAACAGCTTGTAGGGAAGATATGTAGAACTTCATGCACCAGAGTCCAGGATGTGTGTTATCTTGAAAAACCACCCCCATGGTAGAGTCCTGAAAAACAACTTACAAGAGAGATATGCAAGATGCCACCCCTATAGTGGGGTCCTGAAAAAAAACTTGAGAGAGATACGTAAGATGCTTGAAAAACAAATTGAGAGAGAGGTAAGACTTTGTGCATCACGGGCTGCCCATGTTGGTTGTCTTGTAACATCACCCATGGGGTAGAGTCCCAGATCAATGGGCCTGTTATTCCAGCTAGACAAACTGTTGAAAGAAAGAGATGATCTCAGGGCTTCAGAGTCAAAGCTCAAGCACTACATAAAAGTCCTCAAACTTTCCTTGTACCTTGAAAGAAAGTCTTATTTCTTGTAGTAACAGAGCTGATATTGCCAAAAACCCAACCTGGAATCTTATCGTGCGAGTGGCCAAATTACAACACTAACTCAATTCCCAACATCAGGTGCTGTCTGAAGTTAAAGTGGGGGGATTGATTGGGAAGAAACGGGATCCTGAAACTTAGGATGGGGGCCTATGGGAAGATAATCAGGACACTGGAGACATTGAGCCCCTAAATTCCATTGAACCTCTCCTGCCAGAACCACCCCCTCACTCCCATGTAAAAATATTACTCCACATTTGCTGCTAAGCCACCCTCCCCAGTAAAACCATTACCCCTTCAACCCTCATCTAATGAGATTAACCCAGCATTGTCTAAAAAGCCTTTCTTGAGTCATTGCCTGGGCATTGCCTGAGGCAGATGCTTTACAAGACAACTCTCAATGTTCTCAAAATACATGCACACCATCCATTTTGGCTTCTAGACCTATAATTAGACTTAAGTCTCAATGAATCCCAAAAGGTGAAGCACAAAGTGTAAAGCAGAAGGAGTTATGCTACACTCCAAAAGGACTGCTTACTTTTCTAATATGTACAAACAGAAACCTGGCAAATATGTGTGGGAATGGCTATTAAAGGAGTGAGATAATGGTTTGGCTGAATGGTCAGGGCCTTGGAAGGAAACTGTTTGGAAAATTGGAGACAAGGATGTATGGGGAAGAGGTATGTGAATAGGCTTCTCTGAATGCAACAAAGAAGTGTGCCCCATGTGAACACTCACCAAGGGGTGACTTCAGCAGAGGAGGATTTTATAGAAGTACATAGGATGACCACATCCATCATGGAAAGGGCAGCATTTTGTTCTTACTGAAATAGATGCTTACTCTTGATATGGATTTGCCTTCCCCGAATTCAATGCTTCTGCCAAAGCTACCATCCATGGATTTACACAATGCCTTATCCACATTCATGGTAGCCCACAGAGCATTGTCTCAGATCGAGGGACTCACCTTACAGTGAAGTGCAGCAATGGGCCCATGCTTATGGAATTCACTTATCTTACTATGTCCATCATCCTGAAGCAGCTGGCTTCGTGAAACAATATGATGGCCTTCTAGAGACACAATTAAGGTGCCAGCTCGGTGGCAATACCTAGAAGGGTTGGGGCAATGTTTTCCAGGAGAAATTTTTTTTTTTTTTTTTTAAATATGCTCTAACCTAGCATCCAACATATTGTGCTGTTTCTCCCATAGCCAGGATTCATGGGTCCAGGAATCAAGGGGTGGAAATAGGAGTCGCACCACTCAGTGTTACCCCTAGTGAGTCAACTGCAAAACTTTTTATTTCTGTCCCTGTGACCTTATACGCTTCGGGTCTAGAGGTCTTAGTTCCAACAGGAGGAATGCTGCTAACTGGAGACACATTACTGATTCCATTGAACTGGAACTTAAGAATGCCACCTGGCCACTTTGGGCTCCTTGGGCCTCTGGATCAACAGGCAAAGAAGGGAGTTACCATATTGGCTGGTGTCATTGACCCTGATGGCCAAGAGAAAATCAGATGGATATTACTTAGTGGAGATAAAGAAGGATATGTCTGGAATGCAGGTGATCAGTTAGGGCCTCTCTTAGTACTACCATGCTGTCGTGGATTGAATTGTGTCCCCCCAAATATCTGTCAACTTGGCTAGGTCATGATTCCCTTGTATGAGTGTGTGATTGTCTACCATTTTATCTCCTGATGTGATTTCCCTATGTGGTGTAATAAGATGGATTGTATTAGCAGCAGTTATATTGATGAGGTCTACAAGATTAGGTAGTGTCTTAAGACAATCTCTTTTGAGATATAAAAGAGAAGTGAACAGGCAGACATGGGTACCTGATACCACCAAGAAAGTAGCACCAGGAGCAGAGCATGTCCTTTGGACCTGAGGTTCCTGTGCTAAGATGCTCCAGACAGACTAAGGGAAGACTGATGAAAAGGACCTTCCTCCAGAGTTGAAAGAAAGAGAAAGCCTTCCCCTGGAGCAGGTGCCCTGAATTCAGACTTCTAGCCTACTGGACTGTGAGAGAATAAACTTTTCTTTGTTAAAGCCATCCACTGTGGTATTTCTGTTAAAGCAGCACTAGATGACTAAGACACATGCCCTGTGATTAAAGTCTATGGAAAATTACAGCAACCCAATTCCAACATGACTACTAATGGCCCAGATGCTTCAGGAATTAAGGTTTGGGTCCCCCCACCATGCAAAGAACCACAGCCAGCTGAAGTGCTTGCCGAGGACAAAGGGACTATGGAATGGGTCATGGAAGAAGGTAGTTCTAAATACCAGTTATGTTCATGTGACCAGAAGCAGAAACAAGGACTGTAATTGTTATGAGTATTTCTGCCTTGTATGTGTGTTCGTAGTATCATCTTAGGCTCAAGCACAACTTTATAATTGTTTTTATTCAGAGATTATGTATGATTTAAGGAGATGTGTACAAGTGCCAAGTTGACAAGGGGCGGACTCTGTTAAGATTGTCAACTTAGCTGGGCCATGATTTTCAGTAGTTTGGCCTTTATGATGTAGTTTGACAGTTATATGATGATGTGTTCACTTTCATGATAAGATTTGATATAATGTAATCACCTCCATGATGGGCTCTGCTGTGAGTAGCCAATCAGTTGAAAGGGAGTTTCCTTGGGAGTGTATGCTATGTTCAATATAGGTGGACTCTCTGGCAAGGCTTGCGGGCTTTTGCTCACTCTCAGTCCTATAGTTGGCTCTTATTTGTCTGACCTCCCATTTTGGAACTTGAGCCAACAGCTTACCTGTCAGCCCCCATGGCTATGTGAATCAAGAGATACCTCAACACTGACCTTCAGTTTTGGGACTTTACAATCTCTAAAACTATTTGAGTTTTTTTTCTTGATATAAATCTCTCTACATTGATATTTATATGCTTTACTGGTTTTCCTTCTCTAGAGAACCCAGCCTAAGACAATACTATATTAAAATATTGTAATTCCATTTGTAAAATAAATATATACAAATACAATTTTCTATATCTGGGCTGTTTGCGGACATTTGCGTTTACATATGTCTTTGAAGAATTTTTTGTAAAGTTCAAAAAAATACAATTGTTTCAAATTTTATGGAAGTGCATTGGAAATAATGATCTATTTGTGGAAACAGGTGTCTAAGAGCATGCTCTATCTTTTCATTTATTGCAGCCTACTTGTGTGTCATTTAATAATGTTTTATAATTTCTTCATTAGGATCTCTTATTAAGCAGACTCATTTTTGATACTTTTTGCCCTCACTAAAATATATGTTATGTTTTTTAAAATTATTTTCTCAACTGCTTGATGCCGGTCTATATAAATATAACATTTAAAATAAAACTGACCTTGATATATACTTTGTTATCTGAATACTCTCAGTACTAAAATCATCTGTGCCATCTTCAGGAATTCTACATATATAATTATTTAACCTAAAAAAATGTAGCTTTTTTTTTTAATATTTAACATTCTTACTTCTTTACCTTTTTTCTTTTTTGGTTATGTATCAGCTACAGCCTCTAGGATAACGTTTAATAGGAATGCAATAACGAATACCCTTGCTTTTTACCTACTTTTTCTAAGAAGGTGTTGATGTTTTCAGTAGGTTTTTTTTTTTATGCTCTTCGATGTACATTTTTTTGTATATGCCCATTTTTAGCACTTCTTGTCTTATTATTTTTTATCTTATTATGGCTATAACCTAATATATCTTCCAGCTTTCACATTTGCCCCCCCCCCACAGGTTCTTTAAATTCTTTAAGAGCCATTGTATCATTTTCCATCTCTGATCAAAGGCGTATGATTGCTCTGCATTTCACTCAGATGAGAAGCCGGAGTCTTGTCAGAAGCCAGCGTGTTCCCCAGAACAGGATATGCTCACTGGTTCCAACCACTTCTCCAAACCCCTCTACTGTTGCTCTCCAGCATCTCACCCTGTTTTGGTCACGCTGGCTTTGGGTCTCCCTAAGTCGCAGGGCAAACAACTGCCCCCAAAACTGGAGAGACACTTAGGCACTCTGCTCCTGGGTTTCTCTTTGGCAATGATTCTCTATATCTGCCTATGTGTCCCTCCAGTTTTAGGGGCAGTGGTTTTCCTGTGATCTCAATAGCCTAATTAATTGAATTCATTGAAAACAATGCCCTGTGACCTCTGAATAGCCTAATTAATACTCCTGACTACTTTGTCAGCTCTGTCAGTACTCTACATTGAAATAATCAGACCTCGGTCTTTTAGTGAACCTGTGCACCTGGGCAGTGACTTCACTAGTGCTTCTCTGCTTTTCCCCTCCCCACTGTGGTGAGACAGGAAGCCTGGATGGGCTGAGGTTGGGCGTTTCCCTACTCCATGTCTGTTAGACTTCCATAAAATAATTTGCCTTGACAGCAGGTTTTGTGAAGGAGAACAGGATGCTCTGTGCTAGTTTCAGAATGGCTGCATTTCCTCCAGCCCCTACTGGCAACACAAGGGAGTTTTTCTCTGATCATCACACCAAGAACCTCACAGCGTTTACGGAGGTAAAATTTACGAAACTGTGTGGGTCCTCCTAATCGGCTCCCCAGCATATTTCACCCTGAAGCTTGTGCACACCAGGCCTCCAGCAGTTCTTTAGTTATACTTTAAGTCTTCCTTCTCTGGTCCTGATCCTGGTGGTGGTTTCTGCTTCTGGGCTTCTGCTCTGAAATGATCCTCCGTATCTGTCTATGTGTTCTTCCAGTTTTGGGGGCAGCCGTTTACCCTGAGACCTCAAAACTCTTGGTTCAACATGTTCAATTTTTTTCCTGAGGATGAGAGTGATGACTTCCAAACTCTTTACATATCGCACAAAGACTTGAAAGTCTTCATTTGTGTTTCATATCATTACTATTGTCTGTTTTCTTTTACTTTCTTGATAGTATTTATTAATGCTGCTTTTTTTCTTCCAGTGTCCCAACATACATTTTTACCCTTTGTAATGACCTGATCTTGTTTTTCTGGTTTTCATCAATCCTAACACACTTGTTCTCATGGAGAAAGGCCATCCTCTTTTCCTCTTTAAATGTTCTGTGTGCATTGTGTCCAATACATTTCTTCTCTGCTCTTTTAATTACACCTTATTTATGTCACCGTCACTCTCAATCTTCCTGTAAGTGTTTCCTAGTAAATTGCTTTGTGATATTTGCTAAAGCACTGAAACAGCAAAACGCATCAAAGTGTTTCTTTTTCCACAACTGTCTCTCTTTTCCCTGTGAGTAACTTCTTTCTTCTTCTTTTATTTTTTTTTTCATATTGTGAACATCAGCATAAATTATGGTCAGTTTCTCAAGGCCTTAATCATGTAGAAAAACTATCCACTGAAAATATAATAGTACGATTCATGAAAGATGACACCTGGTCCTCGATAGTAGGAAAAATGTTCGAATTGTATGATATTGAAGATCAGGGTATCAAGCAGAAAAAACATGTGAGGTGAGGGTCATTCACTGAAAAGACAACAGTGTTTCAGGAGACAGTCTTAAGAAGATATCATGGTATTAAAAGATTTATATGTATGTGGTACTCAAGTAGCACAAATGGTTAAGCCCTCAACTGCTAACTACGAGATTGGCAACTCTCACCTATCCAGTGGCTCTGCAGGAGATACCTGGCAATATGCTTCCATAATAATTACAGTGACTCAACAGCACCTAACTGCAACTACATATATATATACACATACATACATATATGCAAACCCATTGCTGTCAAGTCCATTCCGACTCATATGGACCCTATAGGACAGAGATTAAAACTGCCACATAGGGTTTCCAAGGCACATACACATACATATATCTCAAACCTGTTGCTGTGGAATCTATTCTGACTCATGGCAGTGCCACAGTCTGCTCAAAACACCTACCTTTAGGTTCTAGTCTGGCAAAACTTTTTGTACCATCCAGGTATCTTATATATGTATATAAAATCAACTCTAAAATTGTGTGTTTACAGAACTTCACAGTACAGTATTTTCATAAATATAAGTTAGATCTTGAATATTTGAAACATATTTCACTTATATACAATTATCATAAAGCCTCATATTTTAAGAGGTGCAGTAAAAATAATTGCAGCATCTCTGCCAGGTGATTCCATCTATAAAACATGAGACAATTTAGGGCAATAAAATACATGTTTAATGTTTGTGGTAATGGTGAAAGTCCTCTTCAATCTCAGCAAGCAAGGTTGTGCCATCTGCATAACACAGGTTGTTAATGAATCTTCCTCCAATCCTGATGCCCTGTTCTTCTTCATATAGTCCAGCTTTTTGGATTATTTGCTCAGCATACAGATTGAATAGGTATGGGGAAAAGATACAACCCTGATGCATACCTTTCCCGACATTATACCACTCAGCATCCCTTTGTTCTGTCTGAACAACTGCCTCTTGATCGATGTAAAGGTTCCTCACAAGCACAATTAAGAGTTCTGAAATTCCCGTTCTTCACAATGTTATTCATAATTAGTTATGATCCACACAGTCAAATGTCTTTGCATAGTCAATAAAACATAGGTAAACATCCTTCTGGTATTCTCTGCTTTCAGCCAGGATCCATCTGACACTAGCAATGATATCTCTGGTTCCACGTCCTCTCCTGAATCCAAACTGAATTTCTGGCAGTTCCTTGTCAATATAGTGCTGCAGACGCTTTTGAATGATCTTCACCAAAATCTTGCTCACATGTGATATTAATGATGTTGTTCAATAATTTCCACATTCGGTTGGATCATCTTTCTTGGGAATAGGCATAAATATGGATCTTTTCCAGTTGGTTGGCCATTGAGCTGTCTTTGATATTGGCATAGATGAGTGACCACTTCCAGCACTGCATCCATTTGTTGAACCATCTCAGTTGATATTCTGTCAATTTTGTTTTTCAGCAATGCCTTTGTTAGCTGAAAGTGAAGAGGACTTGAAGCAATTACTAATGAAGATCAAAGACCACAGCCTTCAGTATGGATTAAACCTCAAAATAAAGAAAACAAAAATCCTCACAATTGGACTGACAAGCAACACCATTATAAACGGGGAAAAGACTGACCTTGTCAAATTTCATTTTACTTGGATCCACAATCAACATCCATGGAAGTAGCAGTCAAGAATTCAAAAGACACATTGCACTGGGCAAATCTGCTGCAAAGGACTTCTTTAAAGTTTTGAAAAGCAAAGATGTCACCTTGAAGACTAAGGTGTGCCTGACCCAAACCATGATATTTTCAATTGCATCATATGCATGGGAAAGCTATGGAACAAATAAGGAAGACCAAAGAAGAATTGACGACTTTGAACTGTGGTATTGGCAAAGAATATTGAATATACCATGGACTGCCATGAGAGAATGAACAAACCTGTCTTGGAAGAAGTACAATCAAGATGCTCCTTAGAAGCAAGAATGGCTAGACCACTTTTTACGTACTTTGGACATGTTGGCAGGAGGGATCAGTCCCTGGAGAAGGAAATCATGCTTGGTAAAGTACAGGGTCTACAGAAAAGAGGAAAACCCTCAACGAGATGGAATGACACAGTGGCTGCAATAATGGGCTCAAGCATAACAATGATTGTAAGGATGGTGCAGAACCAAGCAGCATTTCGTTCTGTTGGGCATAGGGTTGCTATGAATCAGAACTGACTCAACGGCACCTAACAACAAAAACAACAGTGGTGAAATGGTAACAAATTTATATCTAACAGCATGCTGCCCATTTTTAACAGAAGGTGTATAGTAGATAACCTCTGTGAAATTAACAAAGATGATCAATGTGGACAGACCTTCAGCAGAATTCCAAATCATTCTGTGCTCGAAAGAATTCCTACGGAAGCATACCTTTCTGAACACCTTGAGTGTGGAAAATCTTTGATGGATCATTCCTTACTTAAGCATCATGTCAGATCTCACTCCGGATGCTGTGTCTCTCAGTGTAAGGAATGTGGAGAAGCCTGCATTTGTCCTTCTTACCTCAGCACTCCTGTGAGAACACTTACCGGAGAGAAACCCTATGAGTATAAGGAATGTGGGAAAACCTTTCATAACTCCTTAAGCCTCACTGGACATAGAAGAATTCACAGTAGAGAGATGCCTTATGAATGTAAGGAATGTAGCAAAGCCTTTAGTCAGTTCTCACACCTTACTAAACATATAAGAAGTCACAGTGGAGAGAGGCCTTATGAATCAGGTATCAACCCAAGACTAGAAAACTGGGCAGAGCAACCAGAAGTCAACTCAGACAGGGAAATCCAAAAAAACCAAAGCAAGATTAATAAAAAAAAAAAAAAAAAGCTCAAAACGGGGTAGCAGTAATGTTATTGTATAAAAGAAGACAACATTAAAATAATAAACGGGGACTAAGAAATGTAATCATACACCTTCCATATGGAGAGGAAGATACAGTGATACAAAGAAATAAAAGTTAGTCTTAAATTTAGAAAAATAGGGGTAAATAATAAGGTAACCACAAAGGAGACAAACTATCCTACTCATCAAAATAAAATATAAGGGAAGAATACAGACTCAGCAGAAACAAAATCAACAACAACAAATATGAGGAAAGGACAATATATAAGGAAAATTTACTCAGCATACAAAATTAAGTGGGAAAAAGAAACTGTCAACAACACACAAAAAAAGACATCAACACGATAGCACTAAATTCATACATATCCATAATTACGCTGAATGTAAATGGACTGAATGCACCAATAAAGAGACAGACAGTGGCAGGATGGATTAAAAAACATGATCCATTTATATGCTGCCTAAAGAGACACACCTTAGACTTAGAGACACAAACAAACTAAAACTCAAGGGATGGGAAAAAAATAGATCAAGCAAACAACAACCAAAAAAGAGCAGGAGTGCCAATCTCCTCAGAATATACCCTAGAGAAATTAGAGCCTTCACACGAACAGATATATGCACACCCATGCTTATTGCAGCTCTGTTTACAATAGCAAAAAGCTGGAAGCAACCAAGGTGTCCATCAATGGATGAATGGTTAAATAAATTGTAGTATATTCGCACAATGGAATACTATGCATCAATAAAGAACAGTGACGAATCGGTGAAACATTTCATGACATGGAGGAACCTGGAAGGCATTATGCTGAGCGAAATTAGTCAGAGGCAAAAGGACAAATATTGTATAAGACCACTATTATAAGATCTTGAGAAATAGTATAACCTGACAAGAACACACACTTTTGTAGTTACGGGGAGGGGGAGGGAGGGAGGGTGGGAGAGGGTTATTTACTGATTAGTTAGTAGATAAGAACTACTTTAGGTGAAGGGAAGGACAATACTCAATACAAGGAAGGTCAGCTCAACTGGACTGGACCAAAAGCAAAGAAGTTTCCGGGATAAACTGAATGCTTCAAAGGTCAGCGGAGCAAGGGCGGGGGTTTGGGGACTATGGCTTAAGGGGACTTCTAAGTCAATTGGCAAAATAATTCTATTATGAAAACATTCTGCATCCCACTTTGAAATGTGGTGTCTGGGGTCTTAAATGCTAACAAGTGGCCATCTAAGATGCATCAGTTGGTCTCAACCCACCTGGATCAAAGGAGAATGAAGAACACCAAAGTCACACGATAACTATGAACCCAAGAGACAGAAAGGGCCACATGAACCAGAGACTTACATCATCCTGAGACCAGAAGAACTAGATGGTGCCCGGCCACAACCGATGACTGCCCTGACAGGGGGCACAACAGTGAACCCCTGAGGGAGCAGGAGAATAGTGGGATGCAGACGTCAAATTCTCACAAAAAGACCATACTTAATGGTCTGACTGAGACTAGAGGAATCCCAGCGGTCATGGTCCCCAAACCTTGTGTTGGCCCAGGACAGGAACCATTCCCAAAGACTACTCATCAGACATGGAAGGGACTGCACAATGGGTAGGAGAGAGATGATGATGAAGAGTGAGCTACTTGTACCAGGTGGACACTTGAGACTGTGTTGGCATCTCCTGTCTGGAGGGGAGATAGGAGGGTAGAGAGGGTTAGAAATTGGCAAAATTGTCCCAAAAGGAGAGACTGGAAGGGCTGACTCATTGTGGGGGGATTAAGTGGGAGTATGGAGTAAGGTGTATATAAGCTTATATGTGACAGACTGACTTGATTTGTAAACGTTCACTTAAAGCTCAATAAAAATTATTATTAAAAAAAGACTACTATATTGGTATAACACTCTTAAAAACGTAGGCGTAAGGGCTACATAAATCAGAGACTCCATCAGCCTAAGACCAGAACTAGATGGTGCCCAGCTACCACCAATGACCGCCCTGACTGGGAACAAAATGGAGAGTCCCTGAGGGAGTAAGAGAAAAGTGGGGGACAGAACTCAAATTCTAGTAAAAAAAAAAAAAAGACCAGACTTAATGGTCTGACCGAGACTGGAGGACCCCTGGAAGACACGGCCCCTGGACTCTCTGTTACCCAAGGACTAAAACCATTCCCAAAGCCAACTCTTCAGACAAAGATTACACTGGACTATAAGACATAAAATGATACTTGTGAAGAATGTGCTTTTTAGTTCAAGTAGATAGATGAGACTAACTGGGCAGTTCCTGTCCAGAGACGAGATGAGAAGGCAGAAAATGGACAGAAGTTGGTTGAATGGACACAGGAAATGCAGGGTGGAGAGGAGGAGTGTGCTGTCACATTATACAGAGAGCAAATAGGGTCCCATAATAACATGTATATAAATTTTTGTCTGAGAAACTAACTTGAGCTGTAAACTTTCACTTAAAGCACAATAAAAAAAAATTGTAGGCATGAACAAAATTCATTTGCAGTGATTCAATTTGTTTAAAATGGCGGTAATATAATAAAAATGAACAAGTCTTATAATGAAAAAAAAGAGCAGGAGTGCCAATGTTAATTTCTGACAATATAGACTTTAAAGTTAAATCCATCATAAAGGATAAGGAAGGACACTATATAATGATTAAAGGGACAATACACCAAGGAGGTATAACCATATTAAATATTTGTGCACCCAATGACAGGGCTGCAAGATACATAAAACAAACTCTATCGGCATTGAAAAGTGAGATAGACAGCTCCACAATAATAGTAGGAGACTTCAACACACCACTCTCGGTGAAGGACAGGACATTCAGAAAGAAGCTCAATAAAGACACAGAAGATCTAAATGCCACAATCAACCAAACTGACCTCATAAAGATATACAGAACACGCCACCCAACAGCAACCAAGTATAATTTTTTTTCTAGTGCACATGGAACATTCTCTAGAATAGACCACATATTAGGTCATAAAGCAAGCCTTAGCAGAATCCAAAACATTGAAATATTACAAAGCATCTTCTCTGGCCATCAGACCGTAAAAGTTAAAATCAATAACAGAAAAAGCAGGGAAAAGAAATCAAATACTTAGAAAGTGAACAATACCCTGCTCAAAAAAAGACTGGATCATAGAAGACATTAAGGATGGAATAAAGAAATTCTCAGAATCCAATGAGAATGAAAACACTTCCTATCACAATATTTGAGACACAGCAAAAGCAGTGCTCTGAGGCCAATTTATATCAATAAATGCACACATACAAAAAGAAGAAAGGCCCAGAATCAAAGAATTATCCCTACAACTTGAACAAATAGAAAAAAAAGAGAGCAACAAAAGAAACCCACAGGCACCAGAAGAAAACAAACAATAAAAACCAGAGCAGAACTAAATAAAATAGAAAACAGAAAAACAATGGAAAGAATTAACAAGACCAAAAGCTGGTTCTTTGAAAAAAATCAACAAAATTGATAAACCACTGGCCAAACTGACAAAAGAAAAACAGGCGAGGAAGCAAATAACCCAAATAAGAAATGAGATGGGCGATATTACAACAGACCCAACTGAAATTAAAAGAATCATATCAAATTACTATGAAAAATTATAATCTAACAACTTTGAAAACCTAGAAGAAATGGATGAATTCCTAAAAACACACTATCTACCTAACCTAACACAAACAGAGGTAGAACAACTAAATAGACCTATAACAAAGAAGAGATTGAAAAGGTAACCAAAAACTCCCAACAAAAAAAAGCTCTGGTCCACACAGCTTCACTGCAGAGTTCTACCAAACTTTCAGAGAAGAGTTAACACCACTACTACTAAAGGTATTTCAGGGCATAGAAAAGGATGGAATACTACCAAACTCATCCTATGAAGCCAGCATATCCCTGATATCAAAACCAGGAAAAGACAACACAAGAAAAGAAAATAATAGACCTATATCCCTCATGAACATAGATGCAAAAATCCTCAACAAAATTCTAGCCAATAGAATTCAACAACATATCAAAAAAATAATTCACCATGACCAAGTGGGATTCATACCAGGTATGCAGGGATGGTTCAACATTAGAAAAACAATTAGTGTAATCCACCACATAAATAAAACAAAAGACAAGAATCACATGATTTTATCAATTGATGCAGAAAAGGCATTTGACAAAGTTCAACACCGATTCATGATAAAAAACTCTCAGCAAAATAGGAATAGAAGGAAAATTCCTCAGCATAATAAAGAACATTTATACAAAGCCAACAGCCAACATCACCCTAAATGGAGAGAGCCTGAAAGCATTCCCACTGAGATCGGGAACCAGACAAGGATGCCCTTTATCACCCCTTTTATTCAACATCGTGTTGGAGGTCCTAGCCAGAGCAATGAGGCTAGATAAAGAAATAAGAAGTAAAATTTTCTCTATTTGCAGATGACATAATCTTATACACAGAAAACTGTTAGGAATCCTTAAGAAAACTACTGAAGCTAATAGAAGAGTTCAGCAGAGTATTGGGATACAAGATAAACATATAAAAATCAGTTGGATTTCTCTACACCAACAAAAAGAACATCGAAGAGGAAATAACCAAATCAATACCATTTACAGTAGCCCCCAAGAAGATAAAATACTTAGGAATAAATCTTACCAGAGAAATAAAAGACTTATACAAAGAAAACTACAGTACACTTCTGCAAGAAACCAAATCAGGCCTACATAAGTGGAAAAATATACCTTGCTCGTGGATAGGAAGACTTAACATTATAAAACCGTCTATTCTACCAAAAGCCATCTATACATTTAATGCAATTCCGATCCAAATCCCAACAATATTCTTTAATGAGGTGGAGAAACAAATCACCAACTTCATATGGAAGGGAAAGAGGCCCCGGATAAATAAAGCATTACTGAAAAAGAGGAACAAAGTGGGAGGCCTACTTTACCTGATTTTAGAGCCTATTATACCGCCACAGTGGTCAAAACAGCCTGGTACTGGTACAACAAGAGATACATGGACCAATGGAACAGAATTGAGAATCCAGACATAAATCCATCCACATATGAGCAGTTGATATTTGACAAAAGCCCCAAAACAGTTAAATGGGGAAAAGACAGTCTTTTTAACAAACGGTGCTGGCGTAACTGGATACCCATCTGCAAAAAAATTAAACAAGACCCATACCTCACTCCATGCACAAGAATGAGGTCAAAATGGATCAAAAGACCTAAATACAAAATCTAAAACGATAAGGATCATGGAAGAAAAAATAGGGACAATGTTAGGAGCCCTAATACATGGCATAAACACTATACAAAACATTATTAAGAATGCAGAAGAAAAATTAGATAACTGGGAGCTCCTAAAAATCAAACACCTATGCTCATCCGAAGACCACCAAAAGAGTAAAAACACTACCTACAGATTGGGAAAAAGTTTTTAGCTATGACATTTCTGATCAGCGCCTGATCTCTAAAATCTACAGGATACTGCAAAAACTCAACTGCAAAAAGACTAATAACCCAATTAAAAAATGAGTAAAAGATATGAATAGGCATTTCACTAAAGAAGACATTCAGGTAGCTAACAGATACATGAGGAAATGTTCAGGAACATTAGCCATTAGAGAAATGCAGATCAAAGCTGCAATGAGATTTCGTCTCACTCCAACAAGGCTGGCATTAATCCAAAAAACACAAAATAATATATGTTGGAGAGACTGTGGAGAGATTGGCACACTTATACACTGCTGGTGGGAATGTCAAATGGTACAGTCACTTTGGAAATCGATTTGGCACTTCCGTAAAAAGTTACAAATAGTACTACCATACGATCCAGCAATCCCACTCCTTGGAATATATCCTAGAGAAATAAGAGCCTTTACACGAACAGCTATATGCACACCCATGTTTATTGCAGCACTGTTTACAATAGCAAAAAGCTGGAAGCAACCAAGGTGCCCATCAACAGATGAATGGATAAATTATGGTATATTCACACAATGGAATACTACACATCGATAAAGAACAGTGAGGAATCTGTGAAATATTTCATAACATGGAGGAACCTGGAAGACTTTATGTTCAGTGAAATTCGTCTGTTGGAAAAGGACAAATATTGTATAAGACCACTATTATAAGAACTTGAGAAATAGTTTAAACTGAGAAGAAAATATTCTTTTGTGGTTACAAGAGAGGGGAGGGAGGGAGGGCGGGAGATGGACATTCATTGATTCGATAGTAGATAAGAACTACCTTAGGTGAAGGGAAAGACAACACACAATACAGGGGACTTCAGCACTACTGGACCAAACCAACAGCAAAGAAGTTTCCTGAATAAACTGAATGCTTTGAAGGCCAGCGTAGCAGGGGCAGGGGTCTGGTAACCATGGTTTCAGTGGACATCTAAGTCAATTGGTATAGTCAAATCTATTAAGAAAACATTCTGCATCCCACTTTGAAGAGTGGCGTCTGGGGTCTTAAATGCTAGCAAGCAGCCATCTAAGTTGCATCAATTGGTCTCAACTCACCTGGATCAAAGGAGAATGAAGAACACCAAGGACACAAGGTGATTATGAGCCCAAGAGACAGAAAAGGCCACATGAACCAGAGACTACATCATCCTGAGACCAGAAGAACTAGATGGTGCCCGGCTACAACTGATGACTTCCCTGACAGGGAACACAACAGAGTACCCCTGAGGGAGCAGGAGAGCAGTGGGATGTAGACCCCAAATTCTCATAAAAAGACCAGACTTAATGCTCTGACTGAGACTAGAAGGACCCTGGTGGTCATGGCCCATAGACCTTCTGTTGGCCCAGGACAGGAACCATTCCCAAAGCCAACTCTTCAGACATGGATTGGACTGGACAATGGGTTGGAGACGGATGCTGGTGAGGAGTGATCTTCTTGAATCAAGTGGACACTTGAGACTATGTTGGTATCTCCTCCCTGTAGGGGAGATGAGAGGGTAGAGGGGGTTAGAAGCTGGTGAAATGGACATGAAAAGAGAGAATGGAGGGAGAGAGCAGGCTGTTTCATCATTAGGAGAGTAATTGGGAGTATGTAGCAAGGTGTATG